>NW_010973092.1:18903885-19235307 GCF_000737465.1 Haliaeetus leucocephalus | reverse complement strand
GGGGGGGCGGAAAGGGCACTCCAGGGGCTGTAGTCCAGGAGAGGACTGGTGCTAAGCATGTTTTGCCTAAACCTTGTAGAAAAGATAGTGGTGGAAATAAAAAATAGGAATTAACTGCTGGGTGGTGTGTTGCTGTCTGGGAATTTTTTTGTTGAAATGGAGATTTCTGGGACATTTAGAGATTATGATGCAATGATGGTTTTTTATGGGACATGATTTGCCTAGAGCTGGTAGATTATAAAAATACAGAATGGTGCCTTGATGAGGTTGTCATCATTACACAGTTTGCATTGTGTTTGCGTATAACTTCTTAGTATGTTATGTTTATTACCTTTATTTAGTACATCAGAATTTGCTAGGACTATGATCTTGGAAGCAATGGGAAAAGATATGAAGGACAATGTTTGGATTTCCTCCATTGGAAGGACATTGTGTAACCTGTTCAAGGTAGAGAAAGATTGCTGTTTCAAGGTTCAGCTATGGTAGGAAGTTTGATATAAAAACAGGTGAATTAAACTTCAAAAGTTTCCAATCAGACAAAATGAGGAACATATTAAGTGAAGTAGACTGGCACTGTTTATTAGAAAATGGCCTATGAAGGAAAATTGGCTAAACTTTAAAGAGGTGCTGGAGTTGGCTCGGGGGGAGTGAATATATCTTTACATAAAACTAAACATAAAACTTTAAAACCAGTGTGGATGAGTGATAAGTTGTTAAAGTTAATTGTTAGTGAAAATGGAGCTCTAAAGCGTACAGGGAGTAGTAGACTATGGGGTTGTCGGAGGGATTTGTAAGGACAAAGCTGCTATATAAATGGAGGATTTGAAGGGCAAAATGGAGAGTAAGTAGTTAAGGCCATTAAGCTAAAGAGTACTCTGGTGAATAAAGATGTGAAGTGAACCAGGGGGACTGCTCTTGGGATACTTATTCCTTGTTCAGACAAAAAAACCCAAATGCCCCCCAAGGATTTAGTTCCATTTCATGCTACACCATTAAATGGTGCCACTCTTACAAGGAATTGTAAAGCACTTCTGTTCGATTACCTGTGATGCTTATTCTCGTTACTAGTAATTAATATCAATTATAATATCATAATATTTATCTAATTACTAAAATGTAATGTGTATGATTAGATATTGTGTGCTATAACTATATAGTAATATACATTGAGATGTATGTTAATATAGTCCATGTAGTATGCTATCTATATGATATGATATTTATGTAGCTTATAAACAGGTTTATGCATGAAATATATCCTGTAGGTGATTGTTACAGATTTATCATATTATATAATAGTATGCATCATGTGATATATTGTTATGAAATATTATTTATACATAATGATGACAATAGCAACAACTGCTGGCCACTGATACCTGCAGGCTATATATAAATACCTATTGGGAGACCATTTCAGTCATGCAGGCATCGTCATTTTGCAACTTTGCTACGAGCTTAACTTTTATTCGTTCTCATGTGCATCCAGTGAAGAAGATGCAGTTAGGTAACACCAATATTATTTGCATCATTACACTCGTTGGGGGTGTAGATGGCAGAGGTCAGTGCCTGGTCCTGCATGGTGCTACGTGGGTTTGGAGCACCCCCTCCCCAGGATTGGGACGCAGGCTGGCACTCTGCAGGGCTCGTAGACTGGGAATACTGTGCCATGCCCAGGGGACCCTTCTGTGTCCCGCCTGCTCCCACAGTGTTATGGCCGTGAAGTTCTCTCCAGAAAGGTCTTAATTTTCTTTGTTTCAAAGAAAGACAGGGTATGTCGGTAGCAGGTAGCCCAGCTTTAAATCTGAGTTACCTTCAACGGTGTGTCGGCGTGGGTGGGTTTTGCTGAGTGAGGGAACACATGCGCCCTTCCAGGCTCTCCAGAGCGGCGTGGGTGTCTTCAGGTGCATGAAAATAGATGGCCCTCTGCAGTTGCAGCCTCTGGTAATGGACCAATTTATTTACCTATTTATTTATTTATCTAGTTATCCACCTAATAAAAGCAAAGAAGAAGCTATCAAGAAAAAAAAACAACCTAAAAATAAATAAGCAGTGTAGATGGACTCAGACACAGTAACATTGGATTTTCAAACACAAACGTAATTGCAAGTATTGGAGCAGAGGAAGCAATCACTGAGCCCGTTCCAGCAAAAAGGGTTACTCTAGGAGGCCTTTCTTGAATTATACAGTATTTCAGGTATGGTCTTACTCCTGTGTTTTCTGATGGCATTAATATTTCTGTCTCTGTGGAAAATAGTTCTGCTGATGCCTCACTGGATAACACTTACCCTCCTTCATCTGCATTGTTTTGGCAGTCCTCAGTCATCAGCAATTATAATATCTTAATCCTTTTCTTCCTAAATCTTGTCTTTATTAGTGGTAAGGGTGTTTCTTTGCTCAAATTGAGCTCGCCTTTTAGTCAGATTGGCAGTAATATTGCTCTAGACAGGAAGAAGCTGTTTTTCCAATTTGTTGGAACTCGGCAGAATTTATTATTAAACCCCTGCGATTACATTTAAGATAACTGAAGCTATTAAGACTGGAGATATTACAACCTTGTTCACAGTCATATCTGTGTGTTGCCTTGGTCCCTCTTCCTCCATATTCTGGTCTCCTGGACTAAGCTTGATGTGGCACCTGCATAACTCAGCAGAATTGCTGTATTCGGTTGCATTAGTGGTAATCCATGTATGAGGGATCTCAGTTGGACCAATGTGATACTTAGAAACACTTAACTTCATTGTCTCTTTAATAAAAAATAAGTTGTAGGACACGATGTCAGGAAGATTTATGAAATGCATCTGAAGTTTGGGTTGTTTGTTCTTTTTTGCTGTTGACATGTGCTGCTGATTTTGGCAGTTTGAAGAATGCAAACAACATTAAAAAGCCCAGTATGGTTGGTAAGGAATTGGCAGTCATCTCCCTCTGGAAGAAATTTGTTTTGAATGTTTATTTGTAGCAGTAGTCATCGGCATTATTGGTCTACTGTGTTATGTCAAGTCAGAGAGCTTTGTGCATTTATTTTAGAGGGATTTTTCTCATCGCTCAGTGCTCTTCAATCTTATGCTAGAAATACATGCCTTGATAAAATGATTCCAATTCATTAGTCAATATTTGCTTTTCCTTATAACTATTCTATTTAAGATTCAATTTGTTGGACTCTTATGTTGTACTTTTATGTTGTAATTAGAGAAATATGGGGGGTTTTTTTGAAGTTAGGAGACAGTACAGCTAGTGACCAGAGTACATATTGAGCTATATAGCTCTCTTTCCCATACCCACTGATACAGGTACCAAAATTGCACTGAAATATTAATTGGCATTGAGTACCTTGTTCTTATAGTTCTTTCAAAAAACATTACCACTGATCACCCCTTGTGCCTGGGAGGGAGCTAATAGCAGTCTTCCTGCTAACCCAAAGCCGAATGCTTTTACACGTTATAGTGCGGTTGACACCGTATTTTGTCACGATTGCTGCTACTTTTGCTGTCTTCCACCTTGGTCCTCATCTACTTGTAGCTGCGCCATCTATGTCATCTTTAACAAGACAATGATAGCACCTATGTATGTCTTTGAAGATCTGGCCCTAATTACTTTCCTTTTTCTTCCAGAAATGCTTTTTTCTGCTTACTAATGCTTTACTCATAGGCTTCCTTTTGAGTAATGTGTATGTTTGCTCTGCTTTGCCAGTTGAGTTTTTTGGTAGCCAATACAACAGACCCAGCCTATGGGGTGTTCCTGTTGAACTATTTGCCTTATCCCTGAAGGAGAATGGGAATGGCCAAGCTTGGGCAGTGACCACAACCCTAATGGCTGAACACCTTAATTTTGTGTCCAGACATCCCCTTCACATGGAGGAGGCTGTGGACGTGGGCAGGAGGAAGGCTGCTAGACCTGTGTGTGGCCGGGCAGTTCTGCTGTGCTTTGGTGGCACAGTGATGCTTCTGGCTGTAGAGGATGGGCTGTCCTAATACAGTACTCTTAAATGTAATAGTGCCCCAATGTAAGCAGACAGTGTGTTTTTCTGTCTATGCCAAATACATCTTCAATAGATGTCTCCTGCCAGTTTTTTTTTTTCTTTTTAAGGAATGCATAGCTTTTTAATGCATAGGAAGGAATGCATAGTTTTTTAAAGTAAGGCATAGCATTTGAAGTGAATTGGGGTTATTATTTATTTTTAGGGTAAGTGCAGAGTAAATAATTTATTCAGTCATTACTTCTTTGCTTTATGAAATGTCTCTTCCATGAAAAAATCCAGCACACAACGTCTAGGACTGTGAGCCAAACAGCAGCAGCTCCATATAAAAACACTGGTTCCAATAATCCAAGAAAGGATCACAATTTACTTTCATTTTAACATGAAAACAATAATTTGCTCTAATTTTCTTCATAAAATTTTGAAATGTATTGCTGGTTTCTGACCTTTGAGGTCTGAGCTGTGTGAATTGGTTTGGATTGGCGAAACAGGTCTTGTGGTGGGTGCTAGCACATGGGTTATTGGAGGTGTCGTAATTGAGCCTTCATTGTAGGGCACTGCTGTAGGTCCAATATAACCGGAGGCACGTTAAAGAGAAGCAGGTTTATGAGATCCAGAAGTGGTAGGGTAATTTTATGGAACGCTGGGAGGATGGAGGTCATAAAATGAACCATCTTCACATCTCAACTCACAGCTTCTTTCTTCTTAGAGCAATTAGAATATGGAATCACTAACTTTGCATAGCAGTTAATAATTTTTAAGCTGTTGCCATGGGATACCACACTTTGTCTATACACTGCAGATACACAGATCTGCAAAATGCAGATCTGGCTGAGATTAAAAGGTGCTTTGGCTAAGGTTCTATGGCATTGCAAAAATGAAGAAAATTAAACAGACATCTTAAGTGAGGTTCCAGGAGGAGGAAAAGATGCTAAATCAACAGGAAGAAAATACGTCTTTAATAGGACTTTTTTTCAATAAACGTAGATAAAAATGAACTAAAATGTCATTATATTATTTCACTGCATTTTTTCTTACTATTAAATGATACTTTGTTAGCTGCTATGTATAATTATTCCAGAATCACAAATTCTTTCTGATGTGATTCAACTACAGTAAATATTGTACAAATAGTGAGAGATGCACAACAGTGCAGAGTTTCACAGTGATAGACGTTTTGTGCTCTAAAAACCCATAGTTCTAGAAACCCCTTCCTTTCATGAGACAGAAAGGATAAAATAGAGTAATTATTCATTTTCACCCACCACCTTTGTTCTTCAGCTGGAGCTTTGGCCGAGCTCATTTCCTCAGCTCCACAGTAACTGCTCAGAGAAGTGCCTGGTTGGTATGCTTGGATGGAAGAGATGTTGATAAGTGACAGAGAAATTGCCCTTTAAAAAAAGAGTTAAAAATAGGGAACAGTGGTCATCATTTGTCTATTTAGATGCTGAAAGCTGTTGTGGTTTATGGTCTATATGCTGGTATTTGGCACTTTGTCCTGTTTCTTCTAGTTATGATAGTAGCGAGATCTGACATTCTTCATTTTACTCAGAAGTGTGTTCTTGGGCTTTAGCAACATCATTTAAACACTGTCATTATGGCTTTTAGTTTAGGAGGGAGCTGAAGAATGTTTCTGAGGGCTCAAACCTGCTTTAAATCATAGGAGCCCAGGCAAATATCATTACAGCTAGCTAAATGGTGATGAAAACAGATCCTGGCTTTTTCTGCACCTTTTGGAACATGGTGGTAAATCTGGAATAAGTTCGCCATCAGTTACTCTGATTTACACCAGTTTAGCAGAGCAGAATCTGACACGTTTAATAGATTCCTGGGTTTTAAGAGCAGGAGTAGTCTCAGAGGCTAGTCCCATTTTCTGTAGAAGTGAAGCCACAGTCTTTTAGTTGCTAATGCACCAGTCCTGCAAAGATACAGTGAAATACTTTGCAATCACACTTTGCATTTTACTGAGCAGTAACTATGTCATGGGTTCTCATAATTCACTGTAAAAAAACTCCATGGCACATGGTATTTGCAGGCAGCACCTGGTGTAGCAAATACTACCCATTCTATTGAAAGAATCTGTGCTGGACTTTGCGTAAGTGTTCATTGTAAAGATAGTTGGGAAAAAGGCTTGTGTCTCAGGACAGCATTGGTGGGAGGTGTTACTCAGATCCGTGTGAACCCTCAATAAAGTTCAGTACAGATTTTGAGCTGTGGTTTTGGCCAGGTCTTACTTTTCCTGTGTCAGTTGGTTCCTTTGTTTGGACCATGGTTGATTTAAACATTATTTTTGTGTGTGGATCCATTGACTTTTTTTTTTTTTTTCATCCTTTGGTTAGAAATAATTTTGAGGGAGATGATTTAAATAAGGACTGATGTGCCCTGGCTGGGCTTCCTGCGGCTGAGAAACACATTCTTCGCCACTGAACTACAGGCTTTCTGTCTGCTCGCTCTCTGCGGCCGACCAGGATATTGAACATCTTGGAACACATAAAGCGTTTGCTTCTTTCCTTAGGGACACCTAGTATATTTTATGACAAAGACTTCATACCAGCTCTAGCTGTCTTGAGTTCACAGACCCTGTTTCTTCAAAGTATTTCAGGAATTTGACTGGGATAAGAAAGAGAACTCCGGTGTCTGCTTGAGACTAAGCAAATGAATGAATTTAATCATGAGAGTATGCTGGCTTATTAATTTTAAGTCCTGTGCACTTTTGTTGGTGCAGATTTTTCTGGTCTTTTTATGAAACGTAGAGAAACCATGTGACTGGAGGGGAGAAGGAAAACTTTTGGAAAAATGCTGTACTGTATAAGAAGAGAAAACAACATGTTAGGAGAAGCAAATGCCTCCAGTGTAGAGAGTGCTCCTGTGGTTGGAGATGTGGCCTTAGAACGAGGATCCCAGATACGCATTCTTTCTACCAACGCTTGCACATGTTGCTTTGGGAGAACTTCTGAATCTCTGAGAATTTGATGCTTTTCCCTACAAACTGCTTTACTCCATAAAGAAGTCTTGGTGTAATTTATTCATTGAAGGTACACTGTTCCAGGAGTTTAACCACGTTTCAGGTACTGTGAGGGCTTCATAAGCGTTGGAAAGCTGTTTGAAATCTTCAGTGGTTAAATTATAAGTCTTTCCACATCAAAAACTCTGCTGGGTCAGGTTTTTAGGATATTGGTGTGGAGAGCCGAGGGCTGATTACATAACCTAGGCAAAGCAGAAAAGACATGATGTGTGCATTAAGCTGAAGAGTCAGTTTGGTATATTTGCTGTGAAAAGCTTGCAGATGTTTTCTTACAGAGCAGGTCAGCTTTTAAGTACGTAACGGGCAGAGGAGGATGCAACAAGCAGCAGGTACTCTGTGGCATGCCCCGCACAGGGCTGTGCTGGGTCTGCGGGGAGACAGGGCCTGAGCCGCCCAAACACAAGGGACCAAGCACCAATTCTGATGACATGAAAAAACTTGGTGAGCACAGAATGGAAATGAAAAAGAGCTAAGAACTCGGCCTCTGTTTTAATAACCCTTTTAACCATTAACAAAAATTAAAAGATACACTGAAATGGAAAAGGCAATTATCTTTCTCCCTCCAAAGCATGTGTTGCCCCTTAAACCTTTTTTCAAAGCTTTTAGTAGCATAAAATGGGAGTAAACTGTTCTCTCAACACCATGCGACTGTGTTGGCACCACTGCTGGTTGCTCTGATGTATGAGAGCGTCGATACATGCGTTTGAGGGAGCAAAGCTACTGGAGAGGATTGGGCTGTTTGTTAACAACTGGCTTGTGCTGAACAAATGTAATAACTGTCTTCAGTGTAATTAATGACTCATTTAGCACATAAAAGGAATTGAATAGATACTATATTCTTGGCTCTTAGCAAACACTTGATTTTCTGCCATATGAAAATCTATTAAAAAAGCTGGATGTATAGCAAGCAGATACAAATTGCATGGCATGGATTCTCTCTTGGCTGACATGCAGGGAAGAGAGGAATCACTAATGCAGAGACCTCTGAGTGTGAAATCCTGTAAAGCGGTTTACTGCAGCTGTTGGTGCTGGGGTGCAATTTATATATGAACATTCTGCAGTTCAGGTTTTTACACTAAACTAGTCTTTGTAAAATCAGCCTTGCAGAGTGTGTGATGGAAGTGTTGCCGTGTTTAAAAATCCAAATAAAAGACAGTGAGTAGCCACATCATAGGTGTCTCCTACAGTATTTGCAAACCAACTGTTTCAGCACTGAGCTTGCGTATGAAACTGTTTCCATTTGAAAGACACTTTAACAACCATAGAATCATTTAGTTTGGAAAAGACCTTTAAGATCATCGAGTCCAACCATCAATCATGCCCACTAAACCATGTCCCGAAGTGCCTTGTCTATGCGCTTTTTGAATACCTCCAGGGATGGTGACTCAACCACTTTCCTGGGCAGCCTGTTCCAATACCTGACAACCCTTTCAGTAAAGAAATTTTTCCTAATATTCAACCTAAACCTCCCCTGCCACAACTTGAGGCCATTTCCTCTTGTCCTACCTCCAGCCACCTGACAGAAGAGACCAGCACCCACCTCAGTACAACCCCCCTTCAGGTACTTGTAGAGAGCGATAAGGTCTCCCCTCAGCCTCCTCTTCTCCAGACTAAACAGCCCCAGTTCCCCCAGCTGCTCCTCATAAGACTTGTGCTCCAGGCCCCTCACCAGCTTGGCTGCCCTTCTCTGGACATGCTCCAGCACCTCCATGTCTTTCCCATATTGAGGGGCCCAAAACTGAACACAGCACTCGAGGTGGGGCCTCACCAGTGCCGAGTACAGGGGGACAACCACCTCCCTGCTCCTGCTGGCCACACTATTTATGACACAAGCCAGGATGCCGTTGGCCTTCTGGGCCACCTGGGCACACTGCTGGCTCATATTCAGCCGGCTGTCAACCAGCACCCCCAGGTCTTTCTCTGCCGGGCAGCTTTCCAGCCACTCTTCCCCAAGCCTGTAGTGCTGCATGGGGTTGTTGTGACCCAAGTGCAGGACCCAGCACTTGGCCTTGTTGAACCTCGTACAATTGGCCTCGGCCCATCGATCCAGCCTGTCCAGATCCCTCTGTAGAGCCTTCCTACCCTCCAGCAGATCAACCCTCCTTCCCAACTTGGTGTCATCTGCAAACTTACTGAGGGTGCGCTCGATCCCCTCATCCAGATCATTGGTAAAGATATTAAACAGAAGTGGCCCCAATACTGAGCCCTGGGGAACACCACTTGTGACTGGCCACCAACTGGATTTAACTCCATTCAGCACAACCCTCTGGGCTCATCCATCCATCCAGTGTTTTACCCAGCGGAGAGTACACTTGTCTAAGCCATGAGCCACCAGTTTCTCAAGGAGTCTGCCATGAGACAGTGTCAAAGGCCTTACTAAGTCCAGGTAGACAACATCCACAGCCTTCCCCTCATTCACTAGGTGGGTCACCTGGTCATAGAAGGAGATCAGGTTGGTCAGGCAGGACCTGCCTTTCATAAACCTGTGCTGACTGGGCCTGATCCCCTGCTTGTCCTGCACATGCCTGTGAGCGCTCTCAAGATGAAATGTGCCAAGAGTGTCACTGACTTAGAGGAGTACTAAAGAGTGACCCAGTGCAAGCAGAAATAAGGGAAAGAAACAAAGAATATTCTTCCTTAGGAACCTCAAGAACTGTTGATAAAGAAAATATATAAATAAATGAGGTAATAGATTTAATCAAAGTAACAGTTGGAAGAAATAACTTGAGGCATGCAAGTTTTTCTCTAGGTCAAAAGCTTCAAAACTGTATGTAAGTTGGGAACAGTTGCTCTGATTTCCATTTCATTGAGCAGTTCAGGGTATCAGGAGCACTTGTCAGTGGCTGGAGCAGAGGGAGGGCGTTAGAAGGAAGAGGAAAAAAAGTTGTTAGAACCTGTAAAAAAGAGACAGAAAGGAGTAAATTGTTGTTTAAATTGGTTATGTGTCATCTCATTCCCATTCTTGTCTCACTAGAGCCCAGCTGACTCTCTGGGATAGCTGCCTTTTGCTCCCTCCTGCTTGTCATGTCAAAAAGCATGTGGCATATAAATTGGTGGGAATTTAGTGGAATTAGTACTTACCATGAATGTCCAAATACATATGAAGAGTATCACTCTCAGGTAATTCCTACTTCATAGACTCTTTCAAAATCATTTAAATGGAAAGGTGAAATGAAACACAACTTTGGAGGATTTTTCAATGTGTAGCTTTCTCCACGTGGGTATTCAGGAGGTCTTCTGACAGTGAATGTGAGATATAACCCAATTCCAAGAGCATATCCAGCTTGGAAATGCACATCGTCTTCACTTGGCCAACTGGTTTGGCTCATTCGCAGTGAGTTGTCTGGACTTGACCTCTTCGCTCATTCTTTGCTGAGCTGAGACATTTTGCATTGCAGACACAGCGGGGTGGTGTTGGCTGGGAGGGTGCAGGATTTCCTTGTCTTTGTGGTAGGTTTTGCTTTGGCCGTTCCATGGTGCTGCTGTGCCTGAGTTAAAGCTGGTTTGGTGTGGGTAGTGGGGCTGCGCTTACGCTGTATATCTGTGGAGCATTAACCTGGCCGTCGGCAGCAGGTACAGTGAGCCAGGGGAAAGAGGAAGAACTGTTTGCACTGGGTGGTATTCAGAGGGTACAGGATAATAGTATTTTTAAAAACTAAGTTTTTAACTCCTGTAGAAGTCATTTCATTCTCACATCCCACCCCACAGAAATCTGCCATTATCCTTGAAAGCTTGTACTGAGTGTAGAGATTTGCCTAGATTTCACTTTATTATTGCTATCTGAAGGAACCGTTGGACAGCTTCAAGAATAGTAAAAAAAAAATGCATTAAACCCCTGCTAGGTTGAAGTAGGGAAGTGTTACTGCACATAAAACAGCACCCCAAACTCCTGATATTTTACAGCCAGTGCAACCAGACTTTCCCATATGCTGAAGAGGCGGGCTTAGAAAAACAGAAAACAAATCCAACCTGCAGTAAATCATCATATGTCTTTAGAGAGGCTGGCCCCTGAGGATTTAGTGATGCAGCTTTAACCCAGCTGCTGCTGTTTAGATAAGAGGGCACCTTGTTAAACACAGAAGGAAAGAATCTCAAGGCAAAGAATTGATCATGCTGTAGCTGAGATGTCTCAAACTTTGTGCAGGTTGTGAGGATGGGCAAAGATATCAATGCTATTTATGCAATCACCAGAATGGATAAGGAAACTGTTCTTTTGACTACAGTGGACTTGACTGAAAAATAGACACTGGAGAACTTAAAATACTATGGAATTAACAGTAATAAAAAATCAAATGAGTTAACATGATATGTGTATTTATGAAATGTATTTGTCTTCTAGTTTTCTGCTCTGTAGTATTTGCTGAGACACCTGTGCACAGCAGTCGTGATGCTCTAATGTGGCAAAGTGCTGGAGCCTGGCTTTGATGATTACAGAAGTGAATTTTGTCGAACCGCCCCCTTTGACACTTGCTCAGCTCTAAATGGTCTCCGAGTTGTGCATTTGCAAAAGTTACCCAAGGAAGTGTGTAAGCCATGGCTGTGGATGTCTTTCTCCTCCTCCTGCTGTGTCCAGCGCACGGTCACCCAGCTGGGAATGAGTGCAATGACAAAGAACAAACACGATTACAGTTGTGTTATTTATACTGGCTGTGCAGCATCGTTCTAAGATCCTTTCGGATCTTAGTACAGTGCAGTATTCTTGTAAATAAAGTCTGAATAATTCAGATGATATATTTTTTATTGCATTTTTACCTCTTTTTCTATGACTTAGAAGAGTGGAGAGATTCTTGACTGCTTTCGTTGCTGAACATAATTTCAGTGAGTAATTCTTGATAGGTAGGTAGCTGGTTAGCAGATAGCGTTTTGTGCTTATATTTGCAAGCCAAGTGAATGCAGAGTAGTATTTTGCTAAAAGCAAAATGACATAGAAATTTTGAATGCAGTTTCCTTTCAGAGTAATTTTTTCCTCTGGTGGTGTGTTTTGGTTTTTTTTTTTTTTTTACTTCAAACAAGCAACTTGTGATTGGTTTTTTTTATGCCAGACACCCTGTTTAATTTTAAAAATTTACACATTAAACATGGGTTTGATTGTATTCTGGTGACTGATGAGACTTCGACTGGCAAGGGCTTTCAGCAGTGTCTGAACTAGACTGGATTTGTCTTAATGCTCTCAATACATCAGTATTTCTTTTCCAGATCTTTGCATCAACCGTTCCCCTGCTATTCATTCTTTCTGGTTGCTGGAGACAAAGGGTGCTACATCAGACCCTGATTTGTAAGATCAGGCCTGGTGATTTTCAGTAATTCAGGATCATCTTGCTTTTAAGTCAAGTAAGAAAGGATAACCTATCATTCTGTGGTATTTGTCTTCCTCTTTCTTTGCATAAAGCCGAGGGATAAGGACTGAGGTGCCTGCTGGTTGGGGTGGCATCCCAGAGCTTCCCACACGGCTTAAGTTTCTTGTTATGTAACAGGAAATTCTAAAATATGGTAAAAATTCACTTTCTAATGTTTTGGCATATAAATGAAAATCACTGTGCTTCCAATTCAGGCGGTATGGTCTCACATATGTTTTTTGTTTCATATTGAAAGAATTTGTGCTAATTTGGCTCCATACTTCCTCCACCCATAGTTTGCATATTGTCTTTGTCTTCATGGTAGGGTTTGCCTATGAAGCAGAAAGACAAAATAAATTTAAGTTACAGAAGCAAAGACAGCTTAGTCAGTACAGTGCAGGTCAGCTGGAGTTTTATTTTGGGGTTATGGTGTTCTAGGTCCTCAGGTAGATTGAGAGGTGGGTGGGTATGTTACAGACAAGGCTCTTTTTCTGGGTCTGTTGTTTATGTGCTGCCAGGCAAGTCACCTTTTCTTTTCTTTGTCACTCTTCTTACTGTTCATACAGATCTGTATCATAAGAGTTCTAGAAAGATTTTTAAAATTTTTTTTTTTTTATTGTACAGCTAGAATTGAGGGGTCTGTCTTTGGTCTGAGCACAGAATTGCCAGGTGGATTTGAGGGTGTGGGTCATGTTTGGTGTTTTGGGGGGGGTTGGGGGGGACTGGGGTTTTTGGGTGGTTATTTTGGGGGTTTGGGTTTTTTGTGTGGTTTTTTTTTTTCTCAACTGCAGTGCCTTCTCTCTTTTTGTGTAATTTTCTCTGCTGTGTTTCAGCTGATGTGTAACATAGATTATAGGACTGAATGACTTCCCCAAGTTCATCAAGTCCAGTCCCTTGCTGTTGGAGGCAAGCACACAAAAGCATTGTCTTCCTAAATCTATCCTAAATTTATTAAGACTTTGCCTTAAAAATAAATCAGGTTTTTTTCATACCTGCTGTTTCTATTACAACACCTTTAGTACAACAACTTTGTAAATACAGAGCAATACATAGCAATTAAGCTTGATTTTAGCCTAGTTTGTTTTAGCTAGTAATTCAAGACAGCTTTGTCATGCCTGATGAGATAGTGGGACAATGATGACAGTTCATGATGGTTGGTGCAAGAGCTTTAACATCCGCAGTGTGACTGCTCTGGATGGTAAACTTTAGTTGGCTTTTACCATGAAACGCTAAGTCATCTCTGCAGGTTTTTTCTCACATCTTACTGAGCTCTGATTGTCCCTGTTCAAGCTCTGGCTATTGTCATAGGAAGGTTTGATTCATTGCTAGTCTACAAAACTGGGATATCCACAGGAGACATTTCTGAAGGATGAGTAAGCCTGCCTGTCAGAGAGAAGCAGTGCCTTGCCCTCCGTGCCCTTTTCTGAATCTCCCTCCTGCAGTAGAAGACAGCAGGAGGAGGATGCTCAATCCTGGGATCTCTGTGCGTGCTGTGGGAGTGATGATGTTCCCTTGCTTCTTAGCAGGACCGTGCACAGACTGACTGCTATACATCTCTGCTATTTTCCCTACCACCTTCATTCCTGATCGAATCCTGCTCCTTTCTTCTGGCCCTCCCTTCCCAGCTTTGCCATCCCAGTTCCCTCCGAGTCATAAGGTCCCCTGCGGTCCTTTTCCCTGCCCAGCTGCTCTCAGTCTGGGTTGCCATCTTGCTCTGCAACCTCATCCTGTGCAATATGCCGCTGGTACCACCTTTACGCTTTCTCCCAAGCTGTGTTATTCCTTGTTGTTCTCACCTGCCTCGTTTCACGCTCTTTCCTCCTGGTTTGGCCTCGATTCCCACTGGATGATAGATGGTGGACCAGGAATGAGCGCATCTGGAAGGGGCCAGCACGTGCCCTGAGCACCACGTCTTCTGCAGCACCGGCACTGCCGGAGTGTGGTCAGGATTTGTGATGTGTTACGGGGGGTCCAGCTGCACGGAGTGAGCTCACGCTTGGCGGGTGGCCAGGGCACAAACCTGAGCAATCGAAGCAGGTGTCGGGGAAAGGTTTGAAGTGCCATGGGCCTGGTGCACATGTTGCATTTCTGCCAAAGGGTTGTGTGTAGCTGAAATTAGTTTGAGGTCTGCGCTTGGGTTCAGGGCGATGTGAGGTTTTTCCCAGTGGCATAGTGCATCCTGTGCTATTTCTGTAAGAGCGGAGAGAAGAAAGCTATCTGGCCGTTGAACCAGGTGTTGCTTCTGTGCTCTGTTTTTTCACTGTGAAAGAAGGGCTTATCTCAGCCTTAGTTGGTGAAAAAGTCATCATCTGATAAAGAGTGTTAATTTATTGTGTAGTTTACCTAAATTACCACCGTCGCACTAAAATAAAACAGAGAAATTATTTCAGCAAAGCCAGCAGAAAATACCAGCATTCATTCATGGAAATGTCCTCTTGTCCCACTGCATTTGAAGTTGATTTGATGGGGTTAGTGTTCTTGCTGTTAATGAAAGTACTCTGCTAACTACCTGTCTAGGTAGTGTTATGTCTTCATTACCAAGGTATGAATGTACTGCTCTTTCAGAGATGTTTTCCCCTCTCGTCCTGTGTTATCTAAGCAGTGTTAGCCCTTACAAGCTATAGTCAGTGCCCATTTGTACGACGTGTTGTGCAAGGACAGCAGGACACCAATGAGCTTGCAAATGAAGCATCCTATTCTATTGAGGATGTTCTTTCAAAGAAACCCTTGTTTTGGCTAACTAGAAGGAAGCATTTTTTTCTTCTTAAGATCCTCACAACATAGTCAAGGTGTAAAGAAGTTTGTGCTTGGTTTAAGAGTATCTTTTTGCAGTAGGTGTAATGAGGTTATCTCAGAAGCATAAGAACAACTACTGGCTTTTCTTCCACCGCCATAAGTTCATCCCATTTCCTCAGAGAGATCCTGTGTCAAACCATGATTTTAACTTGCAAATGAAATTCTTACCTTGGGACTGGTGTGTTGAAGCTATCTGTCCTCTGAAAGGGCCCCCTTACCTCATCCTGGGTTTGGTGAGCTTATTTGCTTTCTGAAAGAGGCACAACCTCTGAGTGCTCTGTCACTGGGCTGCCCAGTGCCCAAGTGAGGCCTTCCTGAAGCTGAATTTATCCATATCATATGTGAGACTTTTTACTTGTTAGAAGCATGGTTGATTAAAAAACCCAAATAATTAAAAATTAAAATAAAAAAAAGTTGATATTTCCATTTAACCTGTTTTTGCTCAGTGCAGAGTATACATGTGTTGCAGAATTGGTGCTTTGACATTGTAAATAATACACAAAAGTGTAAGTAGTGGAGGAAAGTTACTTTCACCTTTAATACTGTGTCATTCCTGTCATATGTGGGAAGAAGGTTTAGGTGGGAGATTGTGTTGTGAAACAAGATTTCCTTGTTATGACTCAAAAAAAAGTCTGTATTAGTAATTAATTTCAAAGGTTGTGTATGTATTTGTCTACATATAGGGGTTTATGTTGTAAATGCAGGTGAGAACTGATTTGCAAAGCTCCTTTTGAGAAATATGTTTTAGTGTATGGTGAAAGAGCCTGGATCATAGGGTTAGTAGTATATTGCTCTGAACAGCTAGCTGCTTAATCTTATAAATACTAAAAGGAAGTTGTATGTCTCCTAGGGAGAAAGGAGCTCCTCATTATGTCGTGGGCTGTTGGGTTCAGCTCAGCATCAGGGTAATACATTAAATGAATTCTCACTGCAGCTGGTGCAATGCATTTCTTTTAAGGAAACTCTTCCTGCCCCTCGTGAAATGCAGCCTACTTCTGCAAAGCGTTTTGATTGTCTTCCATATATGATAATAATTTCTTATCTCCCTATATTTATGTCTCCAATTATGCTGTTTTATCAGCCTCATTGTCATAGGACTGTCCATGTCCGTGCCTATCCAGTTCCTCAAAGAGATGCTTATCTCATCCTAGTGGGAGAAAGGCTTTGACCTCTTGATCAGCAGCTGCCTGTCCAGTGGGGTGATGGAGTTACCTGATCCCGGCTTGGTATCTCGCTTCAGCTGATGGGCAGTGCTCCCTGTAAGAAGGTTTGTGTTTCAGCCCTAGTTTAGATGAAGGTGTCTGCTCTACGAAATACACTTTTTTTTCCAATTCAAGAGGTTATGAAGCTACTCACTCTAACCTCAGCCCATGTGTAAGACTTGTCAAGTAATTGGAGCTGTTCTAGAATGATTATGCAATTAAGTGAGGCTCCCTCATCCCTGGCACAAACCCCTATCTTGGCTGAGTTCCAGGGAAGTCTTTTCTATGCAGAAAGAATCTGTCCTGTTGGCACAGACCAAGTTCTCCATTGTGCAGAAGGGACGGTGACCTCATGGCATGACGATATCTTCTTTGTTTGTTGAAAGAGATCACCCTTTCTCTGCTCTCTGTGTCTTGAAATGGAAAGAGCTTTTAGCCTTCTGGTGAGAATGATATTGCCCATTTCTTCAGACAACCTGGCTTAAATTTGTGGGTGGCAAATTAAATAGGAACTAGCAGCCGGGATGAATTTCAGGAAATAACTTTTTAGTCCACAGAGATGAACATAGTCCCAAATGAATCATTACCCTATGAGCAGTGGGGAGGGATTTTGCCATTGTATTCAATGCTTTGCTAAAAGAACTCTGTTTAAAAAAAAAAAAATCAAAAAAATTATTTTGGCATTTTTCTTGATACAGTTTTATTTGCCTGTTGCTCAGTGTCTGTAAATGTTCTCTTACTCAGCTAAGAAGCTGCTTTTTCATGGAAAGGCTCTCTTTTCCAGTCTCAACTAATAGAAGCGGGAGCCCGCTAGGAGAGTCATGGGCCATACTGCTGCAGCTCCTTGCCACTGATTTTTTCTGTCTGTGATTGCATCACCTTGCTGTAGGTCAGATTTTCACACTATGCTGGTTGACATACAATGCTGTCGTGGTTTAACCCCAGCCAGCAACTAAGCACCACGCAGCTGCTCACTCAACACCCCCCCCCCCCCCAGTGGGATGGGGGAGGAAATTGGGAAAAGAAGTAAAACTCGTGGGTTGAGATAAGAACGGTTTAATAGAACAGAAAAGAAGAAACTAATAATGATGATGATAACACTAATAAAATGACAACAGTAATAATAAAAGGATTGGAATGTACAAATGATGCACAGTGCAATTGCTCACCACCCGCTGATTGACAGTCAGTTAGCCTCCAAGTGGCGATTCCCCCTGCCCCCACTCCCCCCAGTTTATATACTGGGCATGATGTCACATGGTATGGAATACCCCTTTGGCCAGTTTGGGTCAGCTGCCCTGGCTGTGTCCTGTGCCAACTTCTTGTGCCCCTCCAGCTGGGCATGAGAAGCTGAAAAATCCTTGACTTTAGACTAAACACTACTGAGCAACAACTGAAAACATCAGTGTTATCAACATTCTTCGCATACTGAACTCAAAATACAGCACTGTACCAGCTACTAGGAAGACAATTAACTTTATCCCAGCTGAAGCCAGGACAAATGCTCTGCTGTGCTTGGTGTGACAGTGTCTGCAGTTCTCTCCAAGCTCACTCCAGCAAGGCAGTGGTAATGCTGCACAGATACACCTCAGGGACCCTGGGGGGCCAGGCTCTTGTTTCATCTTCAGCACGGGTGCCTTGGAACTGCTCTGTCCTCGCTGTGGCTGCACAGCTCTATAAGCTGAAGAAGAGCCTAGCAGTAATGAATCTATCTTTGACATATCTGGATCCAACCCAGGCCCAGTTGGCTGAGTGGTTTTCTGGCAAAGTCTCCTTTCCCATCCATATCCATTTTTACAAAGTGAGCTTTCCCCATTCAACTGTTTTGATCTCACTGAAATGTTTCTGTTCAATATTTCTTTTGCAATGCCCTTTTCTGAAAATCAGTATGTTCCCATGGAAAATTTGGATCACGTCTAAAATACATTCTCAACTGGAAAATATAGTTAGAAAAATGTGAACCAGCTCCTCTTCAGAGAGGTCCTCCCATTCATAGACCAAGATCTGCAAAGCCGCTTCCTTTCTCAGATAAATTTACTTCTTTTTCTGTGTCTTGACACTTCATGGGAACTTCCAGGAGAATGAGGCAACAGGCTCTTAACCCCTGGCTGGGCAGCTGCAGGATGCGAGCCTGATCTGCGTATTCTCCCCCCATCGTTGCCTTCTTTTGGGAGTGGGAGGCGGAGCACCATGGACCCAGGACTAGGTCTCCACTGTCACCTCAGCATCCCCAAAGGTTTGGAGGTTCTTTTGTCCCTCTGACTACGCGTAAGTAAAAGCTAAGCAATCTGTTAAAACGCATAAATGCCTTACAACATACATACGCAGATTATCCATGAGGTATTTGCCATCTGAAAGCTGAACCTCTGTGCAACCAGTAGGTTACCATACAAACTGGGAACCCTAGGATACTGCTGAAAGTCTTTTCATGGGGAAAAGTCGTAATCTCTTCTTGAAGAGATGTGTGTCAAGACGGAAGCAGCATGGAGAAAAGAAAGGGGAAAGACATTTGCAACTGGCCTTGTAGAAAAAGGTATAAAACCGGGAAAAGAACAAAGAAACAGGTCTTGGACAGAAAGTTAGGGAGGAGAGGGGGAAGAGGAGGATCATTGTAGATTTGTTGCACTTAGCATTAGGAATTGCTACAGAGCATGCAGGTTGTAGTGATTTTCTAATACTGAGTAATATGTCAGAAAGGCTATTCTGGATTTAGACCAATATATACAGTTTCTTGTCTAAGCAGAACCATATGCTCAAATGAGAGATCATTTTATTTTACTAGGATGGACAGTAAGTAGAAACACATTCCAGATTTCGTGAGGTTTCTTCCCCCCTTGGCAGCCACAGTGCTGCTTGTGCTTAGTCTATGGTTTTTCAACTGTTTGATAACTGTCCGTTACTTTACAGGACTCCGAATCCTACTATATCATGATGTCTATTGAACCATGACTAATGACTGCATCAGAAAGCTAGTTCACCGGGTCACCCCGGCTGTAGCTTGTAATTGTTAGTAATAAAACAAATCGGACTGATACACACAATATGGCAACATGCTGTACAGTAGAAGATGGAGCTTTTGTGTCCTTCTTTGAGTTAAGACTTAAATGTTCTGTGTTCAGAGACTGACCTCATCCTAATCCTTTCTGACAGCCTAGAAAGAGGGAAAAAAAAAACCCCAACCCTTTGTGGAATGTGCAAGCTGGTGTTTAATACGAGCCCTACACACAGCAGGTTGAGCAATCAAAAGTACATAGATATTTATACAATTTGACATTGGTAAATAGTCCAAACCCCTTCTTCTCTTGCGGCCACTAATCTTTCTCATTCCCGTTCTTGTGTATTGCTCTGTCTCTGTAGTTTAGTGTCCACCACTACTCATCCCTTGGTTCTGAACCATCCCTAGGCGTAACAAGACGTTTTTGGCCCGATCCAGCCATGTAATGGACCCTCTGGCTGTTCACCTGGGGTCTCCCTAAGTAGACTGAGGACTTGGTGCTTGCCGAGCTTGCTCAGCATCCAGGTGCAGGAAATCCTGTGCCCGAGGCTGTGCTGCGGGTCTGCCCGCTGTCCTTCCCGCACGCCTCCGGCCGGCCCTCTAGCACTAACCGCTGGCCATTGAGTGGTGATACCCAGGGACTCTGTTTAGCTTGTTCGGGGAGTCTGCTGAGGTTGCTTTATGAAGGGATGATCTACTAGGGTTGACTAGCAACAAAGTAACTCTAGTATAGCTGAAAAAAATCTGCATTATATTGCAGGGTCTTGAAAGCAAAGGTCTCATCTGTTACGTGTTTTGTAAAGCCCTGAATTACCCACACATACAGCAGTCTCTCGCTAGCACAAATGACAATATCAAAGTGGCTTTAAAAGCGATTTTTTAATTAAAAAAAGAAAAGAAAGCTAAATCACAGGAATATTTGCCTCAGTCAAGAGGACAAGCAGAACCATCTACAAGAATACTCACTCTAACTTTGTTCTGAGTAAAGCCAAGAGGTTGGCTGCTGTGTACCAGCCACCTTAGCTGTCCCCCAGAGCCTTTTCATCTCTGAATTTATTGGGACTGTATTCTGGGGAGATGTCTGTCTTTTGCTGATCTGCACTGAGGATGATCCTCTCTCACCTGAGTGGTGGTGCAAGTGAGATATAGAAGCCTGGTACTTGCTGACATCTAAAGGGTCTCGTTGCACGCAAGCAGAGAGCGCCTTTATTTTTTTGGTCTTAACTTACTGATAGCTGGCTGCTGGTATCTGACAGTAGGCATACTCCAGAGGCAACTGCAGTCAATTTTTCAGTTTGTTAGCTCCAAAAGAGATTGTATAAAGAAGACAAAAAAGCAAACAAAAAACCCCACTAAAAATAAGAAGAGAGAGAGAGACCAGACAAAGGAAAAAAAAACCGCACATGGTGAAACCACAAACAGAACAGGATAATAGAACTTGTGGTACTCAAAACATCCATCCTGGAAGTCCAAACCTGTCAGGTGTTCCTGGAATTACAAATACACTTTTATCTGCTTCAGCTTCTTTTCTGCTTTTGCTATGCAAGTCCAGATCACTTGTTAGGAAGAGGGTGTGTCATCCTGTAGGCTCACCTTTGCTTGGCTGATGGTGCAAAGCAGAGGGTAATTTCTCCTCTGGCTAATGAACCTCAGCTGGATGGAGCACACAGCGGGTGAGAAGCCCTTGGACAGCCTTGGTGGAAGGAGCAGGTCCTAATCCCCTGCTCCAGAATGGTTGCAATACCCAGGCACTGGTTCTTCCCGTGCCATGCTTTACACCACCACTTGTTGCCAGATCTCTAGCTGCGTTATCCTACTCCCTAAACCAAGTGTGAACTCAGGAAGTGAACCAGGTTTTTTAGCGCTGCTTTCCATTTAGATCCATAAGCTTTGTTTCTACTCTTCGGCAAGACCTCTTTTAGCCCTTGCCGTGAGAAGTCCCCTGGGCCAGTGTGTCCTCCCTAAGGATACTGATAGTCAAACTGTCAAGGAAGGGTCCTCCTCGCAGAGCTTTGTCGATGGAACTCCTGGGAAGCCATCTCAGCAATGCAAAAAGCTTCCAGCTTTGCAAAGCCTTGCTGAGCACAGACTCCTGGAGGACTGGGACTCCCTGCAGGAGTTGTTGAGCGGGTGAGGAGATTTTGGATGGACAGGTGCTTCAGAGGGAGCTCCAAAAACGGAGCATGCTCTGGGAATTTTTGTAGGTGCTAGAACTTCTTATGAAGCCTAGGATGTCTGAAAGAAAATTCTGACACTGCCATTTCTTTGGCAACATAATTTTGTTGAATGTGGTTGTTCCCATTTACTATAATACTTTTAGAGAAAACTTTTCCTACTCTATGCCTTTGTCATCAGAAACATTTTTGCATGGGTGGGCTACAAGAACCCCTGTGAAGGGATACGTGTATATCTACACTGTATATACAATATATACTCATATGTAAAAAACCGTTTGCCTACATGCATGGAACAATTTTACATAGTTTGAAAAAACTGCTTTTAAAGGAAGTCTGATTGCATTTATTTCATATATATTTTCAAAATTCTAATCTCATACTAGAGGGGTGTTCGCAGGAGCTTCATTATAAATACCTAACACCCACCTGAGAAAAAGAAGTGGTTTTGGAAAATGTGATGCGTGTTCTGTGGCGTGGATGAGTAATTGTGGCAAACAGTTGTAGTAGCTACTCGTGAATTTACTGCTTTTCGTTTACTAAGTTTATACCTCAGTTTTGTAACTAAGTCTGTAATTTTTAGCTCGATTCACATAGTGATCCCATGCATGAGAGCAAATGCTATTACTGATCTGCAACAGTAACCCACTCCAAGAAAGATCTGAATCTGTGGAAAAAACCATCCGAATGACACATGTTTTGTGGGGCCAAAGAATTCTGTGTATTCAAACACAGTATTTTGTCTTTTGTTGTGGCGAGGACCTGCCTTTCATTGTGCTATTGAAAGATCATCAAAGCCTGGGAATCCAAGGGACATTCCAGTGGAAACCTTTGTAACGCTACAGCGGAGAAACTGAAATTCAAAGCAGGTCTGTGGACTTGGCATCTTTGGTAATAACAATACAAGATGTGCTCAAAGCCTGTCTTGAGGCAGACAGGAACCGGGGTTCGCTGCTGCGGAAAGGAATGAGGCTGGCTCTCGTGATTTATTCAGCCCTAAATAGAGGCAAACTGTACTGAAAGTTGTAGAATACTCCAGGAAGCGACTGTTTAATATTTTGGCAAAACTCTCCAATTGGTAGGAATACTCTGTTTAAAATGGTTTCAAGGAAGATAAATATTTGCATGTATTATCTCTGAGTATGGAGATAAATATAGTTGTTCTATACAAATATTGGTTTGACCTCATATTATTTCATTAGCAGCAGCATGTAAGGCTGATTATGTGTCTTTGAAAGCAGCTGCCAGCTCTTGTGAGCATCCAAAGTTTGTTGTATGGGCTGCTGCTGTCAATAGTGTCTATCTTGCCTTTCAGTTTGGGAGGAGTGAGCTCAAATCTTGCTCTCGCTTCTCCATGCCTGGGAGTAAGCATCCCATCTGCTTGAGAGGAAATCTTACTGTGATTCAGTATAGTCAAGAAGATCAACAGCATTATGAAAATGTAAATGTTATTAGTTTACATGCCTGTTTCTGCAGGCCTAAGGCAAATCTGGTACTCCGTCACGCTAAATATGTGCGCATAGTAATAAAGGATGTGACCTACCTGTGTCAGCTAATCACTGTAGATGGGCAAGGCAGAGAACAGAGAAACAGAGACACTAAGACTTACCTGTGGTCATGCTGCACAGCAGTAGCAAAAGTTCGTAGCTTTTGCACTATCCTGAAGGTAATTAAATATAATCTGGTAGAACATCCTGATGGTGCACTACACCGTGTACTGCTTTGGAGCATCTGCATGTGAAAGATTAATCTGGCTGCAGGAACAGGGTAATTCAGACGCATTAGGTTGTGCTGAACAGTGGAAAGTCCTTGTGTGACTGCTGTGAAGCCCTGAGACAGAGCCCAGGCACCAGGCACGGAGCAGGCACAGAGCAAGCTGAATGCAGTCCTGAAGCTGAAGTCCTTGCCTGTAAGCTCTGCCTTAGGCTTTTCCTTTGCTACCAGTTGATGAGCGACTGGGTTTGTATGCAAGTAAGGGGCACAGTGAGATCATAACAGATACCAAACGTTTTTCAGCAGTGATCATGCCTGGAGCAGGAGCAGCTGGGCAGCCCCGGAAGGTAACACAAAGAAACCAGAATAGTTCAATGCTCCAAAGTAACTTCAGTGGCTTTTCCACAGACTTAAGTGCATCTTTTTTTTTAAGTGCATCTTTAGTACCCTTTTGCATAGAAAATAACCAGATTGTTACTCAGGTTTCCATTTTTAATAAATAGCTCCATGTTGTGATCCGTTACTTTAATTAAACTGGAATAATAGGGTTTCACAATAATGATAATGCTGATTGGGGTATGTCAACCACATTTCTGGCTTCAAGATTATTGCTAAGCAATCAGCTTTGCATGAAACGTGCTTACACAGATCATAGTTAAGCAAGCAAGCTATATGTTTTTACACAATACCACTTGCTTTGCCACAGTGAAAGGACAGATACTCTTTACTATATTTATCAAGCACAGGCTTTTGTCCATATTTCTGTGTCCCATGATTTTATTTTTTGTAAAGAAAGGGGCAGGGAAAACAGATAAAGTTTCAGTGCTGTTTCAAATGTTGCCAACAGGTGACTAGCCAATAACATATTAAGTGCACAATCTGTACTTTGTGGAATAAGCTGTATTTTACTTACACATGCACCTCCTTCTGCCTTGTGCGGAGGGAGACACCAGCTGAAGTAACTCTGGTAATGTTGGTGTTACCCATTTGTGTGTGTGTGTGCAGTGTGTGCAGCCTTAAGATCTGACACAGCACTGTACAAAGGTAATGTATCTTTAATGCTATATAAATTGGTGCATTACCGGTCTTGTGATCACGTAGCTCTTCTTAAGTGCCATCTGTTGGCACCGTGTCTATAAACTACATCTGTTGTACACCGAGGCAGAGCATCTGTGTGGTACAGGAAGGCACTATTACTTTCACCACGGTGAGCCAGGTTTCTACATCAGTTCCAGCAGTTTGTGCTCCTGTGAAAGCTGGTGAAAATGGTGTTTGCAAAGCCATGTCAAAGCTGGCATGGTGAGGGGAAAAGGGTATTGACTTTCATTCTGTCTTTGGTTTTACACCAGGGTAACTGCAGTGATTTTAATGGATGGTATTTCTGATTGACTGCAGCTGCATAACCTGGTGGAGAACAGTGCCTATTGCAGTCACCGTGTCTTGTCCTCTGCAGCATTTGTTTCCTTTTGTGTGTAGTGTAATGTTTCTGTTAAGTGAGTCTTAAATGTAGAAAATCTATTCACAGATGTGTCTACATAAAGAGTAAACTTGTATCGTGTATCAATATGCATTGCAGGTAAGCATGGAGGGGCAGGGTGAAGAGTGGTGAGAAGGCAGTGATCGCAACAGCCTGTCTGAAACCACATACGGGAGCTGCTGCTCTGCAGTTTCATACCAAAGGGCACATCTCTGGCAGTTGTGAGGCTGTGCAGCAGGAAAAGTGCGTGATAAGAACGAGGAGCTCCCACTTATATGAGCAGCTGGCTGCATCTCCACAGATTCCATTGGTAAAGCAAAATGAGTTGTGTTTTGATGTTTTCTAAGCAGGCTGATCTCCATTTCAACCAGTATCTTACATTAGTGAATCCTGACCAAGCAGAGTATCTTTATAATTCCATATTATGTCCTTAAAGGAAGGTATGGCCATGCATGATAGAGAATTTTAAGTACAAGGGTTGGCCTTGAAAATTAACTGTCCACCATTTTTTGTTTTCAATAAAAAGAAGCTTTTGGCTATTGGAGAAGATGAGAGAGTTCCCTAAGACTTGTGGAATTGTCCAGTATTCACGAGGTGGTGTCCTGTGATGTGGTCTTGTGTGCCCTCAAAATGTATATTTTCCAACTAGACACTTGCGATCAATGAAAAAATTATTTACTAACATGATGTAGACATTAAAGGGGCTTTTTTTGAAACACTTTATATTGTCACTGTATGGTTGGGTTTTTGTTTTGTTTTGTTTTGAAACTTTTCTGCCATTCTTCTGGGGAGATAAAATATGAAGTAGGTAGAAACTGTCAGTACTGTTGGGGAAGCTGAGATGCTGAAATATAGAAGAGTATGTCTTGTTTTGCTATTGTTGCTGTCACAAGGCATTAAGTATACTTGTGTTGGATTATTTGTCAAAACAAAAAGAAAAGATGCAGTGTTGTTCAAAACAACAATCAGTAATTTTCAGAGCCAGAGTTGAAATTTGCTTTATTTGTATTACAGGGATTCAGAGCAGAGCAGGAATGGGAAAGCTAAAAAACCAACCTCTGCAGTTTCTAGAGAAGCAAAGTTTAGTAGGTCTTTCTTCCAGGTCTTGTCTTCCAAATCCAGAGCTGTCCTTGGGATCTCTGTCACCGCCGCTGTGACACAGTCATCTTCCCTGAATTCTTCATGGTCCCTCATGGCTGAGTTTTTTCCATCTTTTTGGCTTGTAGTACTGGTTAGAAGTTGCTGTGCATTTTAATGTTTTCAAATTTGAAGTTAGAGGGAATACTATGAAACATGATGTGCAAAAAGGAGCATTTCTAACTGAGCTTGTGTTTAGCTCCTTACCAAAACTGGGCAGCCCAAACACTCACGGTAGGCTGGTTTGCCTTTGAGCTTTGAAGTCTCTCATAAGGACTTGTTGTGAACGAGGACTCGGAGTGGACAGGTGCCCTCCCACCCGGGCAGGGAGCTGTGTGGTAGAAAGCAGAGATGGATAATTACCTCCTTCATAAGGACTCTATACTTGGATCAGAAAAAAATAATATAATGGAATATGGGAAACCATGCTGAAGATAATCATTGATTTACAATCTCACTACATATAAAGACCATCCTTTTGGTGGTCCTTTGGTTTGTTTAGCATCTAGTAGAAAACAAGAACAAGTTCTTATTTACATGCTCTGTCATTTCCATTATTCATATTCTTCCCAGCCATGAGCTTTGTTATTGTTTTTCAAAGCAAAAAATCCAGATCAGTATTAAGCACAGCAAGGTTTAGCATTTGACAGGAAATGAATGGCAGTGCTGGTAAGAGTTTACAGTGCATAGTTTTTCCATTCAAATATTCATCTGTCCTGCCAAAACCATCATGTATCATTAGCTTTTATTGTAGCTATTGTATCACAGTGTGACATTTGCTTAAAAAACTAAGTTTAATCAAAAGAACAGTCAAAAAGAACAATCCAAAAGCCCGTCATCAGATAAAAAACTACTCACACAGAATTTGACTGAATGCAAACAGGCTTTCTGGTTCGCTTCATGTGCTGTACAGGGTGGCATGGTGTTTTATCAATGGGGAACTGACTATCTCCAAGGGCTAATGATGGACTGGGGGAATTTTTCTACTCCAAGACTTCTTTAATTCCAATTTGTGTATACAGTTTTATATATGGCATCTTGGAAAGACAGAGAATTGGTAAGAAGTGTAAGTAGTAGTAAATAGAGATTTCAATCTGGGACTTCTGTACCAGAGTACCTTTTTAATACAGGTGTAATAATCAGGAGAGAATATTCCTTTCTTACCTGTTTCTTCTTATCCTTGTTTGGTTCCTCCTGATTTTCTCCCATGTACTGGGTTATCTGCTCTGCTGATTCTCATTCTGTGTTGTTCATACAGCAGTCTACCATTTCTGAGTCAACCAGTGTAATTTACTTCTAATTCAGTCTTAAAACAATGGTTTGCCAGCAGTTACTATCAAATTTTTATAATCTTTTCCGACTACTTTCTAAATTAGAACTTGGAGTTATTGTGCTAGAAAGTGGATGTGTTGTCCCAGCTCAAGAATATTCATGTAGTTGGGAAGTGTTTTATATCACTTTATTTCTACCTGTATCAGTAAGTACGGTCATAACTGGTTTTTTATATCATAAATGCTTCAATGCACGTACCTGTGTCTTAATCTGCACTTTTACAGTGCTCAGGATGTATGGTCATTCGGCTCCTTAGATGTTCAAAAGCTACTTCCAAGTATAGCATAATCTTTTAAAACTCATGGGACTGAGGTATGCCAGAAATTTAAGTTATTGCGATTTTACGCAGGAAGTTAGAAAAAAGCTGGACTAATGCAGTATTCACCTGGTGTAAAATCAAGGTTTCTTTAGGACTTCAGATACCTTTTCTTTTCCCTCTCCAAACTATAAGTTCTTTGGAGGTAAAGCATGTTTTATATACATTCAGCCTTTTAACTTCATGGCTTGAAACAATCAAAATCAGTGTGCCTGTGAATGTATATTTTTGCACTTAATCCTAATATGTTTCAAGTGGAGCACTGAGTCATTTGTCACAGTGTGCTGTGTACATGTATCCTAGTGCACTGGGTGAGATATATAAATAACTGTAGGCTCTCACATACCGGTATCTTCCGTGAACTGTCTGGAACAGCTTGGTGATGCTTGGTGGCAGCCTCCAAAAGAGACAACCGAGGACAGATAGAGTAGAAGCTATAGGGGAATATAAAAAGGGAAAGATAGTTTCTTTTTCTTGCAAGACAAGAATAATGAACAATTAAATATAATGGCAGATTAAAACAATAAAACCCATAATTTTGCACCAGTTGCAGTATGGAGTTCACTGCCACAAGGTATTGTGGATGCCAAGTATTTATATGGGCTTCAAGCTGATATACTTGCGTGAGACCGGCCTAGTCAGGTATCCTGAACATGCTGTCTCGAAGCCACACGTTTCTGGAAGCAGCAAGGGTAGCACTGCTGGGTATAGCCTAGCCTGCCCTGCTCTTCTTACGCTCGCCCTTATAGGTGCTGCCATAGCAAATCCCTGGCTGAGGGAGGTGAGATGCTGAGGGAGATGATCCTCAGTCAGGCCCGGTATTCTCATGTTCATTGCTGAAAATGGCTTGTTTTTCTAATTTATTCTTCCCGAATTACTAGGGGCCAACAGAGCAGTGATGTAAAACTTAAAAGTGTGGCTTTTTGTTGAAGTACAAGTATATGGCAGAAAATATTATTAAACAATACCTCCGCCTGTTGCCCTCAAACCTTGCTGTTACTAATAATCAGGTGTTCGGTTTTAACATAAAATGTAACCCTGTAAGCATTAGTACAAACTTATACACCTATTTCCCTTTCAGAGCTGATTTTTGAGTATTTACAATGTGTTAATGGGGACACACATTTGCAGGGAATCTCCAGAATGTGATGCAAAGGCAGTTGCCTCAAGAAAACACAAAGTAGTTTAAAACTTATCTCAGAATACATCACAAAACTGTTGGTCTGGGTTTTTCACAGATAGCAGTGTTTTGGCCATGCGTTTGAAAGCAGATGGTCTCAACTTGCTAGGTAGGCATCTCTAGCCTTTTTTCCAATTGCAGTATATTTTTACGGTTCAGGTGTCACAGTAAACACCTTTTGGTCCTGTTTGAATTTTCAGTTCTGTCTTCAGCTTTTACATGCTGATTCCCTTAGTTTTTGGAGAGAAAGGTTGTGTAACCTATGGAGTTAGCTTGGCTGTAAAAATACTGTCTATCCAGCTTCAGAAACAGCTCTGGGAATGTCTAAAAATACCCACGTCTTATTGTGTGAAATTCCTGGCCTGTTCTAGCTTGGTTTTCTTTTAGAATATCTGGTAGAATGGGATGTACTGATTGGTATCAGTCAAGATCCACATGATTTTATTCTGGTTTTTAGGGCAAACAAAGGGAAATGCTATATGTAGTGCATGAGGATTACACAATGCACTCTGCAGAAATAAAAAGAAAATGCTTGATTGTGGATTGGATTATAAGGTTTATGGTCTAAGGGATGTGCTAGTGGCTGTGGTAAGAAAGTGAGAGTAGAGGAGATACTGCCGAAGCCTACAGCACCCGGGGAGGGAATCCCAGCTCCCCTCCTGCACAGCTCTTACAGTCAGACTGCAGTTTTAATTTCCATTCAGGTTCAGCATCTAGGTTGGCACGCTAAGGTAGCTAGGTTATGGCATTATACTCTGTGTATGAAATACATTGCAGACTGGTGTGGGTTTTTCTTATTTCCAACCAGCACCAGTCACTGTGGGGTTGCAGTCAACAGTGTATTGCAGAGTTGGTTCAACCGGTGGCTTTCCCAAGCATGACAAACACCCAGTAAGTTTTAAAACTGGGGAGTTTCAAAAGCAGAGTGAGGTGTGTTGCCCCCCAGGCAAAATACCTGGTCATATAATACCCTGAAAGAGATCACCCCTAGTACTTGAAACTGGGGCTGGTAACCCAGTGTCTGCAGACAAAGGGGGCCAAATTTGATCGAGTCAGCACTAGGAGTTGAGTTAACCCATGGAGAATCACAATCTGCCCGGAATTAATTCAGCTTAAGTTTTTTCCCCTGGATTTTTATAGTAATACCAGCAGAACATTGCAGCATTTGGACAGTCATAAAACAGAAATGCTACAGCTTGAAAAATACTTTAGCCTGCTACTGAGATTAAAGCAAGCCCTAGATAGCTATATAACTGTCAGACAAATCAAAGCGTGGCACGGTGTGCTGCAAGGGAAGATATACTGTGGCTGTTTAACAAACTCCAAACACTGCCTCACAGTTTCCAGTGTGGTTGCACAGGACCCTTCAGGAGGGAAGACGGATAACGACCAGATGTCTGAGAGCAATGAAGATGTACTGTCCGGTGAGCTCCTCGCTGACACGGATTATGACTCTTTGCAGGGATCCACCGGCTCGTCCCTCCACTTCAGTGATAAAGACAGGAAAAACACTGAGGTGCAAATGAGAAATATAAACTGCGAGCATTATTGATTGGGAAAATGCAGTCCCCACGCTGCATGAGTCATGTAATCCACAATGCTTTTCAAGCTTAATTTGAGAGAAGCAGAGGTGCATGGAGGATGGTTTCAATTTCCAAGCAGTGCTTTTTGACCACTCATGCTTTTGAAAAGTAAAAATAATATCTTGGCTCAGAAATGACTGCAAAGCAGAGGTATTCTGCTTTTGGCCCATTGCCTGCTCACCCTCTTGAAGCAGAGCTTATGTATTGTGATGGAAACATAACAGCTTACCCTGCCAAGGAACAGGTCATTCCTACTGGAACCTGTGAACGAGGAGTTATGGCTGCAAGTAGAAAAGTTGAACCAAATGGAATCAAAGAGGAAGAATCCTGGATAGATTTGCAGTTTGGGGTTACACCTGAATTTCTTTTAATAGGAAAAAGCTTTTGACTCACTTTGGGGTTCCTGTCCTGGTGAAAGCATCCTGAAAATGCTAAAGAATAAATAACTAAAGAGATTAAACATGATTTTGAGGCCAAATGCCCTTCTTCAGAGGTTCTTTGCTAGTGTTTTAACCATGAACCTTTATACTCTGAGCATGTTCTCCCACAAGACTTACCTTCCACTGGTGTAAAACATTTGACTTTAATAAACTTGTTCCTAATTTATTCTCATAGAAATAAGATTGCACTGAAGTTCACAAGTCAGATTTAATCTCGGGTACGGCCCCAGAATATTGTAACAATAGTTTAGAATATTGCCACTTTTACTGTAGTTCCTTCAGGGTCTTTGTCAAATTCTAGATCAGGCAACTTACATCCTTATTCATTGTACCTTCGTTTTCATATGAAAAGGTCGTTTTGGGGAGCCACAAGATGTGTGTTCTCTTAGGATGTATGGGCAGGTTGCTTATCACTTGCTTAAACTTTATGCGAAAGATGACAACTGGAGAACCTAGGTTGCTAAATTTTGCACAGTTCAAAATGTACTTTGGAAGGTTGCTAGCATCCCTTTCAGAAAGATGGACAAACCTGGTGAAAGTCATCAAGTGATGGAGCATCTACTGTACCAGGGAGGAAGTTGCTCCAGCAGTTTTGTAGTGGAAGCAATGATTATAACAATGATTCTTTTTTGACTGTTGACATTTATTTGTAAAGTATGGATCAAAGTGGCTGCTGATGGAAGTCAGTTGGCTTTTCTAGGGCTGTAACTACATATTGTCTGACGTTGTATACTCTGATTCACAGGTCCAAGAGGGTACACTGGCCTTTTGGACCTGTGAATGCTTTACATTCTTTAGTACCAGTATATGAGAAATACTGGAAATGAGGACTGTAGGTTTCCCTGCTGTGAGACTGCCTAAATATAAAAAGTCTGTTATATGTAATAGAAAATAAAATAAATCAGTTGATACTGGATAAGCTGTGCATTTTATAAACCACTGGTTTTTACTTTTTATCAGAATTACAATTGTAGTGAGTTTATATTCATATGCTACTGAGAGTAAAAGAGGTTTTATTTTTAAGACTTATAACAATTAGTTCTGATGATAGTGTGTTTGTACCAAGGAAAAGGACCTCCAATCACTACTTTTAGCACCAATACAGAAGATAGGCTTTTCTCAGCCTCTATTTAAAAATACAAAAATACCAGAACTGAAGTTGCAGTGTGAGGGAAGTAAAGTGTGTAAATATGTGGAAAAGCAAAAAAACAAGTGGAGAAAAGGCGATACATCAGCTAGTAAACCAATTGATCAGTTAGTAAAAATATAAAGCTTAGCAAAAGAAATAGGAAGGAGGCAGGAAAGAAAGGGATTTATACATAGAGAAGATGGAAGTATAAGAAATGCTAAGAATAACTGCAGAAATACTCAGTGAGTGGAATTTTATTGGAGAAAATGAGAACGTTTACATAACAGGATGATTATTTCTCTTAAGGGAACAAAGATCAAGCATTAAAAACAAGCATGCTGACTAATGCTCTGTCCTGCATACTGAGGTTTTAGTAGGTTGTAATCAGAGCCCCTGTATTTTCTGTGTCTTCACAGTGGCAGAAGAGCTGTATAACCCCAGTGAGCAGCAGCATCTCATGTAAGCGGGAAGAGGAGGCGAGGCTAGAAAGCGAAAGGCAGTATTTTGGTTTCCTTTTGTCAGAGCCTGGGTAGAACAAGACAGGCTTGGTTGTCCTCTGCTGTAAGGTACCTTTCTTTGTCCATGTTCAGCTCTTGCCTTAAAGCCATAATGCTCCTCCGTTGACTTTCATGGAGTGGGGATTTACCTTGAAGAACCCAGGGCACAACCCTGGAGGCATGTGCAGGGAGAGAGGGCAAGCTGGGCACTGTCCAAGGGCTCTCTGCCGAGACCCTGGGTGCTCCTACTGGAAACACTTCAGCCACTTGGGTTACGACATCAGTACAGGAGGATTTCTGTATTACTTCAGTTATGCTGGAATCAAAGTACCTGTAGTATGGAAAGATGCCAAAGATACCCTGGTTTATGCAGCTGTGCTGTGTAGCCCTAGTGCCAGCTTGGGAATTATTTACTCCATCCTATAAAGCAGAGAATATTGATACCATCAGGAAACAATTATTAGCAAAATGGACTATCGATTTTGTATGGTACAGCTATTTGTATGATTTTGAGTGGATTTTGGTCTGTGTAAAGAAATGATGTTACTTGTCGACATTGAATTATCAGTGTGAGCCTTTGAGGACTGCTGAGCCTCCACGACTGAACGGTAGTGCCCATGACTTTGCAAGGTTGGTTGTACGTACGTACACAATAGTCTTCTTATACCTCAAATACATGAAGAAGTGCATGTATTTTAGATATAAGCAGATTGTTGTGTATGTAAGCTGCCTTTGCTGAGGACTCTGGGCTCAACTGTGTATGGAGGAACCTTCCTATGAGACCCGGGTTCTGACCTCAGCTCTACCCCTGGTATGCCCCTGGATGATGCTTGCTGAATGTTTTTTTCGGTAGCACTGAAGTGATAAGGCTGGATGATATCTGAATTACCTCTGCTGAAATCCAAGGAGTTATTCTGCAGTTGATGGTGAGATTTAAACCCATTAAAGCCAATTGATTGTTTAGTTGTAATTGAAGGATATTTAGTGAGAACCAGAGAAGTTTGGCCTGTGGGATTGGTAATCATGCAGAAGTACTTTGAAGCATTAAGGGGAGGGGAAGGTAATGGAAAATGTAAGCCCGGTGAATACATACAGGGCAAGTTCTGCCTGTGTATCTTCAAGAAATGAGAAACCATGAGAATGTATCTTTGAGCAAGGACTATAGATTTCAGTCCTGTCTCAGTATAAAACAGCTTGAGGATTGCCATGAACTTAACTGAAGGGCAATGATTTGGGGAATCTACTTTTAAAAAAGTATAAAGTGCTATAAAACTTGCTTTGTTTCAGGAGAGCTATGGAAATAGAACAAGATTCACAAGTAATTAATCTCAAGCTGTAGACTGGTGTGTAGGTCTCCGCAGCAATAACATGAATATCTGTTAAATTCTCCAAATTAGCTTAAACATTCCAGAGAAAGGATGTAATTCTCTGTTGCATAGGGAAGGAATTCACCCTTCCCTCAGTCTTTCTGCTTCCCAGGGACTCGAGAGAAACACTAATATCAAGTCAACTTTTGGTTTCCCCCCCCTTCAGTAATCGGGTCCAGATTGGTAGTGACTGAAACATGGTCCTGTCAGAGGAGTTTTGCGTGATGGATCAGAAAGGGCTGGTTGCTGTTGGGTTGGTGGGCGCTGAACATCCAACCCAAGCTGGCAGCTCGCTCACAGTCTTAACAGAGATTTGAATTCAAGTTCACATTGTGCTTCTCAGGTTTGTGGAACATTATTTGCCTCTTACGGAGGCAACACTTGTAAGCTGCTTGTAGTTATGAATAAGTATAAGAGATGCATTACTATGCTGAGTAATATTTTTTTAATCTGTTATGACTCCTTCTTTCACTTGTATTAACCAGGGTACTGCCAGGCTTAATTAAATTTGGGGAAGATTTTAGCTTGTTTTGACCAGGTGCCTGTTGGAAGATGAAGCAGGAAAACAGACTTGTGTTTGTAGCAAAGTGCAGTGAGGAATGGGGAGGAGAAGCACTGGGAGGAAGTTGTTCAGGAGTCACAAAATGAGTGAAATAAACAGATTTCAAACGTGTCCAGTGTACCTGGCCTTGCATTCAGCCCCATAGATGGTCAGCGGTGCCATCTTGTGTTAAGTGGGTGGTATTTTTGGGAAAAATGGATACAGATGCTTAAAACCTCTGGGGAAAGGGTGTTGGAAGAGCCCTTGAAAACTCCTAGTGTGAAATGAGAAGAGCAGTGAAGCCCGTAGGTCTCTGACACAGAAAGGCAGAGGATGACCAGTTGTCACAAAAAAAAACAAAATAAAAAATCTTTGCAGTTGAGACACTACTTGTGCACCAGAAAATTTAGCAGTAGATTTTTCATTTAAATTATGAATTTTTCCAACCTGTTACAAATAGCAACAGTGCATGTGATGGATGCATATGGGCTTATCTGAAAATAATCCTAGTAATGATTTTGCTGATGCATCTTCTTCCAGTGCTTGATAGAGAAGCAGCAAAAAAACCTGATGAAAGCAGATGCAGTCTCTGCACTTTGCCACCATCTCACACTAACGAAGTTTCTGCAGTGTGTACAGCGGTGCTTCTAGGGCTGAAGTCGACTGTGAGGTTATGGCTGTTTGCCCCATTGCACGAGGACTGGTGTGGCTGCTAGTGTGTGTTAAGGGAGAAGCCGCTGCCTAAGCATTCACACACCAATCAAGGAGTCTCACACACACCACCTGAGACTTTAACTGCTAGGACTGGAGTCCCTTCATAGCGCACAACTCCAGTGAGCCAAGGGGTGCCCCTTTCGACTGCTCACACACACACGCTCATCCTTGGGCGCTGCTTCTTCCCTCAGGCTGGATCCTAGGTTCCCCAAAACAGAATCTCTAATCAAGGCCTTCAAAATAAAAAGCATGATTTACTTGATCTGTGGTGCACAAATTTAGACAGCTCCAGCTGGGTGCCTCCAGAGAGGGACCCCAAACACTAAAATACCTGGGCAATTATACCTTTATAGTCTAAGTTCCTGCCCCTCATACCATAGTCTGGTCCAATAGTAAATTCAGGTCTGGGGTTGTCTTCTCTCTCATTGAGTCCTTTTTCTCATCTTTAAGTGGGTTCTTTTTCCTGTTTTTTAGGCTAGTTGTTCCTATGTCTCTTTTTCCTGGCTCATGCTGGCTCTGGGGCTTTCTGAATCTTCTTATTCCTCCAATCAGATACTAGGTCAATGCTAAGCAAAAACATTAAGCAAGCTATGAGTTCTGCTTTATCATGAACGACTACTTTTAAGCAGCTAAACAAAGTCCTTAAAGCCCTCTAAAACATGTTAACAGCCCCTATAATTTATATACATTCCTGTGCTATTGTAGCCTCACAATCTTATCCCATTATTGCCACGTGCTGTTTATGTCTCGTTGCACTGTGGTCCGTATGCTCATGTAGCTCAGCGTAACCATCATCACGTCAGAGTCTTGCCAGAGCAGCCTGGGCAGTGGGCAGGATCCTAGTCCTTCTATGATGTCCTTTATTTTCAGATTCCTGAGACCTTTTTTCCAAGGTGCTGATATAGCTGCAACTCACAGATTTCATTGTTGATGAATTTGTATGTCCTCAGCAATGGGATTTTGTATACCTAGTCCTTCTAGAAGTCAGACTACTAATTTGCATCCATACAGTACTCAGACCAGCCCCTGGCAAGTGAAATTCTGTATTTTCTTGGAGAGTTATAAATTCTCCATGCCAGTGTAACATTTCCCTGCTTTACACCCATATTGTAGTGCTCCTTTGCAATTATTTTTTTGCATGCGTTCTTTATTGTAATATTTGTACACTTTCATCTTCTCTGCACAAGCTCCCACAGTTATTTTGCATTCAGAAGTTTATCTGAAGAGCAATGTCCCTTTGCCTAACAGCTGCTCTCTCCGAGCTCACCCATACCTGGAATATCCTGTGCAGATTGTCTTAGTATGGATGATTCATGACCTGACCCCTGTGCACCTGGCAAATCTGTTGGCGATTCTGTGATGACCTCGTACACCACCTGGGGAGGTGGGAAGGGGACGTTTTGGGGTCCCAGGAGGAGGATGATAAGAGCTGGTGCACATGCAGCCATGCGCTTGCTGCTCCCACCACCCTGTAAACAAGTAGAGAACAGAAATTAAGTCATCAAATCTATGCCTTTTTTTTTTTTTTCTCTTCTCCCTGTGGAAAATTTCATTTTGTATCTGAAAGCTGCCAGAATGTCTTTGTGTCGTCCAAAGAGTCATTTCCTGTGACTGGTGGGTAGGTTATTGCTAGACCTGTGTCTGGGTGCTGCCTGTACTCAAAGCAGAGAAGCATGACAGAAAATAAATGGAAAGCTGTGGTCATAAAGACATTCTTAGTGGCAGTTTCAGCACAGTGTTCTTCATGCTGTACTTTCAATGACCCTTTTTTGGTGAGAAAAATAGTAGGTACTGTAATTTGGTGGTGTGGTTATTACTAAAAATGGTCCTTTACTAACTTTCTACTTAGTAGTACTGCAGTAGCATCTAGGGGCCCCAGCTGGGTTGAAAGCTCTGTCATGGGAAGAGACTGAAAACTGATCCCCACTCCAAGTGTTGAACCAGACAGCTAACAAGAAGGCGGCACTATCCATCACTGTTTCAGAGGCGATGAGCTGAGGTACAAAGATGGGGCTGTGGTCTTTGCAACCAACGGGCGACTTCCTTGCACAGCTCTCTTCAGTTTCTAAAGAATCTTAAATGAGTCATGCAAAATTTTTAGATTTTTGGTTTTCTAGCACAAAGACTGATTTTCAAGGAAAGCTAACACACAGGGAAAAATACAACTGAAAAGGAAATTGGATTTTCTTTTATGGGCAAAACTTTAGCGGAAGTGATTTGAGCATCAAAGGTTGCTTTGAGGCTTTTTGGGTTTTTAATAACCAAGACAATTTTCAGCAGAACAAGAGCGTTTTTGTGGTAGCTGTTGACCAAGTTAGAAATACTTAGCTGGATAATTTTTAACTAGGTTGACCTGAATTAGTGTTAGGGGTCTTTTGACCTCAAATGCAGGTTTCAAAGCTGACAGCTGGTTCCCGTAATAATGTTCAGCCTGGCAGCTTCCCTAAGGCAAAGCAACTCAGTCAGATTTCAGCACGTGAGGTTTCTGCACCGAGGTCTGACTTCAGGACTTCAGGCAGATCACTTCATGCGCAAATGTCTGTGTACTGAAGCCTGACTTCAGTGCATGGAGAACTTTGTGGAATAAAACCTTGGGGAACACATCTGACCTTCACATAGCCAAGTCAGTCCCTGGGAAATCTGGGAAACACAGGGCCCTGCAGATGACTAGGGGTTTTTGGTTAAGTGGTGTTCTGGCAATGAAAGTTTACAACTGTACAGGGAAGGCAGCTTAGGCCATAGAAGAAGTGGAAAAATCCCTAAAAGGTGCTGGAGGATCTATGGGATTAACATTTCTGAGTGGGGAGGATTATACTGTATGCAGAAGTATCTATAGATACAAATGCCAAGTTGGAAAATAAATACATTGGTAGGACTAGCCTCTTCAGGGGAGACCAGCAGAATGGGGAGCAGACAATGAGTATAAAGAAGTAATTAAACCAAATAATGTTGTAATAATGGAGGAGTGCTGCTGCTACCATATAAATGGTGGGCCTCTGTGAATGGCTGGTTTTGGAAAAGAAGAGGATTTTACTGCTAGCCAAGCGACTGTATCCGTTTGTCCTCCCCAAATCATAGACATGAAAAGTTTTATTTGATATGGCACATTTAATGTAATTCAAATCAAAATGTTAATTTTGGGGTGCATGAAGGTAAATATTTACAGTGTAAGGGATCCACTAAGAGGCACTGTCATATTGTAGACATTTCTTTGCATAAAATCACAAGCATCTTTTTCCACCCTCCTTGGCAGAAGATGCTGGAGGCACACCTGTTGGCAGGGTGGTCTACAGTTAACTTCTGCCCATGTACCTGGAGGGACTAAACAAAAGTATTAGTAGAACGAAAACACTAGGTTTCCAGTTTATGCATAGTTCAGTTTCTACCTCATGCCCCCGATGAGCTTTTCAAGAAAAAGTAATCCCAGTTCAGTGCTATTTATCCCTCCCACTTGGAACAGCGTGGCAAACCTCCAGCTTTTCTCTGCTGTCCCCGGAGGGATCTGCTCTCCTTGGGCCCGGTGCCAGGTGCTGGCTGGGGGCCTGACTGCGATTAGGGTATCGCTGGAACAGCATCTCTTCCCAAACACAAACACACCTCTGGGGAATGCCCGATTCAGCTGCAATAGCCACAGCGGAGATGGTATTTGAGTAACGTCACTTTGGCTGCTGGCCATTTCAGCAGATGATTTATTATTTTCTGTATGAATCTGCCTTTAAAGCTTCTCATATAGTGTTATGGATGATATCATTCAGTGTCAAGTACTTACAAGATCCGTTTCAACCTTTGAATGTATGCAGAGATACGGTCTCGGCAAAAATAATACTCAGGTCCTCTCTGTTTATTGGTAAGGATGTGAGCATGTACCTGTCCCTTCTTGGGTTGCAGAAGTAGAATTTGAAGTTATTATTGTGTATTCTCCTTTTCTTCTTCTGACTGTATCCAGGAGTGGCTATGCAGACCTTTTTGTGTTTTATCATATGCTGTAAGCGATTGCAAGTACTGTGGAAATGTAAATCGTGAGTATTGGAGACCCATGCGTGAATGGTACACAGGGAAGCCACCCTTCCCTTGGGCAGGTGGGCACCTAGTAGGAAGAGGGTGGCGTGGCCGAAGAAGATCGGTCAGTGAGGTGGGCGTGGGAGAGATATTATTTTCCACTTCTGAAGGTCAGAAGTGAATTACTAACCTGGGAAGCAAGGATGAGAAATTGTCTGTCAAAAAAGATCCCTTGGAGCCTTTTGGGATTATTCCTGGGTGATGTAGTTTGGATCTCTTCCCCTCCTTAGGGTTGTGCTGGGTTATGCATTAAGACATCCTAATGCTCTCACTGATGATTAGTGCAGAAAAGGTCAAATATGCCAACCTGAGAGTGGAAGTTATTCCTATGTTGGCATGTCTTCCTTTCTATTAATAGCTTGGGATCTGAGCACAAGCTTTATTGTCACTTGAATATAGTGCTTGCAGCGATTGGAGGTCTTAGAGCTGAAGAGGTTTGTGTGTGTGCTTATATCTACCTTCCTTGCAAGGCCCACGGAGATGGATGTTCGCAGCAGACCTTGCCAACCTGCCACTGTGTGTGCTGTCATGCCGAGCCCACATTCCTCCGGGTGCCGTGGGAGCAAGGTCAGGGAGAATGGGGAGCAAGATGCTGCATGAGCACAAGTGCTCTGCTGTGTAGCAGGTCTGGTGTCTCTTCATGTCAGTGTGCATCTTCCAGTGACAATGTGCATCTTCCATTGACACTTAGATGGAAGAGAAAATGATTCCTCAGCCTAGTACAGCATGGGAAGAGAAACATTTAAAGCATGCTGCAGAATTTAATCTTGCACCTTGCAGAGTATCTTCTGTATCCCGTTATGTCTATATAACGTATTACCTGGTCACAATTCTTTACCGACTGATGCTTGTGGAATTTGTTCACAGCCCTTTTGTTAAGAATGAAGGGTTAGGTCTGCAGTGATTAAAAAACTGGAAGGAAAAAGTTTTCATTGAATTCTCGGGTTTGCTGTGAGCTTATATGAAGGCACGGTGGTCAATACAGTAACAAAACCAGATGTGCAGTCTGTGGTGTGTGGAATGGAGTTAACTTGTTTTTTGACACAAGAACAAGGAGTTAAAGAGTAAGTGGTTTGCGGATAGGTGTCTGGAGAAAATCTGGAGCACTGGTATTCTCTTGGATGCTTCAGTTATACATTCCTGCTGCAGCAAACAAAGCTGAGGAACTGAGAAATTAGGCTGAGCCTACCTATGTAGCTTACCTTAGTTTGCACAGTATGGATTTGCTAATGAAGGGAAGTTACAATGTTCATTGCTTATGCAAGGTCCCAGGAAAGATTAATGGCTGTATTATCCAACTCTTCCCATAGCCCATTGATGTTCACTGCAGTTAATGAGTCTTTATTGATTCTGTCAGGTCAGGTAATTTCCATTTCTTTCATTGAGGTGTCTTAAGTACACCTTATCTACATTTTTTCCAGTTATCTCTTCACAAGTCTGACCGGCTCTGGAAGAAGGAAGATGGGCCAGAGCTGTCATTGATGGATTCACTGGTCAGAACCTGGGCTGAGCAGTTTTGTCACATTTAGCGGGTGGAAAACTAATGCAACAGAAATGTGCATTTTTTTTCCCCTGCATTGCCACCTTGAAATGACTCAGCAGAGGTTGTCGTCAGTACTGGTACTGGCACAAGGACAAGGGTGGGAGCACAAATGTCTGTGAATCCCTCTATAGAACAGAGTCCAGAGGTAGATTCATGACTTCATGCAAAATATTGGGCTGGTAAATGGGTATAGCTATCATTTTTTGATTAGTCTGGCAAAAGGAACTCAAATACAGTGATTACTTTTTAAATTTTTTTTATTATTATTATTTTACCAAGTAGTTTGCACGAAAGCTGTTGGCAAAAACATTCCTGCCTCAGTGACTTTCAGAGCCCACTTAGGGATTCACATACTCTTGTCATTGTGTCTATGTCTTAAATACCAACTTACTCAGTGTTATGATCAACATACAGGCAGTAACCAACAGATTACCACACACAGAAAATTAACAGATCGGTGTCCCCACTCCTACAAACCATTCAGGGTATACCCTGAATTGTCTGTGATGCACAGCCAGACCTCAAAGTAGCACTCCGATTGCTATGAGAGCACTTGTAGTGCTCACCTCATCAAATGGGGACATTTCTTCAGGGAGATGGATCATACCTGCAAGTCACTCCTCTGTAAAAGAAAGGAAAAAAAGGAAAATACCAACCAGAAAACCCTGTCCCTGAAATTGTTCCCTCCCAGAGCCAGACCTTCTCTTGGCCTGTGAATAAATCTGCAAGTCCTTCACATTTATCAGCATGTACTAATTTCCCATTGAATGGAAGCAGGCCATATCAGAGTACTGAAGGTAAAAGCTAATAATAGATCTCTACAGCTCTCACAATAATTGCCTGTTATAATACAGCCATCAAGATACAACAGTCTTACATGCAAATCTCAGACTGGAGTATTTCATTTCGTGCACCAGATGTTCTCATGGCAAATATTTTTTGAAAACAAATGATCACTGTGCAGCAAGAATAAGAAACAAAGCAACAGCTTTAACACATACCAATAATTTCAAAGAATCTAGTAATTACAATTCATAATTAATTTGTATATTAAAAAATTGGTTAGTGTAATGAAGGATAATATATTTCAGAGTATCACTTTTTCCATATATCAACATGGTATCTAGAAGCTCTTTTTCATCCCAGTTCCTTCTGTGCTGCATCTTTCAAGAGGAGGCTCTACCCCATCTCTTTTTGGACCAGACGCTGTTAGGGGAAGGAGGAGTATTTGAGGACCTTCAAACTAGAGTGGAGGGAGAAGCAGCTGTTAAGGTAACACAACCCTATTGAAAGTGGTGCAGTTTAAGACCATGTGAAGAGTTGACGTGAGAAATCTGTAAGAAACAGTCCTGTATCATGAGAGACATTGGATGATCTGGTGACTTACTCCCATTCTGAGCCCAGTTTCTGGAAAATTGCCCTTTTATCAATCAAAAATAGCAAATGGGTAATCTCGGGAGTCACAAGAAGAGAAGAATGTGCATTTGTGGTAGACGTAAAAATGGCTGAAGCTCATCTAATAAATGCTGAGCATTCGACAGGCATGATTGAGGCACGCTAAGCTGCAAATTTTAAATCTCTTGCAAAGGCTGTCGTCTTAGGGACAACTGTTCAAAACAGCTGGCAACAAAAGCTGTAAAAAATCTGCCTAGAAACCACTGGTTATTCTCATCTTCTGCAGGAGATGAGGAAGAGCATTGCATTTTCTGTTTGGTAAACTGATGACTGTGCTAATAAATAATATTGTCTCTGAAACAGCAAATGGAGCATGTGCCATCCCTTTGAAGGTCACATGTTGAAATGCAAGACTATTCATTCCAGATAATCTAGCATGTTAGTTGATGTCAGTACCTTCAATTTGTCATAGGAACTTGCTGGTAGGGGGACTTTGAGATTAAAAAAAGCAGCAACAAAAGAAGCTCAACACATTGTTCTGATGAGATTAAAACTGTCCCCAATGTCTGTGCACTTCGTTTAATTGATCATGAGAGGTGTGGAATGCACTGGTGCCTGCAGTTCACCTCATCCACAAAACTATGCTAGGCAATGGCAGGTGAAAGCAGAAGCACACAGTGCTTATTTTTGAAAAGCAATTATTCACAATAAATTACAAACACACCTGACTTCACAAATAGTTTAGGAGGTCATTTGATAGACGGAAATGTCTGTAATTCAGTCACAAACTTTGTGGGATGGGTGTGTGGCAGGTGATGAAGATAATATTGTTAATGGCAGGTCCTGTAGGGTACATCAGTCCAGGGGAGGTGAGAAACCGTGGACAGTGACAGCGCAGTAGCATGGGCTTCTGCATGTGTTAACAGGAGTCTTGGAAGGTTTGTTTACTTGTGAATGTTAAATGTCTGTGGTTTTGCGACCGTAGTGTGATTGTTATTTGTACTCATCTATGCCAGTGCATAATGTCTTATCTTTATTTTGCTGCATAGACTTCACTATCACTTTATCTGTGGCATTGTATCTGTTAGAAATCCTGGATTGTGTGACAGGTGTAGTCTGTTTAAATTAGGCTGTCGCTGGACTGACAGGAGCATCACTAACAGCCCCTTCCCTCCATCCCTCTGAGCACTGTAAAAGTGAGGCATGGACATCTTCGTTACTCATTCATGGCCACTGCAGTACAGAGGCTGAATGTGCCTTCACCTGGCTTTACGGTATGGGAAATTATTCTGTCTTCCTCCATTCGTCTGTCATTCTCATGCCTGGATCATCAAAAGAAGCACCAGAGTGCAGCCTGTGAGAATGTGGCCATGCTCTGCACTGTTGGGAACGGTGTGTGCTTCACCGTGACTATGAAGCTAAGGGAGTTTGCTGCTGCTGCTGCTGCAGACCCCTGCAGCTGGCAAAGTTTTGCCCCCAGTTTCTACAGGTATGTAGTAGGGGATGGGAGGAGGAAGGAGGTAAGTGGGAAGCAGGACAGATGGATAGAAAGAAACATCTAATTCTAGTGCCAGTGGTTTTTACAGAGCAAAGTCTGTGTAGCTGCATAAAAGAGCACTGGGCAGTCCAGGAATTGGTCTGAACCCTGTGAACCATTCATTACGCATTCTTGCCTTGGGCTGGGGTACCCTCCTCATCCTCCTCCTTGGAGGTGGAGGTAGGCATTACTTGGATGAGCTGTCTCTATCCTCATCAGAGCCAAGGAGCAGAAGTAGCTGTGGATGCCAGAAGCCTCTGTTTCTTGTTCCAAATAGCAATGGGCTGCAAAAGTTGAAAAAAATGTATCTCCATCCTAGAAACATGTACACATCTGGACGAGTAGTTATGAAGATTAATGTAATGCGCGGGGTCAGAATTCCCACTGACATTTACTCAGTTTGTCCAAACAAGTTAGTGGAAACCTCCTGTGAATATGAACTGCACTCTGCAGTGCTGCACAGGCATTTAACATCTTGGATGCCAGTTTCCTTGCAGACACATCTGTAAGACTTGGTTTTTAAGTGCTGTAAAACATAATACTGGGAGCAAAAAAATCATAGAGGCAGTGTGTAAGTTTTAAGACTTAAGTACAGAAAAATAAGCAAAAATGAAGTTATCCCTATCTGGTGACCTTACTTGGACCTAAAATCAGTTCTAATACAGCCAGGTTTTCAAGGAAGATGGGAAATGCATGTCAGCCAGACTTGAGCAAAACATTTTTCTGTGTTAATGATCGATGCCTAAAATAATGCAATGGTAGCTATGCAAGATTTGCAGAAAGGTTATAGCCTTTTAAAGCATGGACGTTGACTATGTTAACCTAGCATAAAGGACTAGTGTCTGATGCTGAATGGTAACCCTTCTGTCCAAAAGCCAGCCATACTTCAGTTCAGACACTTGCTAAGGTGCTCTTGGATCCTTTGGGATGATGAGCGTTATATAAAAACAAGCCTTTGTTGGGGTCCTATGAGCAAGTAACATGCATTGATTGCAGCATGGAGGTTTGAATTCAGCTGCTATAAGGATATTACTTGAATTTGGAAATAACGTTATATTTTCTATACTATAAAATCAAGAACAATGTTTTATTTAGCATCTAACTCCCTCCCAGTCCTTTCCAGCTTTGAGAAAATTGTTATCGCTACAACAGTATGAGCTGTGTAATGCAGACTTTTAAATCAGCGTAAAGGTGCTATGGACTAATGTGCTTATTTCCATATGGGAAGAAATTGTATTGTCAGAGCGCATCTACCTACTGGTGTAATTCCAGGCACATTGCTGTTTTCAATAATGGAATGATGATAATTGATGTTTTAAAATTGACAAGGTCAATTTATTTGGCAGCCAGCTCAGCAATATGAAGGATTGACACAAAATAGGGGAAAAATATCATGATCATGCTCCCAGGTCTGATAACAGCACAGGTACATCATTGAAATACAGTGCTGTTTAGTCAACTCCTTTGTCTCAACATCTCTTAATTAAGTTCTCTAACCAGGTGTGCCATGTAGCAGCGTAAGACAGGGTCAAACTTGAATTGCATCACCAAATTTTAAAATCCTCAAATTGCAGGTTTTGCCATGATGAGTTAATCATGCAATATGCTACTATTATTATTCCAACCTTTTTTTATTAGGATGTGTGCAGGTTCACAGCGTGAAGGCAAGATGATCGTTTAGTGTATATTAATGTCTGTAAGAAATATAGGTCCCAGTTTGCCAGTTGTTCTGCCAGTGTTGAATGCTGAATCTCAGACAGGAATGTTTAGGGAGCTTTTTCTCGGCATGGCGCAGAGCCGAGGGAAGATAGCCTACCTTTTTCCATGTTCAGCATTTCCCACCCTCTGAGAACCTAAATCATGCCGATGTAACTACTGGCTCTGCAATGTTAACAGGAAGATAAGGCGGTAACAACTCATTTGTGTCCCAAAACGATATAAACCAGGAGCAGATCTCACCATTTGTAGGTGGCCCCCAATCAGAGGGGGACTCGAGGTGAGAGTATCTGTGCAGCTGTAAGCCGACAATCAGCAATGATTAATAATAGTAAATCCTACAAACCATATAAGGATGGTAGTGAGTATAGTCCTAGGTATGAATACTGTGCATTTAATTTACAGTGTTTCTAATATGTCTCTGAAATTAAATTATTTCCCACTCTCTGTCCAAGAAATCAACATGTATTTATATATTTTTTGCACTTTTATGTTCAGGATGGGAAGCGAGTACTCTGCTCTTGTAAGTGGAGATTACTTCATCCACAGCATTTTGGCTAGTAAAAATAGATCTATTCTATTTTTGCACGATAATTTGATTCAGTGCTGAAATCATTGACGCAAACACAGCAGCCTCAGTTGCATTCAGTTTAGGATCATGTTCTGAATGATGATGAAAGAGAAGAAATGTGTTACACTACACTAAATAAAAGGAGGAGCGGTGTAAGTGTATTGAACACTGAGTTTGCTCGTTTGATTTGTAAGCATATGAAATAGCCTGCCAGTTTCTTCAACTAAGTACATAAATTGCTTAAATCTTGGTTATGTGTTCTCTGTGTTCGCTGTTATCATTGGAAGTAGTTTTATCAGGCTTCAGTCCCCATGGTACTTCAGAAAGTTGTAGGAATGCAAAGCTATCTGAAGGTCATTTGCAATCTTAGCTCCAGAAGTTACTAGCTGCTGTCAGCTATTATAATAGTGTTGATATGTATCATAATAGTTCTACAGTGAAATGGGAGATGTATTGGAGGTATTCTGAAACAGAAGCAAAAAGTGTGGTTTTCATGAGTAGGCAGAAAGACATTTCACTGTCAGCTCTGAACACGATCCCTCTATTACAATGAGACACAATGACTCCTTAGTGATGGAGACTGCTGACAGTAAGACAGGCACTTGACAATTTGTCTTCACCAAGGATTTCATAGGCAACTGGCACATGTCCAGAGGTGTTCTGCTAGGGCCACAGAGTAGGCACACTGAAAGAGCTTTGGGTTTATGCCAGTTCACTACGTGGCAGTGGAACAAGATTTACTAGAGATGCTGTTCAGCCTCCACCCTTGGGAGATTTTCAAGACCAGACTGGTTAAAGCCCTGAGCAACCTGGTCTGATCTCATAGCTGATGTGCTTTGAGCAGGAGGTTAGAGTAGAGGATCTCCTGAGGTCCCTTCCAACCTGAATCATCCTGTGATGATCTCCTGAGTAGGCTGTGCTTTAAAATGGAGGGATCAGTCTGAAGAGTAGTTGCAAGAGGAGGTTGTCAGAAGCCCCCTCTGACCTTTGAGTCAATGCAAAGTTACTTGTAGTCACATCAGGAGGAGTTCATCCTGGGTACGCATCCACGTCGTGGGTATTTTATAGTTATGCCACAGTAAACCTTAACCTACTTTCCATTTAAACTACTGAAGTCCCAGCTTGGGGGTCTCGGCCCTTGTAGGGACAGTGTGTTACCAAGTCATTGCAATTGTGTTGTCCCAGAGGGGACAGATTATGTCCACTTACCTCCAGCAACTCTGCTTTGTAAGCTGCACTCAGCAATACACACCTGCAGTTCACAAGCTCTCCAATGAGAGACAAAAATGTTTAATTGTTGCGCTTTTCTCTTGCAAACGCTTTGAACTTAATGTGTATTGACAGTAAATAGTTGAAGAGCAGAGAGCAGGTACCAATAAATTTGTACCTATAGAGCACTTTTAAGTAATTGTTAATGGCTGCAATGATTTTTGTCACTTAATTGTATTTTGTTACTTGGGATATGGACAATAAGCTACAAATGCAACTTAGGACAGTTTCTACAGTGAATGAATGCATCCAGCTTGCTCCAAACTTGCTTTTTTGAAATAGCTTACTAGGAAACATGCTTCTTGCTTCCAGTTGTATCCTAGAAAGTAATCGGAGGATTTCAGATCAGTTCCTAACTGCTCAGGAAGTAGTTAAGTTCCTGCATGTGGTAATTAAAAGCATAGTCTTGCACTGCTTGTTTGGTGGTGTTGAGAACCATGTATAATGGCCAGGGGTTCTCCTTGAGAAAACCTAAATTTAATTTCTGATGGCTCAGGCTGTAGCCAAAACTGGTGACATATCTTTTGATCCAAAGGCTGGATTGCTTTGATAGAGAAGTTTTGGTAGGCTTTGAATCAGTTTGTTTTCCTAAAATTTTGTATTGTTTCTTCTGTCAGACCTTAAACAATGTCTTAGCAATACCTCACTGCAAGAAACTCAAAAGGAAGATTGATGCTTGGCTTTTTTAAGGATGTCTCGTGTTCTGAGGCACTGAATTACACACATCACTGCATATGAGTGCCCCATGTTATCTGCAGGTGGTGGTGAAAGGGGGGAATCGAAGCTACAATTAGTGTTGTAGGAACAGCTGGACCTCATAAGATCTGCAAAAGAAGATTCCTCTTAACTCAAATATATCCTTGGAGAGCCATATGTGCATAGCTGTGAAGGTTTTAGAAATGATGTGACGCAATGACAGGGAGATGACTGGTAAATATTAATTGGGAGAGTGGCCCGTGCCAAGAAATTTTTTGCGATCATGTTACCTTCTCTTCATGCAAAATATTTACGGAGTTAGAGCAAAATACCGCAGTTTAACATACCGTAACTATGTGGTCATTATACAATGACTTCAAGAGAAGACATAGGTGCCTGGCGGCCCTCGGGCATGCTGTTGTGTTGCCTCAGTGACAGTGAGGTGGTCAACACATGTCACCTCTGGCTGAGGAACTGCTTTAATTTGTTCCCCAATGTACTTTGATTTTGAAATTTTAAAACCTCCTTGTAGAAAACATCCCTGGTTTTAGTTTTTAAATGTCAAAATTCTGAATTCAGTTGAAAATACCAGTATTTGAAAATCTGCAAGGCACATCTAATTGAAACGAATTCAACATCATCTTATTGCTCCTGTAGACTCTGATATTGATCAGTATCAGCATATCTAGCAACTTCTAGTCCTTTTTAAACTTCAGAATTTAAAATATGACCCTCAAGTTAATAAAAATTGTTAAATAGATGCACATCATAGTCACTGAAAGTTTTAAATTTGAGATGTTTGGTGCGCCTAGGAAAATACTTGCTATGATTAAGTACCTTCAGATAAACCAAGAAGATTCCTTCATAAACACAAAAAGCCCTAGCTATGTCATTTGTAAAACACGTGTCTCTTCCAAGATAGGACAGCCAATATGTGGTTGAAGCCCAAGGAATACTGAAATCTGTGGTGGGTGCACAGGGCCATCCAGGGAGCGCGGCGGTCACCCATGGGGCCTGGTGGTAGAGACCCAGGTGGGAGGAGTGCCACTCTCACGAGGTGGTCTAGAGGCTGTTCAGGTTCTCCTTGATTATAACCTTAAGGATAGTAGCTGGATCCCTAGATCATGGTTTATCTAACAGTCCCTGACAGTGTAAAAATACTTCTGTTTAAAGTTAATTGGAACAAATTATTTTAAAGTTGAAGATGAAATTTAGGATTACAAGAAATACTAGAAAAAGGAAGACCTTGGAAAAATACCACTCATCTCCTCTTTTGTTAATGCTTTGTGTCCAGAGATTTATGGGGAAAACTTGCTCCCATGCTGAAAGCATGGGTAACGTGCATATTGAGTAATCACAAACTTGCACATCAGCATTACTTAACCTCCAGGCAATGTGTGGTCAGTTTTCATTTTCGCTCTTAAAATTGTTTCCATTTAATGCCCTTAAGCAGCTCTATGAATTACAGTGCAATAGAAAATGACCCTCAAATTGGCCTGCCTGATTATTCACTCCAATCGCTCCCAGCTCGGCATGGCAATGCACTTTTAATGTGGCTGCCCATATGCCCTGCACATGCCTGTGCTCTGGCTCCCGGCAGGGTATGTTGTGATCCGCTGGCCTGTGCCAACTCACATATCTAAACGTTTTCATAAGGGGAACCCCTTTGTGTTAGTCATCTGGTTGTCAAACAAGACCTGGCTGTGATCCTGGACCTGGCACTAGATGAAATATGTGCACTTTAAACATTTCATACTTAAACTGATGGGAACGGGCAATTCCTCAGTAGGTTTGCTCAAAGTTTTTAAACAATAAATGTCAACCTAAGGGCAAAGCGAGACAGATTTCAGATTAAAGGGACAGGGTTTGCTTAGCATTTATAAATCCCTTAGTCCCAACCTCCTTCATGTTTCTTAAAACAACGAACAAGGAAAGGCTATGTCGGACGCAACGGGCACTTTTGTCAGCACAACTTTTTCCTTTAGTAGCGTGATAGAAAGATTTCAAAAATAGATTTTTCTGATTGATTCATGACTTGGCATCCCATAGAGAATCTAGTATTCTTCCAAGCAAAGCTAAAGGTTTGTGTTAGAAGACTAATAATGCCAGTCAAAAGAACCTTTCATCCCCAAGATAACTAAAATATTCCTTTGTTTATTTTTTGCCCTTAATTACTTTTCCTGTCATGGTTTAATCTGTAGTGCTGAAGCTTGTCAGCACCTACAGCCTTTAGTTTAGGATAGATGTCTTGGGAGCATGAAAAAAAGCAATTTTCATGTAGTGTCTCCCTGTCATGACTGCTGCCTGAAGCCCGTTGACTTTTCTTTCAAAGACCTGATTCTATGCCCATATAAATGGAACAAAACTTAATTGGAGTCAGTAGTTATATATTCCAGGGATGAGGCTTCCTTCTTTAAGCCTGAAGTTCTGTCACTTGCAATAAAAGCTTCTCATTTCTTTTTGTCTCTCACTTTCCAAAGAAAAAAGGTCTCAGAAAGAATGTTCATCTTAGAATACTTGTCTTGATTTTGACTTTGTAGAATTTTAAAACTATTTACAATGTAAATTTTAGAGTTTACAGCTGAAGTGAGGACTTGTTCTGAGTAAGAAAATGGACCTTCTATTTGGAAAACTAGTTCTCAGAAACAAAAATTGCCCATACTTTCTTTTTTTCTTTTTTGAGTAAAGTGATTTCTTAAAACGTCCTGCATATGCTTTCCATTGGTGTAAGCTGGCACTGCCACACACCAGAGAACTGTCTCAGAAAGCTTCCAAGAAGCCTTGCTGTACTATCTCTCAGACAGGGCTGTAGAGCCAGGTTTGCTCAGCCGGAGCGTGACTTTTAGGCTTTAATTTTTTCATGCTTTGGTTTCTACTCCTGTCCTTCATCTGTCTTGTCAGCTCAGGTGCAAGCTTGTGGGCTTGCAGACTCTTTTTTACCATATAGTTTTGCCTGTATGACGAGTTCAGCCAAGTTTGACAGAAAAGGATGGCGACCGCTTTCTCTTGAGACCAGGTAGGACAGAGATCCAGCCAGTGCCACAGCTGCAGGAATGTTAGAGCTTGCAGTCCTGGGCCTTATTTTCTTGCAGAGAGCAGGAAATCCATGCAGAAGGAGATTGCCCCAGCTGCAAGAAAAGCTTCAAGGAAGGTTCACAGTTGCTGTCAAGTTAGAAGTGTGCAGCAAAGCAGGTGTCATTGGTTTTAACACTCATAAAGCCATGTGCCTGTCTCTTTGTGGGTTCCAAAACATAACAAACCATGCAGGAAAGCAAGAAAATTACAATGGAAACCATGTAGTAATAATTAAATGTCTCTATTCCAGCATAGGGTGGATGTTGCCTCATGGTCAGTGCTGCATGGCATTGGTGTGGAAGCCTGGGTATGTAGGTGAAGCAGTATGCAGCAGAGATCGTTGGGCTGCATCTGGGGGGAAACAGGGAGCACAGATCTGTGCAAGCCCCACGGATTGGGGCTGTGGGCTGGTATGGGAGGAGGATTTCATACTGCTGTGTCCCATCTTGGCAGAAGTTTCTTGGTAACTTGCTGTGTGGACTTTTCACCTTCATGCCATATGCATAAAATGACGGCTATAAACTTCAGTTATGGAGAGCTCAGCTCAGTATCACCAAATAGTGCTCAAGTCAGTCACCAGTTCTTCAGGATTTATGTTTCACACCTTTTCCTTGCATTTTTGTCTTTTCACTGATAGTGAATCATGCCAATTTATTGATGTTGATCACAACTATAAGATTTGTGTCTGTTTGCAGGCAGTTTCAGGCAGTAAACAAGTCAGTACCAGCAGCCAAACAGTACAGCAGCAGCTCACAGGAACTGCAGTGTTGCTCATGTATGTAGGCTGTAAAAGTTCAATGAATTTTTCAAAAGACCAAATGATACAAAAGTCGTATTCACCAGTATTATGTAAACCTGTCCTGACTTAGAAGGCGCAACAGTGGCTCAGTGATGGCCTTTTGCTTTCTCCAGTACCTCCAGTTAATGGCATCTATAGATGTAATTTGACTTGTATTATCATCATCCAACCGTGAGCAGGTTCAAGCCTGGTTGCTAATTCACAGACACTGCTGAGCAGCCTTCTGAAGTGAGCACTGCTGGCAGCTGCTGTTCCACTATTTGTGGCTAGAAAAACTGTGGAGGAGTGATTCTTCAAGTAATTACTTAGATGAACCCACTCAATCAGTTGGACCTGTTCTTCAATAACTCATCTAAAACTGATGTTTTATTCCCTCCCAGTCAGCTGGACCAGACCTGCTTACCTTCTGGTAGAACATTTGTGTAGCTGGCTCAAAGGCAGTAAAAGGGAATAGAGAATGTAATCACATATTATTGAATGAGAGAAGAGTTCAAGAGTTCTCTTTTGCTGAGAGAGGGTAGCTTCTTCCTACACCGCAATCTTTTTTTTCTTCTTTCCTTGTTGTAGTGCCTGCTAATCAGGACCCTTTAAAACTACAAAAGAGAAGATAGCAGGAGGTACAAGAGGGTAAAACTGAATTAAAGGCAAGAGAGTGCAGTGGGGATATGGATAGTAAAACAGGCTACGTGCTGAGCACATTAGAAGGGACACATCTGGAACAATGCCTGAGAGTAATGAAACTATCTTTCCGTATATGTTTGCCTATTCTTCTGTTATTTTTCCCCAGTATTGCATGCAGCATGGTCTCCCCTGTTCAAGGTTAAAGATCACAGTAATGTTTTTTGTAGGTAGCAAAGTACTCCATGTATGGGAAGAGGTAGATAATTTTACTTACAGAACAAAGATATGTCACATTTTCTAACACATCAAAGAAAATTTGCCTGCAGGCATCTGTTCTGGAGATGAAGTATTGGTACTTTAGCACTGCAGACTTTACTCTGGGCCAGGAAACTAAAGGATCTGTGTTTGTGAGGACTGTGTGCGCAAAACATGCTTGTGCTTATATAGGATTGTGGACTGTCAGGTTAAAAATATGTATAGATACCTATAATTCTGGCCTGGTTCTCATATAGAAAGACCTGAAGAATACATTCCCAGGATCGTGGCTGCTACATGCCTTGCTGACCAGCAGTTCTTTACATCAACACGGTGAGAGAAAAAATAGATATATGTATACTTAAACCAAGACTTGAAAAAACAGCATTATAAAGCTAGCTTGTAAGTTATTTGGGCTGGAGGATCAGAGGAATGTGTCAGTATGCAGCAGTTCAGAAATTGCTGTAACTGTGTAGTTGCCTGGCTGTTTAGCAACTTCACTCGAATATTTTCACTTGCAAGTATGAGGACAGTGATTTGTCCTCTTATTCTGTGCAAATCTGTTGAGGGCAGTTGTCTGTGTTGCTTTAATCTACCTGCCTCTTCAGACTTGAGCGCAAACACGAGTGTATCTACCAAATGCAGATGAGTGCAGCCACTGATGTACTTACATGGCACTTCATTTGTGCAGCATACCTTGTGGTGGTGGTTTTGGTGATCTCAAGTGTGGGAAGATACCTATCAGGGAAACACTAGTAAATATTATACAGGTGTCCTCATTCCATTAGTTTTTTGTGTTTCCCTCTCCACCTTAATACCCTTTTAGTTCACACTGGCATCAACTGATGATGCCAACAGAGAAAGATAACTCCTGGAAACCCCATAAGGTGCTTGTGCCAAATGATGCATTTTCTTAATGCACATGTAATCTATAACTAGATTTTTTAAATTTTTTTTAAAGCCCATTTGAGAATAGTGCTGTGAGGACATTTTGCATTTGGGCAGTCAGAAGTTACTAACTGTTTTAGAAGCCTGCTGCAAGGGAAGACGTCAACAAAAGCTGCTGCAAAGCTGTGCTTTCACTTCGCAGGGCTTTGTGGAGATATATTCTTGGGTCTGGTTCATGTGGGCTCATTCCTCTGACTTTCACTTTGAATTTGGGAATCAAAGTCATTTTAAAATTCTAGGTCAAACTCATTAAAAAACACGGAATCTCACCTGGTTTCAGCTCTCTAAATCACGAGAAACAGTAAATCTCCTGCTCTGGTTCTGATACAGATCTATAAATCAAGCGGTGGGTGTATTTGAAGCTTGGCCCAAACCTCTCTGTCCAGAGTCAGCATTGCTCCAAAAGTTCATGACTTTTTTTTAAAACAAGCTTATGGATATGTGGGGTGTCAGTGATACATGGAACATGTCAGATTTCTGGGGATATTGCAAAGATAGCACCCAGCTTTTGGATTTGGGAATTTCCTAGCAGAAAGCTACATCTCTGAGACTGAGCCCACCTGCCTGATCAAAGAAAGGCACACTATTTTAGGGGAAAAAAAATCCAAGACATCCCTTCCCCATTTCTCTGGTGTACCAGGGCAGCACAGGGAGCCGTCTCCCTGCTCCCCACTGGCTCCTCCCTGGAGGAACGGGGGCTTTCCCGGAATTCCCGCCTGCCTGTGGTTTCTTAACCAGTCCTGCAAAAACGAATTTTTTATTGAATGTTATTCTAACCATAAAACTTTTAAGCTGTTCAAATACTTTCCTTTGTACCATAGACATCTGAGACTCTTAGACATTACCAAGTAAATGTACTTTTTTTTTTTTCAACTGCTTCAATCTGTTAAGTAGTTTTCTTTGGACTGATCTCCCCTAGTCTTGTACCAGAGGAAACATGAATGTGATCTGATATCATATCTCCTTAGTATCTGTCTCCTCAGATTGTAGATGTAGGTGTGTCTTACTTTGAATTAAAAAAAGAGACTTTATTTCATGGCAACTCATTTACTCACCCAAGATCCAGAGACGTTTAAAGCTAAGAGGTACCATACTGATTCTCTTTGATTCCTGTAATAAGCCTATAAATCTTGTGGGAATAGAGCATATACTTCAGTAAGACTCAACAGAAAGATTTCAGGAGATGAAATTCACCCTTTTCCATAGTTATTTTAATAATTAATATAACGTGTTCTTTGACTCCTACCACATCATGTTTACACTCATGTCACTAGAGTTGACTTGATATGCACTTTTGCATTATTATTTGCATAATGACCTCATCTAAAACTGGCCCCCTGTTGAGTTATGTCCTAAATTGCAAATAGCAAGAGAGTGTTCCTGCCCCAGATTTTTTATGAGACAGAAAAAGCATCGGAAGAAGTGAACAGCATTGTAGTGGTTTGGTGTATGAGGAGGTGAGACCCAAGATTTGCTTAATTTGTTCTGTATTTCATGGAAAGCCTTTGACTGACCTGGCAAATTATACACCTGAATCGGTTTGGAGGCACCTAAATAAGTGCTCTGATTTTCTGGCATGTTGAGCTTCTCTAAAATGGGCTCTTTGCCTGGGATTTCTGGAAAGCCATCCTTTTATGGGATTATGATGGGATCAATTTTCCCCGACCGCTGTCAACCCAGGCAGCCACGCATTCCCATGGAATTCCTTCCCTCGCAGTTGCAGGAGACTTGCTCAACACACAGTGCATTTTCAGGTTGTGGAAGAAAGGTGTGTAGCATCTCTTGATCTGTGCTGAATAATTTTCAAAATTGAACAACAAAACTAAAAATCTCATATAGTCTCTCTGATGAGCATGAGTGAACTGTCGTGAACCATTCTCTATCATGCAAGAAATAAAATAAAGAGATAAGGGATGGCAGATCCAACAGGACGCTTAAGTTTTTAACCTGCAGCAAGGTAGCTAAAGTAGTTCTCCTCTCTTCTACAGGACAGAATGGCTAGATGTGACACCTTTAGCCTGTACTCATTATTTATACAGTTTCTGTGTCTATAGACGTGCAGTAGTATTGCCTCACTATCAAAGGCAGCCCATATGTAGCATAGTAGTCCCAAGGCACATAGTGTGGATTCTTTGTGCACATGAACTGACTTCTATATACTTTAATGTAAGAGGGTTCTAGTCTCCACCGTATAAAGACAACAAAATTTTTAATATCTACCCCAATAAAAATAGAATATGTGTGCATTGAACACCTGAGAAGAATTTAAATCATGTTATACAAATGAGATATGGTAATTGACCAAATCAAAATATGTATTTATGTTACACTGGCTGCAGCAAACTTCAGAGCCAGTTCTCCTTATAAACTGTCCACACCCCTCTCATCAGTGGATTATTGTGTCCTCTTCCAACAGAAATTCACAACTCTTTTTGACCAGAAATGAAGCTGGAACTGGGGACAGTGTTTCTGTTCCCTGCTCTTTGAATGCATCTTTGCATAGAAGAGATACTTGTGACAAAGTGGTGCTTGTGAGTCATCTCTCTAAATCAGGCATTTTTGGAATACCGAGGGTGAAAGCACATGTTTTCAGAAGTCACCTTTATGGATTACAGGTACACAGGCAGGAACTGGGGAATTTTCTCTTAATAACCTAGCCCATTTATAACAGTGACAGAACAGAAATTAAAAATTGTAAATAAAATTGTAAGTGAAAATTCTGGAAAGGAGTACTGCTGCTGGCTATCACAGAGCTGGCTCAAATTATTTAAACAGGAGGCCTTAAGCTGTGTGTATGGGAGTTTGGTTTTACCCCAGAAATCCTGGAAGACTGTGAAGGTGAGAGAACTTCAGCAGAAATTGTACGCAGTGTTGAATGGTGGCCATTGCTCTTTTCTCAAAAATAGTACAGGTTTAAGCATGAAGACCAATGTTTTTGCAAGGGAACTTGAAGTAGAGCTCTAAAATTATACCTCAGAGGTATTTGCAGTGTTAGATTTTCATTCCTAACTTCTTATTCAACAAAAATTTTTATATGTTTTGTAGGAAATTCAGTATGTTTGTAGCTTATTACCTGATTTGCATATGCAGACTTACCAATAACAACTGATAATTTGCATATGGCATTTTTGCTACCTCTCCAGTGGGAAGTGTTTGAATTTTAACGAACCATTTACTTACTCAACTGCTACTATAACAACTGCTTCCCATTCGAACATGGGTGGTGTTTCCTAAAGACTGATTACAGAAAGATCTTTAATTTCAAGCCCAACTATTAGCCATCGATAACCTGTTACCACATAACCCTGATGCAGATCTTGACACATAACCCTTGCAATTGTTTTTCATCCCATAAATGTTAATATTTACTAGGTGGAGTCAATCTCCAAACCACAGAGAGTGACTTGCATTGTTGGTGGTATGAATTATATATTGGCTAAATAAAAATGTTAACCTTCCACTAATGTAATTATATAAACAGAACTCACACTTGAGCACGGGTCAAATACTTCTGGTTAATGCAGAAATGTTTTCCATCCTCACTCTTACAAGACCGCAGGTCCCGAGCGTGGCAGGGCGGGTGCCAGACGAGAGCACAGATTGCGGGCCCTCGTCTTGCGCTGCCTTTCCCGAGCAGGGTAATTAACGCAGAAGTAGGTCTCAATGAGCTGTAGTTGTGTGAAGTCTCTGGGGCTGGAGAGTCACCAACAGTAATCCTCTGTGCACAAGCTCCCCCTTATGGAAATGAAAAATACTAAACAATGCTTTTTTTTTTCTCCCAAGTTGCACAGGACTAAGAGCTGATTAGTATGAAGCAACTTCTCAAGCTTATAGTAGTGTTTTGAGACTCAACGTTTCAAATGCAGATGATTTAAGGAATTGGTTTGTGCTCCCCATGACACACATGAATGATGATGGCATGTGTTTATACTCAAAATGATTTGAGCTGCTTTTGAAGGTGGAATTTCTTGTGGCATCCTGGCAACAAGGAAGAAAAGGGAGGCTCTTTGGGTAGCAAAAGGGACTAGGGTGTTGCAGTGACAGTTGTAGCTCTATCCTCCTCTGCCTTATGAGGAGCAAGAACAGGTCATGGGGAACAAATAATTTAGTTTTGGAATAGTTTTTATACGTGTTTCTGAGGACACCCTACGATGTACATTTTCAGTTGGATCCTGATGGTGGAATGCCACCCTTAGCTAATAACAGTAAGAAGTTTCAAGTTGTTCGGATGAGATGCTGCCTGTAGGCTCAAATGTTACATAGGTGCGGTCAGTAATCTTGCATTCCTATATGGTCACTTTACCGCTTAACAGGTCCTGATGAAACCTGTGTGAGACCAATTACAGCTCTGTGCTCACCCTGTTCTTGCACTCTCCATTAGCACATCTGAATCTCAGTGGTAGCCTACATGGACCTTTGCACTGGCTCGGTGGGACTGTTCTTGTGATTTCTAGACCTTTCCTGGTGTTGAAGAGCCGCAGTTTGAGTTAATGCCAATCAGTATCTTCCCACCAATGTTTGGTGCTTCAGCAAGATGCCCTAATGGCTCGTGTGAATTGTTCTGGTGCAAGAACCTGAACAGAAATGTTCTTGCTCTTGCAAAACCAATTTTCAGTTGGTTTAAGCTCTTTAAATGGGGTTTGTTCAAATAATACCTGAATGATCCACTTGGCCCAGCAACATCAGTGAAAATCACATACACTGAGCAGCACACAGGATTTGACACTGGACCTAAGCATCTGGCTTCAGTCAGTCATCTTGTAGGAGTGGGGAGACTGCTCAAATTAATTTGAAATAGTATTAAAGTTATATTATTAGTAATATCAAATAGTATCATTAGTATTAAAGATAATGAAGGGGGAAACTGTTCTGGAGACATGGACAGAAAAGGTGTTTCTTTGTGGTAGTCTGAGGCAGCTGAAGATAGCTTCTTGCATTCCTCGTTGCCCATTTTACAGCCTTTCTGGACAGGTTGAATGTATGGAGATGTGGGGCCAGAAATACCAGGGAACGTGTGTGACCAGGACAGACGACCTTGTTGTCTCTTTCTACTGTTGAACACTCTGGCTCTGGCCCCTCTCCTGGTGATCTAGGCGGCCAGCATGCACTGCAGTGGCATGAATGATGCTCAGTAATTTTGGTTGATTGGGAGAGATGGACCAGTTGTTTTTAAGGGAGTTTGTAAAGTGCATCAGCACAACATGAAAATCAAGAACATCGTGATAAGCGCTGCTGGTGTAGGAGGGACGTAGCTGAGACGGCAACATTTGAGAGCAGCAGTTATATCTGAATTTCTCTTCAGGGTGACCTGAATAAATTCTATGTAATGCAGTTAGGTAGAATAGTTCAACCTGAAAATTAGGTTAAAAGTTCATTTTGCACTTTTCCTATGGCTACAGTGGTATGTGCAGTGAAAGCAGATTGAGTGTATTTTGTTAAAACAACGAAAAATCCACGTTGATGCTGGCTGCGTGCATTGTGTTACAGCTTTCTCACCCATTGCCTGAGCTCTCTTTTGCTTGCCAAACCATAAAAAATACTCACCAAAATACATGCTTCCCGTTCCTGTATAGACATGGTGATTTTGTTTGTAATGAGCACCCGCTCTCTGATCAGGTCTGATCCCACTGCTGTGTCTTTCACTGCAGAGTTGTCCCTCCTGGAAAAAAAGAGTATTCCCAGTGTACATATCTTCACTTTGGTAAGGAATTAACCCATGTACACCACAGAAAATGCCTTGCATGTGGGAGTAAAAATTGCATCACCAGTTACTGTTGAAGCTCAGCCTGCTGAGAGGCCACAGAAGCAAGAACTGCGACAGTCCATGGTGCTCACCTGAGCCCAGTCAAAGCCATTTAAACCTTTTTGGCTTGCACTAGTAACCATTAAAATTAGGCAAGTACATTTCTGATCACTTCAGAAATACTACGGCCAATAGCAGGAGCTGGGTTTAGCTGCCTGGAGGTGCTGAATAGATCGATAGAATACCTGGTTATCTGAAGGTCCAGCAGAAGGCCACCTAAGCCATTAGCGCTGCCATAGCTGTAGTTAAAGGTGGGAAGAGGGCTGGAAGAGGACAAAACATTTGTACGTGACTTCTAATCTATCTGATTTTCAATTACTTTTTTTAATTAAATGGTTTTATGACACTAAAACATTTATGAACTTGCTTAAGATTTGCTGCCTGTTTTCTGTGCTATTGGAGATGGGTTTTCCCATTTTTATTAACTTAGTTGCATTAATTGAAATACATGTATAAAATGTATTCCAGTTTTGAGAATTTTTTTTGCTCTCAGGGTGATACACTTCTAATATTTTGTTTGCCAGTATTTTAAAATATATTTGTTTAGGTTGGGGCAGTTTAAGTAAAACTTACTTTGTAGATCCTATTCTCACTAGCACACAAAAAAATCTCAGGCTTTTACAGTTGAACCAGGTAACACATTGAAATATGGTTTCTTCTGGAAGCGAAGAAGATAGTGTAATACATCTAGAGCCAAAATACATCTAATACACCTCTGGGATTCAGTTCAAGTTTTGGTGGATAATTACTCTTCTCTAATTCAGCAGTAGTTTAAATGACTTTGGGTGTTACGGTCCAGTGTGTGATGGAAGGAAAGAGGCTTCTACATCCGTGTAATTGTTCTCTTCTCCAAGCAGAGGCTGAAAAGCACCTTAATGCTGTAAATATGGCCAGGGGATGGTTATCTGGATAGGGAGAGGGGTTGTAGGTCTCGGGACCTTTGCACCCAGGAGAGGTTTGTAGGGCAGGACGTGCGATGCCGAGGTGCCCAGCAGTGCCCAGCCATGCCCGGTGCTCAGCTCCAGCAGCATTCAAGTCAGGCTCATTACGCCTGACATCCTTCCCTCAGCACTTATCATTTTTCCATTTCAACAACGGCTGTTTACAGCAGCTGCTGCCTTATGTTTGGTTTGATCCTGGTCCAGATTTTGCAAGTGATTAAAATGCTGCTAATAAAGATATTTTAACTAGGATTTACATGTTGACTTGCCTTTTCCAGCTACAAAAGATCTTCCCACCGCTGCTTTTCCTTGTCTGCCCCAGCATGGCTGGCTGGCTTGCCATTTCAGGGGCGACCTGGTGGTCCTCCATCCCCGTTAGCGGAGCTTCAGCTGGCCTTCGCTGTCCTCCCCTGGGAGCACTGGGAAGGTGTGGGGAATGGCTGGATTCTGGACGAGATCCTGGTGCCCTTGTATGCGCATGATAGGGAGATCATCTTACACACATTCCCTTGTATGTTCCCTTGGTTTACCACATACTTGACTGATTTCTATTGGAGTATTATAATTGCATTCATATGGTCTAATAGCAATGGCAGTTACAAAAATTTCCAGATAAAGCCCGTGCCATCACTGAGGGCTTTGATACAGCCTGTATCCCCAGTTACACTCAGGCACAAGACTTACGGAACAAGGAGTGTTTCCTGGCTTTTTTTTTTTTTTTTTAATCCTTTGACTTAGAAACTAGCAAGCTTGCAGAATTAGTGATGGAGGCATGCGTGATTCTCACCCTGTGCGCCCTCATGACCCATAAAGCTGGACCATGTGCTTGCAGAGCCTGGTGCGCAGGGTGGAAGCGAACCTCAGCGGAGGCTGGGTGCCGAGGTACCAGGCGTATCCCATCACACGTGTTTGGGTAGGGTTTGAAAGATGCCAAGGGCTTGTTGGCAGGAGGGAGGAGAGCAGCAGAGGGTGCTCTCACTGCACCAGCCGCAGCGGCTGGGAGCTTGGGGAGAGGGTGTTGTGCAAAGCAAACGAGGAGCAGGAGCTCCTCAGCATCATGCCGAGCCGCCTTCCCTTTCTCACTGCTTTCTCCTCAACCCCTCCCTCCGCAAATGTAAACTCTCCCTTCTGGACTGGAAAAAAAAGAAAAAAAAAAAAAAAAAGAGTTTGGGCCGGTGCCAGCGCACAGCGATGGGATCGTGGATTGGCATCTGGCTGCGACACTTGAGCAAACCAGTTACCTTGGAGGAGGCTGCATAGGAGTGCAGGAAGTGCACAATGTGACTCAGGCATTTTTAATTAGTGATACAGAATAAAGCAAAGCTCATGGTGGGTTTTGTTCAGCTCGTCATTCCTGCTTGTAACTACAGGGTCATTCCATTGACTTGGCTTGAATGACCCTGAATATATAGCCACTGCTATAGAAATAAGAAGCGTGCTTATGTTTGCTAAAGGCAAGGTAAAATTAATAAAAATTTAAGGAGAGAGAAAATTCTTTACCAATAAAGGTTCAAAATAGCGTTTAACGAACAAATTGTTGATTTAACATTTATTGAAAATTCCCACTGAAGGCTGCACAGTTTGACAGACAAAGCACAGGATTAAGATTGGGTTTCTGTGGCAGATTATCTGCTCTTTTATATCACCTCACATCTCCTTCCTCTCTTTCTTTTTGTCTGTCACACCCATTTAGATTGTAAACCCTTTAATTCTGTTCTGCATATATCCTCAGCCTGACTTGATGGAGACCTGACTTGAATTATGTCTTGAACTGCTTATACGGCACTAATTACATTAATAATAATTGACTTCACTGGGCTTTGGATCAACCTCTGAAGGAATACATTTGCATCTCATTACTTACCCTGATGGAGTTCTGCATGTGTTCTTTCTGCAGAGGATGGGGAGCCTGGACGCAGGCTCATCCAGGGACCAGTGGAGGACCCCTGTGCAGTGGCTGTGGTGGTAAGTGATGTGGTTCCAGCCTGTAGTAGAGCTGGAATGACGAGATCCTGATTTCCAGCAGATTTGTGCCATGATGCTGGTGGATACCACTGTCTGGCAGGTATGCTTCCAGCTGAAGCTTTCGTGGCCGACGTGAAACTTGTGAGCGATCTGTCCACCAACAGATCTAGGCAGGTTAAATGGGTTATTTTCCCCTTTCTCACAGTAGAGGCTCAATCTCTTGAATTCTTTGAATCACAGCTAAAAATACAGACTAGCTCAAACAGATGTTTTAGGTTTGCTACAGTGGTAGGCTGCCGTCAGCCTGTGTTGTTCAAGAGATTAGTTAATCCGAATGTCTCCTCTTCTTTAAAAAACAATGACTCTATCAATCCAGGTAAGGGATTAGTTGATTCAGTGAGAATTTTGTAGACATGGAATTGTTGGTCTGGTGCTTATGCCTGCATTTCTTCTGTCTCATTGAAATACCTCAGTCTCTGTATTGCCTTGCGGTATTGCATAAGCCCCCTCAGTTACCAGTGGAGAAAAAAATTACATATCTCAAGAGAGACTTTTAGTCTTAGGGGACATAGACTCTTTGGGAATCAAGGTACTGTAGAGTATATACACAACAGATAGTCTTACAGTCAGTAATATCATCTATTAGTGTCAAAAAAAGGCTGGAGGTCTTTTGTGTTTGGTTTGTAGCATGCATACAAACACTGCTCTTTGATATCCACATTGTTCCAGGGGGAAAACATGCTGGAAAAGAACCTTTGATTTCAAGATTATGAAGGAAAATATGTATGTCTCTAGTTCCCAGGACAGAGTGAAAGCAGGGAAGTCGGGGGCTATTAGAAACAAGAGATAAGCAGAAGTAAGAGAAGGAAGAAAGAAATGTGAAGACAGACATATTCAACTATTTGCAATTTTTCTTTCCCGCAATTATACCTAGGAACTATCTCAAAATCAAAGGGATGGCCTGAGAGTGCGTAAGAGATGTTTAACCCATAGCAGAAGGGAATAATGATTGATAGTGTTCCTGGGAAACCTCTGTATAATGTTAGGCTACCCAGGTACGAGTGTGAAGAACAGATACACAGATATGTAGGCAACAACAGTAAGAAACAGTTAGCCCATTAGCAAGACAGAAAGTAAATGAGAGCTTAAATGCACCAAATGAAATATTTTTTTTTCTCTAATGAGTCATAGCTAAGAGCGTAATTTCCTTTTAGCATTAAAGATCTGAATTTTTACAAGTTCTGTTTTTCATTCAAATGAGGACACAACATCAGTTAGAGTCTATTCTGGAAACATGGATCAAAACCTCTATTAAAGGCCTTCTCCTAGCTTTCCTCGGTGCTTTCTGAAGGAATAGTCTAATCAGTGCTTCATGAACACAGTGGAGTGGAAAATTTGTGCACTGTGATGCCTGTTGTATATTTAATATAATGAGATACTTAGCTATATTAAACCTTTGACAATGTTTGTAGCTATTACTAATTAAAGGAAGGGTGACTAAGCCTGTGAAAGGTGTCCCAGCACTGGTTATGTTGGTGTCTGGAGCTGAGATGTTAAATGCACACACAGATTTATCCCTCTTGGGTTAGTTAAAAAACATTGCTTGGTCTGGCCATCAACTCTTATATCTTGATTTTCAAATTAGCATTATTCTAATACAATATGCTGAGGTCCTGCCTGTTCCATATCCAATAGAAGATATATTGTCTGTATTTCATTAGCTAACAATATATTGACCTTATCATATGACGGTTGCTGGGTAATAATGTTTTGCCTCTCTTATCTCTGGTACATTCTCCTAAGGATCTCGATGTACTTTCAAATGCAGTGAATTTAATCTCGGTGCCCTTTTGTGTGCTGAAATTATATTAACATCCTTGTCACACACATCAAACTACTGTAAATTAGGTAACGTTCCCATAACCCACAAAATTTGTTGCAAAGCATGTTACAAAATGCAGATTTTAATATCACTGTGGCAAAATTTTCTAGCGTGGTGCAATATTCCTGCTGAAGCACAGGTAATGATGTGGATCAGCAATTTCAAAGGTGGTTTAGATGGCAGCAGTGGTGACTACTGCCAGGACAAATAAACTGTCACATGTGAAAAATTCTAATACAACAGAAAATCCATAGCAGTGCAGGTTTAGTGTGCCAAGTTTGAGGTGTTTTGGTGCAGGGAATGAACTAGATTGTATTTTTAGATTAGTTCTCTCTTCCAATTTTGAGTGCTTCTTCCTCTGCTCTTTTTTGTCCCATTCATGTACACCAGAAAACTTTTTGGTCACTGTCTCTCTCTTGTACATTTCTTTAAGACTCCTATGTGGAAACTTCTCATGTGTGTGCTAGGTAAAAAATTTGTTTCCTTTCCCATTAAAATTTTCAAGTTTTTCAGTGAGGACACTCACTGAAACTTAAATCTACTGAAAGTGAGATCCAAAAGTTGTTCTTTAAGCAAACACTATTCACATGAGTTAAAATACTTCATTGGCAATTAAAAACTCATGCAACATATTTACTGATAATATTAAGCAAAAGTAATGTTAATGGGCTTTTATGCTTGAAATGGTTGAAAGAAAACGATGTGATTTAACCATTTAAAGTTTTTTAAAGGTAAAAGATTTTTGTCCTGGCCAGTTTTAGTTTTAACATTCTGGGTTTTCCTGGTTTTTGGAAAAAAAAAAAAAATCCTGGCCAGCTGTAATTAATGTACCATCTACTACGTTGGACTACTTCCGGACTTTACTGCTATGTCTTGGATGGAAGAGCCCAAACTCTCAAGTTGGCATCATTATAAACCAATCTTCAACAGACTGTTCCTGGGTTGAGACACTTTCTGTTTGGGTCTAAATAATAATTTGTCCACACCAATCAAGTTTCAGCTTCCAGAGAGCAATCCTGGTGCTAAGTATGACAAGATGTGGAAGCCACTGTCTTAATGTTACTGTATTACCTACTGATGATCGCCCAAGACATGCAGTCCTCCTCTTGTTGAATATATTTGTAGTTTGCTCCTTATCCCAAACTGCTTGTGGGCCAGGAAGATGATGATTATACTCTGGCTCCTGCGTCGGCTGTAGTTCATGACCTCTTGTTTTCCAATTTCATGAAGTATAGCAAAGTGACAGCAAAATACAAGACGTGTATGTTGCAAGCCAATCTCCTCCTGAACTCGCGTTGCAAGGCTGTTTCAGCCAAGCGTGTTGCCAGTACAGTGCCTGTAATCTATGGTGTATGTCTGGGGTTTGATGAGAAAATGTAATTCTATAGCCTCTGTGTGCTGATAGGAATTCTCCTGCGTGTGTGGTATGATGTGAGACCGCAGCCAATATTTTATGATGTAGTCCTCCGACAGCAAGCTAGTGAGTCATTTCCTACCGTCCTTTAGAATTATACTCTGTGCCTTATGGGCAACTCCTTACATATGGTCACTAAGATATAAGGACATGGTTCAGTGGTAAGTGGAGAAAGACTTTAATACCCTCTCCAAGTAGATTTGGAAGGTGATATTTTGACAATGTGTTTTATCTCCCTTTTATGAATCAGGCTTTATGGCTGCGTTCACCTCGTCTGTGGGCATGCCTTTGAGGCCAAATTTGTCAATTGTTTGCACTGTCTTGCTGCAGGAGTGCCCTAGAGAGCATCTCCATAGCACTCCATCTGTTACATCCTCAGGGGGAATATGAGAGCATCCTGCCCTTAAAGTGACCTCTGGACACCTCTGTGTGTGATGTGCAAGACCTGCTCTTGGGGGCACTCCAGGCAAGGAGATCGGTACCTGGCCCAAGAGTCCAACTAGCAGCACCTGAGCCAGGGAGGGTGCCTCTGCAGCAGCACACTCTCACACAGGAGTGGCTTTTCAGAATGTTCCCAGCAGATTTAGCAGTCTCTCTCTTGCATGCTTTTGAGAGCTGCCACAAGAGCCCTGAGAAAATTATACCTGTCTTCATCTAGAGGAGGATAGTCCCGATGTGATCATCATGAGAAGACAGCTGCAGAGAAGTGACCAGGGATAGGTATGGGAATTGAAACAAAGCTGTCTGACAGGGAAGGAGGCTGAGGATGGACGTGTCTTGTCTTAGGATAGAAACACTTCTATCTAACATCGACAAGGAAGCTGCCTCCAGCCAGCCTGTGGTGATGCAGAAGCATGTCCTTTTGGCAGAACAGGGTTGTGCATCTCATCATCTGTTTGGTGGAAAACACAGAGTTCTTCAGACCCAAGAGCACCCTTGATAAGAGCATACGCTAGGTAGAGCAGCAGGCTGCTTACCTGGGACCACTGCCTAGCAGTGGGACACTTCCTTTGGAGGCCTGACACCAAGCTCTTCTTGGCCCCAGTTCACCAGCTGTCCTCCAGCCAGCTGTGGAGCTCCAGCTAGCAAAGATGAAACATGGACATTTCCCAGGTGAGGAGGTATCTTCTACCTGGCAGCAAGCCACTAAATGCCTACCTGTGTTTGCTACTCATCCTGACACAGGACCATAACTTATAAATGATCTTTGATTACTCCATGGGAATGTCCTACTATCACTGGCAGAGTTGAGAGGAGAACACCAGTGAATCCATTTTGGGGTTGGTGAGCTTCAAGTTCTGTGGGGGCAGGCGGGGTCTTGTGTACCACGGAGCATGGAGTGGGACAGCTGTGCGGTGAGGCTGGTGGGGTAGAAGCATCCCCAAGAACATCCCTCTTTGTGTGGAGTTTGGGCAGTTGTGGTGCGCTGCTGCCGCGGTTGGGTTGTGCCGAAGGAGCAGATGGGGTTGCTCCGCTGGGGCTCCATTGCCACAACGGCCCTGAGCTGCAGATCGCTTGAGCAGACCCCCTAGGCAAAACACATATGATTATTCAGCATGATTTACCCTTGCCAGCAATCTGTGTAATAGTTCATTGGTCATCATGGAAACGTGTGACTTTAAGGTACAGAACAATGCAAAATTTGTTCTTACAGTGTAAGTCGATTTCCATGTACAAAACCTTCGCTACTAGTGTGACAATATATAAGCCTGTAGCTAGTGGAAATCATATGCTGTTACGAGACTATGATAGATTTATGCTATTTGAACAATGGAAGTCTGTTGTTTCGATGATATGATATACGCTGAAAGTTTTCAGACTATATATTTAAATAGAAAATGTTTCAAAGCTCTGATATATGCAATAGAAGACTCATTATGCTGTATAGATTTGTACTCTCAATAGTCTGATATGATTGCACCTCTACATCATCTACTGCCATCTGTCAGTGCCTACTAGAGTGCATGGAGCTTGTAACTAATACAGCACGTGAAGGATAACATCTAGGAGGGGAGTATGGGATTTTATGCTGATTGACTGGAATGCAGTGTGAGGCTACGTATGCTACAGTGAGGGGACAAGTTTGTAAAAGACCTTTAACTCAGCCTGTGAGTTGGGACAGATTTGTACAACCCAGCTTTCGTACATATAGATGTTCATTCCTATGTGGGCTTGCAACATTTCAAAGTTTATTTTAGATAATTTTCATACTACGTCCAACCTTTTCTTTGTGTCCTACAAAACATAATTCTTTACCTTAAACAACAAACTTGCTTAATGAAGAACCTAAACTCTTGCTCCTAATTCCCATTCAAACTGCTGTCCCACTAAGGTACATCAGGAGATAAGGACCTTACAAAAAAGCTGGATCTCGCTTTTTAGTGTTACTGGAAGGTCAAGAAACTCAGTCCCTGCATGACTGGAGTGGGTTGTGGGTGAGCAAGCCCCCCAGCTGAAAACTGAGCAATGGGGGAGGGCTTTGTGTTGCTCCAGTAAATGCAGGTATCTAGGGTCTGGCATCTGATCCCACACCATCTCAATCTTTAGGTAAAAACATGGAGGTGAGGCTGCTAACAATCACGGGAGTTTGTAGAGCAAACACTGTTTTCTGTTGCATCTAAAGTAACTGTAATGGAGTATCTCAAAATGCAGATTTATGCACCCTGGTGCAGATGTGAGGAGGTTGTGCATCTAGATGCTGCATGCAGGCACAACTGCCCTTGTGTGCGCACATCCAAACTCCTGCCTGGGGGCTGAGAAATTGCACGGGAGAAAGCGCAAAAGAGAAGGAGAAGAGAAACTGCATGAGAACTTAGGGGTCATCTGTGTAGCAGGGGTGATTCCGATGTGGGCAAAATATTGTGCAATTCTAGATCCCCTTTTTAATATTCCTACATATAAAAAGATTTCAAAATGATGACAAGATATTGTGATTTTTTTAAATTACTTCCAAACACATTACAGTATTTTCTAAACCTGCTTTAGCTCAGGAAATCGCCATGGTCTAAAATTTGTGTTTTAAACACTACATTTTTTGTGTGTATTTAAGTTACTTTACAACTTGCTGTCTGAATTTGAAAACTTCCAAGCTACATAGCTTAGCTGCAATTAGTCAAATGGCATTTTTTGTGTTCTGGGTCTGTAGCAGAGTAGCTTTTATAACTTACTTTCCCCTATGTATTTGCTGCCCTTAATACTTGGATTATATGACTTTATGTATCTGGTTGTTTATACTGCTTATGTGTTGGATAAATGGAAAAAGAAAACTCCACCACCCAGCATATTTGTTTAAAAATTACACATAAAGGCAATTGCCTGAGTTGGTGATAATTTTAAATGTCACACTTCAGCCATTCTGTGCCTCGGTTTTCCTACCTGTAAAAGAAGTATACCAGCTATTAACTGTCCCAGGAGCTGCTCCTGAGATTTAGCAAACTGATGGGCATAAAGTATTTCAGGATCCTTGGAGAGAAGCTGCTGTATTGTTTTTTTTATAGAAAAGTACTAGAGAGCCTTGACAGTCTCCCAGAACAAGAAGAAATTCTTGGCAGATACCTCCCTATGGCAGCTCAGCGCAGAACTCGTTTCCTTTTACTGGTCAGTCTTAATGAGAGTCTAGATCAGGACTCTAGGTCGTTTACAGGCTGATCTATGGCCATGATGTCATGCTCCAGCTGGGACATATTTTACAGAGGATTGTACATGTCACTTCCGTCACGTTTCCAGGATTCCTGTAATTATGCACGAGGCCAGTAATGAGGATGTTTAAGCAGCAGTGAGCTAAGCTTGGCACGTCGGGGCAGCCGCCCTCGTGCATCCGATGGCACGCAGGGCTGTGGCTCTAGCAGTATCGACCTGAATGGGCTGTGTCTTGCAGATTAATCTGTCTCCTTGTCTTGGCAGGTAATGCTAGCTGAAAAGCTGGCCTGTTGTGACTCCATTTTAGCGGTACAAACAACTTTCTTGCTCGCAAGTAGCTAGACAGGGTCTGCCACTGTAGCTACATATCTGGGAAACTCCAAGATATCATGGAAACATGTGGTTGAGAGACCACTGAGCATTACTTGGGTACTCTAAAAAGGAGTGTTATTAATAGGTTTCATTGGAAAATGCTTATCATATTTTAAACATCGTTTTTCAAAAATACATTTTCCAGATTTGGTGGAATTTTTAGTTGTATGTTTTCTCATTTGATTAGGAAAAAACCCCAAAGTCTAAAAATTACTTATTTCACTGTTAACAGAACTCAAATATTTGTAGTGACAGAAGTTACTGACCTGAAAGTTCCTAAACTCCAAAATAGTAAGCAAACTTCTCCAAAATTAATGTAAGAAAAAAGCAAGAAGATAAGCTGACTGGTATATAGGAGTCTCTGTTTTGCTAGAGTAGTGGTAGGGACTAACGCCAGCGTCATCACATCATAGGTGAGGGCCATAAGCACTCAGGCTTTGTTTCCTCTATTTTTTGGGATAGTGCTAGGGTGTGCGGTAGGGATGGCTGCAGACCAGTGAGCAAAATTATCACTTGCAAGGGTAAGAGACAGACCCAGCCCTTTGTCCAACAAGAATTGACCTGAAGCAGCTAAAACAAGAGTGCACAAACTGCAATTTTTTAATGTCCCTACTCTGAGCAGAGTAGAAGAGCATCCTGAGTTGCCAAATTCTGTGTTGTGAATGAGTAGCCTTCCACCAGCCTTCAGGCAAAGGGCTAGATGGCTCCTGTAGCTCTTGTGGTGTTTCCCAAAGCAGTTCTGTGACACTCTTGGTTTCAAGGACTGATGCTTACAGGGAGTTTGAAACAGTCTCAGTCTCTTAGTGCAGTCCTTACTTGCGCTAACATAAGTGAGGAGGGAATCAACCCTGAAATGAATGTTTGGATCTGGATCAGAAGTGTGGAGCTTGGGTGATGGCTCAGGTCCCTGTCTAGGTCTCACTGAGCGAAAACAGCAGGCAGGCATATATGCGATGAGTTGTATTTTCATCAGTGAAATAATATGTGCTGTATCTAATGAGCTTGGGCACAACCTGACCAGGAGAGCTGCCAGCATGGATTGCCTGTTTCATTGCATGACACTGTCTAATTTCATTTTATTTATTGCCCTGTGTAGCACCTATAACAACAATGCCTGGGCGATGACAGAACAATCATTCTAACAAAACACACCATATAGTTTTTATGGCCTTTGAGACTTGTACTGGCAAATTCACAAGACGCAATGTTGAACGAGGGAGACCACTGGTCTGACCCAGTCTGGCAGTCTCCGTGATGGACAAGCTGTGTGGCCAGGGCAGGAGCTCTGCTTTGCCCACCTTTATCCCATCTGCTGGAGCATCGCTTGGGATCCGCTCGTGCACCAGGTGACCCCTCTGATGCAGAGGACCAGGACTGAAAGCAGCTCAAAGAGTTGGCCAGGTTTCCCTCCTCTGCACGCTGTAGCAAAATTCCCAGGGGACACACAGGAACTGTCTGGAGTGATTTCCCTGTGTGTTCATCTACAGCAAGAGTATCAAACCCTAAACAAAGTTCCGGCTATTGCACAGAATTCCATCCCTGGAGAAGCACCCAACCTTTGCTGCATTATTTCTTTTGGATGTTATAGCTGTGGTATTTCTTCTTTTGCTACACATCTGGTGGCTGCACCGATAGGCTTACCCTTCAGACCATCCATTTTTGTCAAAATCCACCTGCACTCCCTTCTTAAGTTTGGTTTTGGTCTGTTACACATGACAAGCTTCAAAAACAAGGGCCAAAAAATTTTCAGAACAAAGAATATAATTCTTAGTTAATATCCGTTTTCAGTACTTTTTTTTTTTTCTTTCTCAAAAGCCTGCTGGGAACTAAATATTAGGATCACATGGAGAAATTTTAGGCTAGAAAAATTCAGTCTGAATACATCTAACTGTCATTCCCCATACTATTCAAAACTGGGAGTGAATCTGAGAACCTTTAGATCCCACTGTTTTCACAATAATATGAAATAGTTTACCGTAGAGTTGCTAAAAATGACCTCCCAGATTGCTCCCAGCCTGTCACTTGAAGTTCTGTAACAGCTTTTCTCCCTCAGTAGTTTTAAATATTTTGAATTAAGTTGCCTAATCTTAGAAGCCAACGTGTATAAAAGGTAGCCTCAGTGAAACAGGGAGTATAAAATGGGACTTGGTGGAATAGGAAGTGTAGCGAGACTGACTGACCTTGTTTTCATCTTTTAAGTACCATTTAAACATTTGAGCTCTTTACAATTATTGCTTTCCCAAGCCTGTGTGAATCAGCAGTGTGTTGCAACCCTTATTTTACAGAAATCAAAGCTGGATTTTTCAAGCAGCTCATCTTTCACTTGGGAGCATGAGAAAGGGGCGAGATTCCCAAAAATGTTCGGCAGCCTTCTCAGAGCTGTGCGCGACAGCGAGCCCCGGACCCATCATACTGACTTCATGTGCACGGATCCTGCTGAAGCAGGGGAAATTTGAGCTGAGCTGTGTTGAAAATCTGTCCAACTCAAGCATTTCAAAGATATTTAGGCCTTGTTCCACTCACTTTTTCAAGACTTAAGTGAGACAGGTTATAGGTTTAAATTCCCTTGAAACTGGTGGCAGGGAGACATAGAGGCATGTTCTAAAATATCCCTGCTCTGCATCTCTGTTAAGTATCTTTAAAATCAGGCTGGAGACTATTTGCCTACAATCACGCAGACTCAAGTTTGTATTTTTAATTGCAAGACTATTCCATTTCCCCATAGACAGCCACAAAATAAAATAATGACATGAGAATTAAAAACAATGAGATGATTCTCTTTACAAATTCCTTAAAATACATGAATATAGCAATGGTTTTCTGTAAGGCTGGGATGTGACCTGTTCTGCTGTGCTTCTATGAGATAAGCTATTCTAACAACTTGTGTTGGATTTTGGATTCTGACTGAAAGCCTAGCCTTTTCAGTTAGAAAAGATAATATCCTAAACACATGTCTAATAACTGATTTCTCTACGTATATTCAGTGTGTGTAATGCTCTCTTAAGGGAACAAACACTGCTGTGGTTGAGTCAGCAGGATGGGAACACTCATCTAATCAGTGTTTTTTAGTCAGTATTTACAAGTAAGACAAAACAACTTTTTGCTCTATGGGGAATATAAAATTGTACTTCCTAATATAATAGCCTATGGATAAAATGTTTAGTTAACCCATTAGAGGTTCTCCTAATGCATCACTAACACAAACAAAAATCAGTTTCTTTAAAGTATCATTTAAATTTGATCTACTATTAATATTTCTCTAGACATTTTCCAGTGGATGATTTTTAATCATCATTGATGAATTTCACTTCATCTTAATGATCTGGCTCCTTCATTAACATGTGATAGAGTATCATTCATGCGGCCAGACAAATTCTAGTTAGAGCATGGACTACTTGTAGAACTGTAGCATGTGTTTTCCAAAACATTTAATCTTGCAGAGACCATATGAACACCCATCCTCTGTTCCTGAATGGGCAGGCAACTTCTAGTGCCTTTTAGAGTTGGTTCGTGATTTCATCTACTCTTGTTAGAAAGAAAAGCAATGTGAAGAGAATATTCAAGGTACAGTTTTCAAGCCTGAGAGTCATGCTGGTAGCTAATGGACATACATTGCCCATGCCTGAAGCATTGATTATCCACAACTCCCTTTTGTTTTCACAACCGTGCAAATTTTAAGGATCTTGGTATGTGTCAGACTGCACCATGGTTCAGCTGTAGCAACGGAGCTGGGGAAGGATGCATTTTATCCAGAGACACAGGTGATTTTGTGTTCAATTCAATCATGTCTCTCCCCTTTGGGCGTACGTATGTGTGCCCCGTGCATGCTGCATCAGTGTGAGAAGGATCTTTTCCCTTCTGTTGCCTTCATTCTGATGTGAAAGCTGTCCTAGTAGAGCCCTCAAACTCTCTCTGTGGGAAAATGGAGCAGCTTATCCCTTCTGTAGAAAAATATAAATCTTGAAATCAAGGTTCTGCCTGGGAATTAACGTTAAATGTGAAAACATACTGGGGTAGCCAACTGTTTTTTGGATCCCTCAGTCTAATCTTGGAATTTTTACAGCCAGTTACATTCTGTAAAGCATCCCTGTGATGTGTTGCGTGCTACTGCAGTACAAGAAAATAGACGTTTTCAGACTAGTTGTAAGAATACTGAAATGAATGTCCATATGAAAACATGAGTCCCCTGTAAGTGGTGGCATATGTGAGCATGTGTGTGTCATTCAGGTTTGCTATTGTCTTCTGGATTTGGAGAAACCTCACTGGAGTGCTGCAGAGGAGTGGGTAATTGGGCAAAACAATGGCAAGGCCACAGAAACAAGCACCTCATGCTCTTGGGGAGCACAAGTCAAGTCATTCTTGTCATCAGACATCCCAGTCACCTGCTGGGATACCTGGGGGAAAAATTAGGGTAGCAAAACACATATTGTTTCTTTTGTTAGAAGTGCCAAGTTTGGTGGAGATGAATTGGCCATCTGTTCCACTCCCAGCGACGTTCTGGCAAGCCGTAAAGCTCCTTTTTATACGTTGCCACTTTCCATCAGTGCTAACAAAAGTCAGAGGGAATTGTTTGGTTTTTCTGTAGAACATTCTTCCTTTTGACAATGTGCAACCAAGAGCCTTTCTGCACAAAGATTTGTTCTCCCTCTGGCCTCTCCATGTTTGCACAAGACATTCAGGTACCTTATCTCCAAGTGAGAGAGTAATCAGACACCTATTTAGGCTTGAAACTAAAACCCCTCAATGGACTGCCCAACAAAGAGCTCTTGTCCAAGCAAACACTGTTCATCCTGGTGTCAGTCCTTTAGCTGATACAGTCCCTGGGTCTGTGCATGCTTCATCTTGTAGGACAGTCCACGTCTCTCCATTATGGTTAGGGTCACGGCCTTCTCCCACTGTTTTCCTTTCATGGCACAGATGACACAGTAATGGTCATTAGTTACATCCTAATTGACTGCCGTGGGCTGCAGAGGTATCCTCTAACATGTTTCTGAAGCTGCAGAGTCCCCCGGTGTCTGGATGCTCGAGCTCTTCTCGCATCTGATAAAACGCATCTGATTCCATGTGCTAATCATCGTCACCCAGGGTGGTTTTAGCAATGTGGGAATGTGGCATTTAGCCTGTGTGCAGCATCATGTATCGTATAAATACATAAATCATGTATATTATATAGTGCCTTACTCTGCTGATCTCGTGTTTATGGTTTTCAAGACAGTCAGTAACACATAGCTCTGGCACGTGGAAGTGTCTCGCTGAGCTCCCACCATTCCCCTGGCTGCTCAAGGGTAGTGACGAGGCTGTTGGGGAGGCAGAGCTGAGAGAAGTGACTCTAGTCTCTGAGAAGATGAAGCTCCTGTCTGGAGAACTGGATTTGTATATATTCAGATTTTCCAAATTCCTGTAAATACTTTTAATAATAATTCTTTACGCTATTTTTCCCTTCCTGAATGACTGTTTCTGAATGCAGGCCAGCCAGTTGAATTCTCCTGTGTTAGGTTTCTGTATGTACATACTTTGAAAGTCCATTTTACTAAATACAACTGCACCTTTAAAAGACATTTCTGAGCTTTGTAAACTTGTTAATGAAGCTTGTTCATGCAGTTTGATATTCTTTTAATATTGCAGACAGCGAATTAAATAAAACACCACTTTGGTGCCAAAGTGATTTCTTGCTGTTATGAAAAAATATAGATAAAATTGCATTTGAATTTTCCCTCCAGATAGTTTTCTTAGATAGATATAAGAAAGCGACCCAGGAATTGTCTCTTTTTCAAAAACGTCTTCAATGTTAGCAGCTTTGTGTTTTGTTAAAATATTTCAGGAGTTTCCATCTTCCTTTCCTCAGCATAGCCGCCCCATGTCCTGGGTGTAGCCCTCTGGGGGCACAGGCAGCAAGCAATGGGGGCAGTCAGGTGAGCTCCTCAGAGAGAAACCTTCTGCCCTGATGGGTGCTTTGTGGAGGCTAAAGCCCCTCAAAAACCTGCCCTGCTCCATCGTGCTAACCATGACAGCAACAGCAGAGCATGGTTTGCTGTCAAAAGACCATAACATGAAGTAAGCAGCATCAAACGAATGTCCTGTGACAACTGCCAGGCTGTTAAATTATAGAATAAATAATCTCAGCCTATTTAGATATCTAATTAGCTTCTGTATGATTACTAGAGTATGAAATAATACTCGGGTGCTGGAAAGGAGCCAGGGAATATTTACTTATGCCTCCCACCACTGTGGATTGCTGCTGGCAGGTAACTAAATCCAATAATTACTAGCAGGGAGAAAAAAAAAGGCATGTCTGCTGTTCTCTCTCCAAATTGATGACAATTCAACAGAAGAAGGGAGGTGAAAGAAAGACTTGGAAAGCAGAGGAATTTGAAACAGGATGCAGCGCAGGGGCAGCGAAGCAGTGCATGCTTCGGGGTAATTTTATTTAAAGACAGCCTATCTATTTTGATATTTGCAAACTCCTGTGGCTTAGCCGTTCCCTTCACATGCTTGTGGCTCCATGGCTTTGATGCTGTTTACAGTTGATATCAGTGAAGGAAAGGTAATCAAGTCCCTTAGCTTAGTTTTGTGATCTGGGTTTTGCATGTATGTAAGAAGAAAAGGAGACAAACTGTGATTCTTGCTTTGCATCTCTCCACTAGAAAAAAACTAGCTCCGGGACACTTGAAACTTGCCTGGCATTAATGAACATCAAGAAGTCGTGCCAGAGCGTCGCTGGTAATACACCAAAACTACCCAGTTTTGTGTTTCACCCTGAAAGTTTCCTAGAGCTGATCACAAGGAGCTGAACCCGGCCAGCAGCTGCAGTGCAAATCTCTGAGCTGAAATCCAACACTGACAGCAAAGTAAAGCCCGATGGGTGGTAGAGAAAATCACTGCAGAGGAGAAGGACTCCTCTGAAAAGTGTGCCGGGGTGTAATACGGACCTGTCTTCTCAGATTATTTATATCAGGGGCTTTGGCTGAGACTCTCGTTAAAGGCAGGACTATGCAGAGCTGCTGGTGCTGCAGTCACTCCCATCCTTTGTGCATCTGGTTGGAGAAAATTTTTTTTGAGTGGTACTAAGCTGCTGTAGCCAGGAGAGAAGCTGCACTTACCCTGCCTTCAACTGAGGTAGGCTTGTGCACAGTATGATGTGCCGTGCCGTCCCTGCACTGGGTGAACTGGTTAGCATCCCAGGTGCCGCATCTCCCCGAGTGCTGGCATTACTGCGTGTGTATTTTCAGAACCTAGTTTCGTCAAAATGATTTGCGTGACAGCACCTAAGGCTGCCTGAGGAGGCTGGGAAAGGGGCTCGGGAGAGGAACATTGAGCTTGGGTCCAGCGGTGTTGCTGGCAGCTGAGGGCCGGAATGCAGGAGCTCAGCTGCTTCCCGGGAGGGCACATCCCTTAGGGGTTTTGTTCCCCCTCTGCCCCTTCCTGTCCTGAGGAATTACCTGTCTCGCAAGGCTTCACCCCGTGTATTTTTCTCACTGCCTCCTGATAAGGAAGCGCAATGCTCGGAGTGACAGGGTGGAGACAGCTCTTAACCACGATGGGGGGGATTGGGGAGGGCAAAAAATTTACTGTCCTGTTTGTCACTCCTCAGTGTGGTTACAGACATACGCACATGTCCATACTTTGTAAGGAAACAGGGTCCACAGGTTAATTTTCTCCCCCAAATCTGTCAAAGACAGACTCTAACTGTGGTAGTGAATTACACACAGACATATGACACAGATATATTGTCAGGCTAGGATTTTTCCACTCTGTACATTTAATTTGACTCAACAGTGTCGCCCCAGTTTCTGCAGATTACAGAGTCCACACTCTCAATCATTTCTATTGCTCCCATAAGGAGAGAATTTTGCTTTATTTCTTTCTTGTGTGCTTGCACCTGCTGTGTTTTATTGTCCTCTTTAACCCTTTCACAGCATGGGTATATTCTATCAAACTGGTGTGCAGATGCCAGCGGTCTTGCTGTGCTGCAGTAGATAAGGGGTGTTTGATGGCTTGCATGGGAGGGCGCAGCAGGGAGGGTAGGCTCAGGAGGAAGAGGAGGGGAGGCAGAGCAATCTGTGGCATTGTGTACGCTGGTGCCCTTCTGGTAATCCAGCCCTGCAGTCTAGAAATGTGGTTTCAATTTTTCCTTTGAAATATGTAACGAGAAATATTGCCAATACATACTGTATTCCTCTTTTGTGAAGCACTTGATTCTCCCGTAGTCTAACAGCTGTAAGAATTATGTCTTTTGACAATAGTATTTGGCGCTTAGTTTGCAAATTGGGTTCGTATTTCAAAAACAAGAAGGAAGTAGCCTGGGGGTTGGTCACCGCATCAGCTTTTTCATATTCTTTTTGTCCTTTTGTCTGCTTTGCCATCCAGTTGGAAAATTGTTTCAATAGCCCAAGTTTGACATTGTCTTTTCTAAGGAACCTATAAAGTTGTGCAAAGAACTTCCTTTGGGTGCTCACCTGATGGCTCCAGCAAGAAGAGACTGTTCTTTTGTGTGTCTCGACTTCTTTTTAAAAGGAGTTTTGAGATGTGTGATCTTGGCTGGGTTTGATGGCCATTGGAGCTGTAACTCCCCATGTTAGTGCTACTCTGCTGAAAGCATCCCCTCTGCACTGGCTTTGAATTCTTGCAGATCACTGACTCCAGAGGTCCTTGTTTGAAATTTAGGATTATCATCTCTTGTGTTTCCTCAGAAGACTTCAATATATTTTGCAAATTTAATTAATGCTCATCCATCTCAACATGTAACAAATTGAAGCATAGGAAGTTCAGCTTAGCTGCTTTTGTTCAAGATGATAGGAGCTATAACCTAGAACAGAGCTCAGCACTCAGTAGGCTCAATGCTCATATTTCTTACGTTTTACTAACAGGTTGCACATCTTCCCACTTCTTATCAACATCTGTGGTTGGTCCTTCCCCCTCATTTATATTGCTTTTCAGTGAAACCGAAGGTTTTCCAAAAGTAAAGTTCATTCTTAAGCTTTTCAGCTCAGTGTGAATGCTTAATGTTTTTGAAAATAGGAAGAAATTGTAAAATGGAAATGGTTTTCAGGAATTGCCATGCACCTTCAGTCACCCTTCCCAACTTTGAGTCGGTTTGGTGTGCTCTTTAAGACTTTCTAAAAACCAGTCCATGCATGTCCAGATTTCAGAGCATTATTTTCAGCATCCTATTGCTACAAATCTTGGCTTAATATGTTAATGTATCCAACATACAACAGAGTATTGTTTGATACCTGTTGGGGGTGTGTGCCACCCTGTTCTGGTTCCCTGGAACTGACAGGCATGAGGGACCTAGAGTGATGTGCCCTGGACAAACAGAGCTTTGTAGGTTAAATGTAGACCTCTGAGGCTGTTGTGAGGTGGGATCCATGTTCAGGAGGATGAATAAAGGCACAGGATGGGGAACACCCATTTCTCAGTCATGTGGAGAGGAAAGGAATTAAGTGATGAACAGAGGAATTGCATAATGGGGCAGGCTGGGGAGAAGAGGACGTCACAGTCCAGATCCAAGATCTACAGGCAGAACCAGCACTACCCACATGAGACGCTGCTCTGGTCGTGTGAAAATTCAAAATATGGCTCTGTGCGCTCCCTGTGCTTCTGGAGCACTGCTCAAATCTTTCTGGGATCCAGAATTGAACAGCCGGAGAGTTTCCTTGGACTCAGCTTCCCATATGTTTATGCCCCATTAGGATTCACAACTTGTCCCTCTTCTTGCCAGTGTTTTTTGGTGGCAAGTGGTGTAATTAAAATTGTGAGTGTCCATCTTGTTACCTGTATGTCTCCAGCCTTAGCTTCCATGGTTAAGGCTGCTGCAGATCACACATCAGAGCTTCTGTTTTCTGTGCTGTAAATCTATTGCAGCATCACTTAAACCAGTCTCTGGTTTTCCTGAAAACAGCTTAGCTACTGTCGTGGCTAGAAAGACTAGATTCTGGGAAGACAGCATGAAAGCAGGAGCTGACCCCTGCATTGGAAAGACAGAAAATGTGTGATAGTGGCTGTAGAGGTGTAAACTTGTCTCCTCTTTGCAGGTACAGCTTCCCCCTGAGTGGTTGCAGTGATGTAAACAGAAGGAAATACAGGTTTGCTGGGGTGTGTGTATAATCCCTCGCTAAATTCCCCTGCTTAACTTAGCCGCATCTTAACTCCAGCTTCTCCTGGGTATATATTTTGATGGAAATCCCTCAGTCTCAGTCTCACGCAACCTTTACTGTTGCTGATGACTTCAGTGTTGTTCCTGTAGCTCATCCCAAACCTAGTCAAATATTTCCAGAGAAGGGTTTAATTATAGAGCATTCTTCCCATGTTTTATGACATTAGCTAAGAGTAAGTTCCCATCCAAGAACTGAAGAGCCCACATTTGTTTGATTATCCACTGTAATGTTTGTTTTTCTTCCCATTAGACAGAAATGAACTTGTCACAGCACATGTCACTCTAGGGGCAGGGAGGTGTGGGTGAGAGGAGCGTGTTAGCACATCACTCCTTGAATGAGTTGAAGCAGTGTTAATAATCCCATGCACAATCCTGAAGACCTTCCTGGAACCTTTCTCCAAGGCCCAGTTTCCTTCTGGGTATCCAATATTCCATCAGTGGGAAAGGAAAATGATGTCTGCAAAGGTGCTAATTGCTCATGTTTATCAAAAGTCCAAGAGTCTGCAAAAAGGTGTGGGGGGGAGCGTTTACAGCTAGGAAACTTCTTTTTGCCCAGCCGCTTCTGAGAACTCAGCCAAGGTGATTTATGGCCCCGTTCACCAATGAATGCTTCACGCGGGGCTGGGTTTTTCTTTTAAGCAGTTGAATGTTTAGTATAGAAATGATTAGAAGTGACTAGACTAGTATATGACTCAGAGGCTGTAATAATGGACAAAACATGCAAATAGCTGTTTATAAATGACAAAAGCTGCAACAAATTAATGCTGCACGGGTTGGCTCTAGGAAAGTTAGAAAGCAAAGAGCAGACCACTTAGGTAAAGGAGATTAGCAGGGAATGCTAATCTAGCTGAAGTTTGCATCTCAGTACTTGTAGCATTGCAAGATGTGAGAAAAAGATTATCTATAGTTGGGCTTTATTGAGAGAAGTCAGCGGCAGGAGGCTGATAGTTGTGATACTTCATCATCCAGGTCTGGTATGATCAAAGTCCTCTTCCTGCCACACCGGTGTCTGACCAATTCCATTAAAAAGTGATAAGAACTTCAAATTTAGTTACAAAAGGATAAGGAATACAAAAAAGCAAAATTTACAAAATTTTATTCTCCAGGTTCTAAGGCATTTGGCTGAAGGAACTCCTGTAGGACTAACCTCTTGGTTGAGGATACAGTCCTGGACACAACTACTAAACTCTCCTTTGAATACTGCTGGCTTAAAAGCATTCCCTATGCAAATACACAGCAGGAGGAAGTCGGCGACTTCTTGCTGCAGGAAAGGTCAGGAAAACTTTCAGTATTATGAAAACGCTTGGCCATCGAATGTTGCTGCCAAAGGCACAAAGCAGAAATACATTTGCAAGTCACTCAGACAAGGAAAGTATTAATAGGTCTTTTTAATACATGGACGTGTATTCAAGTCATCTTATTGTCTTAAAAATAACATTTCAGTTGCTTATAATCTGGGTGAAATGCTGAAGGTCTTTTTGTTGGGTAGTTTATCATTTCTCCAAAGGGGTGTGAAGGATGTTTGGCTAAAAGGAAGATATTCTCACTTGGTATTGCTGAACCAGCCTGCAGGCTAATAGACTGGTGAATGGGGTGTCCAGGTTTGGGTAGTGGGGGTCCTCTGTTAGAAGAGGTCGGGGTTGCCCCGTGCCGGACTCACATGGCTCTGGCCTGTTCCAGCTGGCTCCGCAGGGCACAGTTGAACCCAGCAGCGATGCTGGTGGCACCTCTGGAAAAGCATATTTAAGACAGGGAAAACACCAGCCAGGCTGAGGAAGAAGGAAAAAGAGAGTGCCTATTTTAACAGGCAATAAATTAAATTAATTTTCCCCAAGTCAAGTCTGTTTTGCCTATGACAGTAATTGGTAAGGGATCTTCTTGTCTTTATCTCAACCCACAGTTCAGGTAGTTGCAGCCGTATAACCACTGAAGGTAATTTTCAGTGTGCAGTGGTGCAGGCTCCGCCCTACTTTGTTTTCTGCATGACCAACACGTTATAAAAGATCAAGTGTCCAAGGTGTCATTCCAGAACTTATTCTAAATACAGAAGAAAAAAGATTATCATGCTTGACTCTGGTGCTCGAGAGCACAGGCTAATTCAGAGCTCTATAGCTTTTCTGGGTATGTTGGGAAAACCACCTCTCTCTTCATGCACCACATGATTCCTTGTTAGTGCTCTAGAAAATGACATTAGGAGAAGAAAGGGCCCCAAAGGATTTAATCAGAAGTTTTCCAGTGTTTTCTGGTAGCCTCCAAGCAGGGATTTGCATTAGTCAGCAAATTACTGGGTTAGTGACTTCAAATACCACAGTCGTGTTGTGGCACTATCACCCTCGTTCCCTCTAATGACAATAAAATTGTAATTGTGAACTCCTCTAGTTGCAGAAACAAGTGCAAACCTTTCAAAATCATTGGGGTGACAGAGAAAATAACTTGTTTTCGAAGAAAGATGCAGTGCTGAGCGGCTGGCAAACTTAGTTTTCAAGCATGAAAGACATCTCTGCTTTATGTTAATCTACAGATTGAGGTGTAAAAGGTTCCACTGATCCTTTCAGGGCATAGCAGATAACAACATCAAATACTGACTTCAGAAATAATTTTTAAAAGAGATGGCAAAAATGACATAGTGAGAAAGGGTGAAATGGTATTTTGATTGTTCTTTAAGTTTTTTTCCTCCCATTTTATGCCACGCAACCATAAGTATTAGACTGTATGACAGTGTATGCAAATAATGGCACAGACAGTCAGGCAAGTCGGCTTATCTTTTCTGTCATAATTATACCTGGCATCACCTTCTTGCAAGCCTCCTGCTCAGATTAAATAGCAAAGTCTGGGAAAGGAAAATAGTCAAGTTATATTGCAGCACAGCAGCTGGAGTCCTTATACGAGCCCCATATCATGCAAATTACTAAGCGCCCCTGGCTCCTCTGGGTTGCAGGATGATGCATAATGTTCAGAATCTCTTTACAGGTCAAGAGCAGCTGACTTGGCAGAATCATGCAAGGGAGAGATGTCTTCTCCAGCTGGTGAGGCTGTTGGGTCAAGACTTGGAAACCGTCTGGAAGGTCTGCTTTAGCTAGCCACAAAATAGTAGTCTGTGGTCAGGGTTAGCTGAGTGATGCACGGTGAGTTGGATGGCCAGCTGGGGCTGACTCCACAGTGAGACTTGAGTGCCCGACTGCAAAAACCCCGGGGCAGCCCAAGTATCTGCATCTTCTCAGCCTCTGCCTCGGGGCTGTGAGTTGCACTGGGGCTGGGATGCCCAGGAGCGAGGGACTGTGGTACTGAGATGTGGGACTCATCGCTTCATCTTGCCTGAAATCCCAGAGCATCCAAAACTACTTTCTGTGCGGGTGCATCCTGCCATGTACAATGTTTTCCCTCATACTGGGACAGGCCTTAGACTGCTGGACACAGATAACAACTGATAACAAAGCCAGACAATCACAGTGTAGTATTTCCTCTTGTCCAATGATAGACTGCATTTATTATAGCCGCATATAATCCTAGTGATGATGTGACGGACTGCAAAGCAGCACGACAGTCCTACCATGTGGAACGTGCTTCTTATGAAAGCTGTGCTACCCAGAGAGGCTGCATCCTCCTTCGCTCTTCCAGGAAACCTGGCACTGCTCCCAGATTTTGTAGCTCACATACTTCTCTAAAAGGTAAACAAGCAGGAGACACAGTGTGGTATTAGCAACTTCTAGCACAGCTCCTCTTGGATGCCTCGAGGTCATCCCTGTGGAGCTGCATCACGTCTGGTTCTTTCAGCCCTGGCCATGAGCTGTGCCTCTCCTGTGCCTTTGCTGAGGACGTCTGTGATTTAACATGGCCTTCATCTCTTTTGTATATAAAGCTCTAGAGAGTTCTTCCATGGGTTTGCTTGAGTAATTCCTCCATTTAACCTTGTGCAGAATCCTTCTCATTCCCCTGATTCCTGTAGCGTGGGCTCTATCAAGAGGTAAAAAGCTAACTGAATTGGTGTAGGTCAGAGTGTCAGACAGGCTTGTGAGGTTTGGTAGACATCATGCAAAGGTCCAAGTGTGGTTTGTTTGAGACCAGCTGGGGCGAGGTTTGGGTCCCTGCACCCTCATCCTGTACACTTTATTCCTTGTGTGCTCCCTGCAATTGCTGTTGGGAAGTCCCTCCTCACCCGAGGATGGGTATGTCAGTCTGGCCAAGGGAAAGCAGTGACCATGTATGTACAGAGATTTCATCAAAAACTGAGAAACTTTAATACTAGTCATGCTCAGAAACGTTTTCCAAAATTCTTGCATTAAGAAAGATTTCTCAGGGGGCCAGTTGTGCTAAGCATCCTTCTGACATTTCAACAGGGAGGCAAAGGGTAATGCTAAATTTTCTTTTCTTTGACACAAAGCTAAGTTGTTCTTTCGTGTAAATGGAGAAGACTCACAGAATTGAAAGATGGAATATACCTGTTAGGTTATCTTGTCTACCCCCCTGCCAGTGAAAAACTTTTCCTAACATGTCTTCCTAAGAATATTAATAAGTCTAGTTATAAAACAATTCAAGTAGTAGGGCTAAGCTGTTTTCCTGGGGGAGGCTATTCTTGAGTCTAATGAGTTTTGCTCTTGGTTAACTTTCCTTGTCTCAGAGCTTTTTCTGTGACTTTTATTAATGAGTTTTTGCTTTAGTGCTATGATACTTTTCTGATTTTCACTGATTCACACAGCTGAGGGCCACTAGGGACTGCAGGCCTTACAGCTTGGCCCCTTCCTAACATTGTTGAATCGATTTCTGCACATTTCTTAGATTTTGTTTGAGAAAAACCTACTGTGTTTGCAGCTAAGGCAAAACATCTCTTGAATTCCCTGAGTAATGATTGGGAAAAGACAGTGCATGACCTCAGAGCAGCTCTTACCCATCCTGGTACCCAGCCGTTAGCTCCTGTGGGGACCCGCAGGTCCTGCCAGGAAGGCATTCCTGCTCGGGTGGGCAGTCTGCATCGTGCTGCCTGGAAATCTCTTTCAGCCAGACTTTTCTGTTTTTCTCTGGCATATCAGCACAGGGATTACATGGGTGCCTGATCTCCAGCAAAATGGTCAATGCCCTCGTGCTGCCTTGTGCTGAGGTCTGCAGTGCTTGAGGAGCGGGGCTTGCAGGGCATTTGGGACTTCTTCTGTTCTCACTGAAATGCCTGACTAAGCTGCAGGGAAGTAAGATCAGCATCAGGGTAGGTCGAGACCTATGTGCTCAAGCATCCACTTCCCAGCCAGCCATGCATGTCGGCATTAGAGATGATGTGAGGCACAGAGCAGAGCCCGAGTGCAGAAGAAGAGTGAGGTCCAACTACAAAGTCCAAACTGCCGTGCCAGTGGACCGCAGAGGCTCCAGCCGTAAGCACATATTGCTGGCAGGACAACAGCAGTGAGAAAAACAATCCCCAAGCAGTAAATATGGGCAAAGCTCTCAATATAATGGAAAAATACAAATGCATCTGTATTAGAGTCTAAGACCTCTCTACAAGAGTTATTTCTAACCCCCACGTTTCCTGTTAGCGTGGCTTTCCTAGAAATGAATACCGCGTCCTCGTTAAAGGACTCAACTGGGGCCTCTGGCTGTACTGCCTTTCCCTCACCTGCTTGGATGCCCGTTTATTCCTGGAACTACAGCATCCGGCAAATAGCACTTTACAGAGCTCTCACTAAATTCTGTGGTTGAAAAGCCATGCAAAATGAGCTATGGAAGTGAGTGTATGGAGATACTGCTTTCAGTGTACATTTAATAAATGGGGTCATTTGGGATCCAGTTTTGCAGAATGATCTTCTGTGTGTTATTTGTCTACTAGCTGGCTTTTTATGTAACATGATTTCTTAGTGTAGAGCAGAGCTGGTGAATATGTTTCTAACATAGTTCTGAAAAATGCTGGTCTTTAAATACTTCTAAAATCTCCATTTGGCAAATTTTCCTATTCTAGGAGAATATTTGGGGTTTTTTTAAAATGTTAATAGGGTTAAAGTACTTCAAATCTTCAAAGATTTTTTTTTTTTGGAACATTTTTTGTTTCTTTCAACTGGAATTTTTTGTAAATGAAAACTGCAGATTTGCAAGAGCACTGTTTTTCAAAATTATTGACAATTTCAAAGTATCTTCAGCCATTTTGCCTATCTCCCATTGACCTTTGAACCATTCGGCTGATCCCAGCCAAGCTGGAGAGAGGAGTAGAAGTCATGGAGATAACTTCCAGGTTCATCAAAACAGGTCACAGCTGGAGGTTAGACACCAGAGAGCCTGGAAGGAGCAGAGGGAGCAAGAGAACAAGCATGGCCATGACTGCTGCCGGTAGCCTGGCACAGTGGTGGGCTTTAGAGACAAGTGTCTTTACCTGGGTTGCATCCCTTCACCACTGCATTTCACCACCAAAACTTCTTGGTTTCCTTCTTGATGCATGTTGAAATAGATGGCATGTTTTTCTGGACAGAGCCATCTTTTTCAGTGCACCTTTATGGCACCCAGTTTCACACGCTTCTGATTTCAGATGACTACTACAATAAATAACAGTCATATGGACCACTCACATGATCTGTTCTCCTATGGCAGGGATTTTCTTGGTTTGTCTTCTGTGTTTCTTTTTACTACTGGTAATCCAAAAAGGTGCTTCCCCAGAATTGCTGTAATCACTGAAAATGACAGATCTGTCCTTTTCAGTATTTCTTTCCCAGCTCCTTTCTGAACACTTCTCTGTGTTGTGCTGGTAACACTCATCTGTATGCAACTTTCCTTACATTTTGGCAGACATTGGGAATTTCAGCGGCAATAAATTTAAATGGATAGAATTAAGAAAGAAGACAGCTTTTTGGAACAGAAAGCAAGGCTTTTTTTGGTGGGTTTTTTTTTGTTTTTTCTAGATATATCATGTATGAACTCTCACCTGGGACTGCTTTTATATAGAAAAAAATATCATGTGCCTAAATGTCTATAGACTGCACCTGGAATTGAAAGTAGATTTCTGCTCTAGTCATATTTCTCAGTTGTCTGTCCCTGAAAGGAGCTCTCAAGATCAAACTTCGACTTGTCATGTTTTTATTTCCTTGGGCTTTTGTTTGCATTTAACACAATATTTAGCATTTTGTTTACAGTAAACACTTGGAATATGCATGAAATAGCCATTTCTCGCTTTTGCCTAACAACAAGACAGACATCACTTGTGGGTACTGCTAGCATAGATCCACTTTCTTGGGGTTACGCTGATTTGGCCCACTGAACTTGTGACCTGCGCAATCTCTCCTGTGTCCCAAGCCAGGGTGCGTGCAGCACGCCGCCTTTTGTTTCCTGACCTTCCTTCAGATGATCCTTCTTAACAGGGAAACTGTACACGTCCCTGTGCACTAGGCAAGAAAAATGCCGTGGGCAGCTTTCTAATCCCCCAGCAAAGCTGGAGACAGCACCTACTATATCAAATAGCTCCTGCTCCTGCCACGGCTCCCTCTGGGCTCTGGTCTCGTCCAGTTTACGACGACGCCAACTGTGGGTTGCCTCTCACTCCCTGGGGAGCCCCTTCCCTGCTCCAGCAGACCTTACCAGTAGGAATATTTTCCAGATGTGCAGCCTGAGCTGGCCCCCCCTTTGCTCCTAGCTGTGCCCAGTTGCTTTGAGTAAGGTTTTCACGTAAGATACATTTAAGCAAAAGTGCAGCAGCCTGGTAGGACCAAAGGAAATATTTTCACTGGTTCTGAAAAGAATTAATGGCTGAAGGAGATAAAAAAAACAACCAACCTTGGGAGGAATTGCTGTCCATAGGGACTTGGAAGCACTTGGAGACCGGGTCTTTCTCCTGTATGGAAACTCCACTTGTCCGGCTCCTAAATCCCATGAGAAAGCAGAAACCTCCTGTCTGCACTGCAGTGATTCAATGCATCTCCTGAGTTTCAACCTTGCTTTTCATTCTGCCTACAACTGGACCTTCACAATGTGAACCAGTATAAATACACTGATGTCATCTGAGCTACGCCGATTTATACCGGGGTCCTTTCATCTATATCAAGAGTCTGTTAGTGGTCCTTCCCTGCATATGGTAGGTAAATGCTGCCTGGAAAGACCCAGGCAGTCTCTTGAGACCAACGAACCAACTGCACTTTTGAATCGGATGTAGTGCTCCTATTTTCACATGATGCTTGTCATGGTAGTACTCAAATATGGTCCAGGGGTGTAGCATGATGATTGTTGTCATTTACCTGTGAAGTTTTCATGATGCCTTGTTTTTCCTGGACTGTAGTATACTATGTGCTGTCCCTGGGGTGAGCTCTTCTGGTGGTTAAGCAGATGGACTAGGATGAGGCGTAGGATCCTGCCCCAGTGTCTCTCTCTTTGCCGGCTGCTTCCGCTTCTGGTTTCCTTAAAAAGGAAATAAGAACATCATTGGCTGCATTACCAGGTGCGTTTCAATCCTAAACCTATTAGGGCTGGGGGTACCTATTCCTGTGTGTTTAGGGGTCAAATGCAAAATGTGATGATGTTCTGATTTTGACTGGGAAATCTGACCAGTTTCACCCTTCCAGCAGAGGACTGTAGTGTGTCAGTAGTGACACTGGAAGTTTGTGAGCAAAAGAGCTACAAGGATGAAGGTAAGGACCATGTATTGAGCATGGGATAGCAAATAGAGGACCAGTTTTACGAGCTTGTCACTGTTGCCATGAGTGCCAAAAGGGTGGGCTGAGGAGTACTGAGCTCCTTGCCTCTCAAGGAAGCATTTTGCTTTGTTTGATCTTGTTTTTCATCCTGAGTGATCTTTAACCACATCAGCATATTTAGTTAGGCATGATCCTAAAAATTGTATTTATCTTATTTCTTCATCTGAGGATACAGAATCTGTAATTTTTTGAGAAGAAAATGGTTGTTTATTTTTTTGGTATTAATCCATGTAAAAATTACCCTCTGAAGAAGAGCAAAATGTGTGCTGGAATGCAAGGAAAGAGCAAGCGAGGCTGTGATGCAATACCCAGGAGCTCCGCTTTGGGTCTGCAGACTGTATCTGCAAACAGCAGCAGCAAAAACAACAGACCAGCTCTTTTTGTGATACGTGAAGTGCAATTATGAGGTGAAATATGAAGCTGGTATCTTAATATCTTAACGATACTGAATTTATTTTCAAAGTTAAGCTGTGCAGAATGAATCATTTATCAGTGGGCCATATGGAAAGGCACTTATCTAAACCCCCTTCTTAGTCCCAGGTGTGCTTCTCTGGCAAGAACAAATCACACACAGCATTTGGAAGAGAACTTAAATTCCAGATGCGCAATTTTAAAAGATGCATTTGCAAAAATAAAATAAGGCCAAATTCTGCAATATGTTATTTTTCTGCAGCTTCAGTGAAGTTAATGAGGTTCCATGGGGGTAACTGACACAAAATACAACTCAAGGGATCCCCTTTTTTACTGTGTTACTCCAGTTTCATGCCACCATTAATTTCTGAGGAGCCAGTCTGTCATGAGGAAGAAAACCCAACTAAAAGTGTCTACCATCTAGTTCTTTCTTTATGTCCTATTTATAAATATATACAGTGAGACAGCAGTGAGAAGGGAGTGTTCATATTTATATCTTCGCTGATTGATGCAAAGGTGAAGGCAATAGTCTACCTTTCAGCTGATTTCAGGCATGCAGCTTCTGGGGGTCCTGACATGAGAAAGATGTAGTTACTTTTAACTGACTGTGATATCCAGTGTTTGCAGCAAAGCAAGCCTTACTGATGAGAATTGGTCTCCTAGGGAAAGCCAGGAGTACCAAGTCAGGAGGTCAAGTCTGTCTTCAGCTCTTCGTTGTCTTGTTATCCAAGAAATTAGAAATCACAGAGATGCGTTATGTAAAGTCTGATGAAAAAAAAATCTTGAAAATCACTTAAAAAATATCAGGAAATTATTTAGAAATACTTTCTTTCCACCAGGAACTACAGTTTTGGTGGAGACTGAAGTTGTTCCTGTGCACAGATCCATTGCAATACTGTCTTCCACTGAACATTTTGGTTTTTAGCAACAAACCTATGTGGTTTTATCAGAAAATTTGGGTGAAGCTGTTGTGCATTTCTAAAGTGCAATCCCTGAGCAGCATTCGGAAGGACCAGAGAAGAGCCTGGTTAGATATTGCAGCTGAGAGCTGTAGGGCAGACTCCAGCTGTGGAGGCAATACTTACTTGCAGATGTGGAGCAGAGCTCCCAAATTGTTTGCCTTGTGACTGCTGTCAGTCAGAGCTGAGGTTAAATCTCAGATCTGGGCAGCAGAAGGAATCGAGGCCAGTAAACAGAGAGAAAGCAGTGGCTATGTCTGCAGGTGATTTGGTGCAACAGAAGCACATCCCTAGATAAAATCAGTTGATGTTCAGCCCCTTAAACCTCCACTAAATGTATTTGGGGGTTAATGTTAGCCTGGGATCGGTCTGGCTTCCTTCAAGCTACCTGCAGGACCAACCGTTGGTTTGGTCTCTTAGAGCCTGCTACAGCCTGGAGCGCATTTGCTGCACACCTGCAATGGGGCTTTCAGCTTCATGCCCATGAAAGCCCTGTGGCAGCACTCACAACTCAGCTCATGTGCAGTAAGCAGGAACGATTGAAAGATTTGCTTCAAAGCTGTGCTGTTGCCCTGAACTGAAACACTATGGTTGCTGTCAATACAGTAGGGCCAGGCTGTGTGGTCTTGTAGAGGAACTTCTAGAGTGGAAATCAAGAGATGCAGGTTTTTCCTCTCATTTGGTTGCTGAATTGCTGTGTGACTTCAGGGCAGTTAAATAACTCAAAGCCTTTTTAACGTCCCTCTTGCAAAGCGTTTGCTCTCACTGTTGCGCTGGGAGAGGGATGGTTACATGGAGGCAGGTACAGAGTGTTGAAACCCTTTTGATTTATTCAGTTCTGTTTTCAAGCCCAGGTAGAAATAAAATCAATTCTTACCTTTGCTGAATGAGTTTTAATTAAAAATATCCAAAGCAGCGCGTATTAGGATAAAATAATTTATAATCAAGCCTCGTGACGGTGTTCAGAAGTGGTACTATGAGGAGGTCTTTTTTATGTCGGTGTCTGAATTGCTGGGTTGTTAGTGACCTTCTTCTGATACTGGTGACTTTGTGGATTGCCAGAGAGTGGCTGCTAGCTAGTGCCTGCAGCTGTAAATGGGATATACTCTTTGCTTCCTGCCCTGTGGACAAACCTGCCTTGGTCACCATCAGACACCATGCACACAGCCAGACTGCACTTACTTTGCTGTTTGATTCGTCTTCATCCCTGTGTCAGTTTAATCACTGGTGAACAGTGCAGGTGGCTGTAGCTAAAAAGGCATGAGCAAATTCCTGCAGAAAGGCTGAGGAGTAACTTGTATCTTGAGATGCTCTGAAACATCTGCCAGTTGCTTCAGATGATGGCATGGCCTCCAGGAGCCAAACACTAAGCTAAGTGATTCAGAGATGCCTGATGGGCCACATATCCTAATAACACCAAAATATAATGGAAATTGAATGTCTGACTGCCTTTAAGTCATTTGAAAATCCCAGTCCTGTTATATTTATGAGACTGTCTGCACCATGCTTACAGAGGCACCAAGCAGGCTCTCCATGAGTTCCCTCCCATCCAGAGTTGTCTAGCAATATTCATACAGGATTATATTGAAAAGAACAAGCTTTGCTGTTGGCAGAGCTTATTAGTTTTGACACTATGCAAAACTAATTTTGGTTTAAACTGCAGTTGTTTTATCTGTGTGAAGGTGTATGGTGATACGGACTCAAAGGGTGGGTGTATGCTAGCTTGGAGGGCTCTGCTGCAGGAGGTGGACACGGCCAATGTGTAGTAGAGCTAATGCTATCAGGCCTGATGATGATCTCCTTCATAGCAATGAGATGACGTCAGTGTCAGTAGAAGTACGGTTTAATGAAGAGACTTAGCTGGGTTATAGTTAGGCAATCTCTACCAAAGCAGTAGAAGTGGAATGGAGATCTCCCCATATCCCCCACAGGTCAAGGGCTGCTCGCTTTTGTAGCCAGGTCTCAGTACCCAGATGGTCCTGATTGCTGTTGGTCTTTCACTTGCATTTTAATTTTTTTTCCCCTGTTCTGAAAAAAATTCCTTTCCTGAGCCAGCTTAAAAATCCTCCACTTTTTCTCTTTGTTTGGTTTTTTTGTTTCTTACACATAGTGTAGCCTGGAGACCGCGAGTGACTGATTCCCAAAGAAAAATATCTCTGTTGCCCAGGCCCATAATTTATAGAATGGCTTTTCTGACCAGTTGTGTTTTCCATTTAATATATTTTCTGTTTTTCAAATCTCCCCCTTCAAAGCGGAAATGCAGCGTTCCTCGGAGCTGTGATGGGGGAGTGCTGCTGAGAGCTCAATTTAAAGGTCAGGGGCCTGGGGGACGGGGCGTTCCTTTGCTTTCTGCTCTAAAATAGGCTGAAGACAAAGGTGAGGAAAGAAAGGAGAGGTAAATGCCATAAGATCATAAACAGCACTGCGCGTGCAATCACAGGTCTGCGTCTCACGCTGTACATCACCACGGTGGGCTCATTAATGTTCTCTCAAAACGTTTCTGAACCGCCATTTCCCAAAAATCATCTGTTCTCGTGTACAAAAACAAATGAAGTCAGCTTTGCCGTTTCCCTGCAGTGCTTTCCCCTGGAAGAAGCCAGCAGTGGGGCAGGTGGCCAGCTGACATCCCGTGGCAAGGGTTCTTCGGGCACACTCGGCTATATATTATATGAATCATGCAGGGCTGCGAGTTGGGTGCTGCGCCGTGTCGTGCTGCTCAACGCCAGCCGGGGCTGATGTGGAAGGGACAGTTGTAGGAGGGTTGTGAAGCCGTGTGCGACAGCCTGTGACCCATGCTCCCGCTCACAGCCATGGCTCATCTCCTCTCCGTGCCCGAGGCGTGGTGCGTACAGCCGAAAAGCAAAACAAAACCGTTGCTGCTCTAAAACTTGCCATCTGGGGTGTCATCAATGGCCGAGTCGAGATACTGGAGATCTGCTTTTCTAATAAATTTAGATGTACCTAACAAAGGATGTAAAACTCGGGGAATCCTCTTTGTTTTGGTGGCCTGTTTTTTATTTATACCTCTTTTACATGTATTACTGTAACAAGGTGTTGCATTACTTAATGCTAATTAAAACTAAGGCCTTCTGGCCCTGTTAGGATGTCCATGCAGGCTTGGATCCACATTGCAGGAGAGGGCACTTGCCGCCAGGCTTGACTGTACTCTGTTCCCCTTCGGAAAGCTTTATGTGTGTGCAGAAATGCAAGAGTCACCAAGCCCGAAGGACAGCAGCCACTGGAGAGCTGACTGCAGGCCAAGGCGTGCGTTGAGATGAGGTTCTCCATGTTCTGACTCTTGCTTCTCAGCCCGTTCCTGCTTCTTTATCCGGTGATGGTGTAACAGCCAAGCCGGCATTTCTTTTAGGAGCTACAGCTAGAGCTCCGCTTCATTTTAGCATTCCCTAAAAGCCTAAGCTAAGGCTCAGGTCTGAGAATGAGGCTTAGGGGCTGGCTGGGAGATGGGAAGTTGGGCTGGGAAACCATCTTTCCAGTAAAGACAGGGAGGTTTCCTGAAGCACCCCGCCACTCTGCCCGAGTTCCCTGTTAGTACAGGGGCTGTTAGTCCAGTTCTGCACTGAATGCTTACAATTAATAAACCTCATATGTAGTTGGTAAATAGGACTGATAAGGAAATTATTTGTTTTTCCTGTATGAAAAATGCAGAAGAAAGCAGGGTATTTTTCAGTCATTAAGGTTATGGGTTTTTATAGAGGAAAGTGTTTCATTGTAATTAAATTAACATTTTCAGATAAAAAAAATTACATTTGAATATTTAAGATACAGTTGTACATGCCACCTGGGAGGTATTCTTCAATATGATACTGTTTTTCTATGAAGAGCAACTGCTGACTCTTGAATAGCCTGTCTAATGGCCTATCACACTAGAACACAGTTTTCTAGTTTCTTTATAAAAAATATGTGTATAAATACATAGTTTGCCCTGCTAAATTTCAGCTGTGGCCTGACTCAGTCCCACTGTATTCAATTGCAACTGCAGATTATCTGTTCACATTTGTGACACCAAAAAGTAAAAATGTGGTATCACACAGCCGTGCAGGGAAGTCTGGGGTATGAACCCGAACCCAAAAGTTTGAAGATACAAGCTGGATTCATACAGTTAAGTTTTAAATATCCAAAAGATGCGGGTGGGATAGTACAGAATTTATTTTCCTGTAACTACATACATATTAATTTATATTCTTGAAAAAACCCAAACCCAAGCCAGAAGGAAAAAAAAAACTAACAAAGGTTAATAGACAAATATGCATGTAGTTGCAAATGCACTAATTCTGCTGCTTCAAATATTCTTACTAAAATGCTCTTTGACTGAAAGATTTTATGCATATTATTTAATCTTTTATCAGTAGAGAAATGCCAAAAAGAAGTGGCTATATTTAGTCCCAGAGGTTTTTCCTGACTTCAGACATTTTTAGATCATGTCCATAGTGTAGGGAAAAACAAAGATGAAACGGGGGAAAAAAAAAAAAAGGCTTTTTCACAGAATGTAAACTGGAGGGCTTGAGCTAAGTCTCTAAGGAATGGGGCATTCAGTTACATTGAAGGTGGAACAGTTACACATTTATAATAACTTTACACCAACACAATGTGTTTAAAGAGTCCTCCCAATGAATAATGATATTTTGTTCTCATTAAAGCCTTGGGCTGCATGCCTCCCATTACAGTGGAATGAGGGACAAGTCTTCTGGTTAGACTCCAGTGCCCTAATAAGTCTTCAATCCCAATTCAGCCTTACTGGTCCCGGCTGTAGGCTGCCGGCCACCACCCTACTGCTTGCTAACTGCTGTAAGGTCACTGCAGTGGAAATCACATGGGCTTGATATAAAACACAGACCCTGAGCCCTGAAACTATGAGAAAATTGCTGTTAGCAGTATTAGGACCAATTATCTGTTATGGTGTGTCTCTGAATCTAGTAGGTGACATGCACATCAGGCTGTCTACTGATGGTCAGGGTCAATTTTCCCTGCTGAAACAGAAAAACGGCTCTGGTGAAGAGTAAGGAACTGTTGTCTGCCTATTCCCTTGAGCTACCTGCTTTTTCCAAGTGCTTGCTTTGAGCCTTTTGACTGGTCCTTGTTATGTGTTTCACAACATGCGTGGTTGTCTTCCAGTCCATCGAGTTGGTACATGGCAGGAAGGGATCCTTGCGAGTGAGAGGGTCACATAAACCATCAACTGGAAGGCATTTTCTGCATAATGGTGGAGAAGCTACTTAATTTTCTGTACTACTTTTATTTTATTTGTTTGCAACATAATGTTATCTTGACAAATATGATCTCTTCCTTTTCTTTATCTGACTTATGCTGCAGTTCCCCATGTCCTGCAGGAGCATCACTGCCCTCTGGCTTGCCCTCTCCAAAGTTTCCTCTGGAAAGGCACTTCCACCCTGTTAATGTGCTCTCAGTATCCTTTTGTTCTTCACAATACATCAGCAGCTGAATGGGATGTATGGGGTTATTTTTTTTCCTATCGCCTCTTTCAGTTTTCTCTGTCTCCTTTCAATTTTTTCTTAAAGAGAGGAAAAATAATTCTGGTATTGACTTAATTGAAAAAGGAAACTGAAGCCTATTGATTTAGTAGGAGTCAGAAGGCTAGATAAAGCTAACTCCCTGCCCCTTCTTTTCTGCTGTGAAGTTGTCACTAATACTGTGCTATATTCTTTTTAAATTTGATTTATGAAATATCAGTGAAATTTGGAAGGGCTTGCAGTGACTGGAACTCAGCAAGAAGTAGAAGTTTATGGCCCCTAACAAGAACAAACAGGACCAGAAAATCCTTCATGTTCTCCCAGCTAACCATAGAAACAGCCATTTTTTTTTCTTTTAAATAATCTCAAGGAAAAGTTAGCGAAACATAAATTAGAACGACTGCCGCTGATTTATTTTTCTGAATAAAAAGGACATTCAGTAGCAGGTCATTTGTTTTTGTTTTCTTTCAGAGAGTAAATGGAAACATATTCTTACCTCACTTTTCTCACAAGTACAGTAGATTTCCTAAGCTTGTGTCAAGGTTTTATTGCCAGGAAAAAGTGGTTGAATATTCAGCATTTGTAGTGAGGGCATCATCAGACATGGAATACAGCTGTCAAGGCTGGTACATTCATTTTCTAGGTGTGGGGCTGATTTGGTCAACGTTCTTTGAGTGTCACTTTGCTGGACTGTTAATTATGAACCATTTTGCACCTACAACCTTCCTTTGCAGGTAATTTTTTGAGAAGGTGTATTTCTGAATAAGAAAGTGCCAAGATGTGATGAACATGCTAAGAAACAGTGTCAGTTTTGGAGAGAATAAGGAGTTTTATTTAAACACAAACACTGAATGAGATCGACTGTACCGGATGGGACCGCAGGTCTGCTGAGCTTGGTTTCTGGTCTATGGTAGTATCAGCTCTTTCAAAGGAAATACATGTCAGAAGGTTTTTCTGAGTACTAACAGAAGCACTGAGCATGCACCCCCCTGACAAATTACAAAGTCAGTATGATCAAGTGGATTACAGATAGGACTGGAAACTCCTGAGTTCTCATTCTGGCTCCGTCCTTGACTTTCTTCTGTGACCTTAAGCAAATCATTTGAACTTCTCTGAGCCAGATTCATTGCTCCTGTAATTCCATTTGATATAGTAAATGAGGAAGTGTATGGCCCTATATATCTTAATTTTCCTATCTGTAAACATGGGTGAATGCTTTTGGTATGTAATTATTACCCACGGGTTCTGAGATGTTTCAAATCTTTACAGCACTTTGATGTTAGCAAGCCTATTTGTTGATACATGGAGTATCTATGTGGTAAGAAGTTTTAGAAGAGTTTTAAGCTTTCATCCAAGAGTGGGTGGAAAAACACTGTATGTGTGTTATATATGTTTAATCTTGTTTTCAGCTTTCTTTTAAGTGTAAGAATTTGCCTATCATTTTTTGTTCAACAATTACCTGTGTTCTGCTGAGAGACCTAACAGCTTCTAGAACTTTGTCTGCCTTGTTAAAAAAAAAACCAAAAGGTTGGCTTCAATATTGAAAAGCCCTTAAGAAAGTTGGTTTGACTGCAATACCCTGCTTACCTACACGACGACAGTGGTAAGGCTAACGTCCATGACGTGCTCTGAATGAACTAAGCACTTCACAGACTTATTGCAAGCTCATTTGAATTATTCTCAGCCTTCTTTTCCAGTGGGGAGGTAGTTGGTGTTGATTTGTAGCTAGAAACATCTTGCTGTTGTCTGTATGCTGGTTTGGATGCACATATTTAGCTGGGCGTACCTCTACAGGTAGGTCAGCTCTCTATGGCAGTTGGGCGTTGGGCACTGTTGGGGTGCCCGGCAGAGGCTGCCCAGGCCCTTCAGGGCTGTTGGTGCTCCCATGACATTGGGAAACTGAAACTAGGGGTTGTCAGAGCATGTGCTGGCAGTTGTGCTAACATGACACCTGTCTTGCTGGGACTATGTATATCCTATGCAGGCAATTTCCATATGGGAACATGTAACAGACATGGTGTATTGAGTTATCATGACTTACATTCATGTATGTGGAAGAAAGAACCATTGGAAAGCTTTTGAGAAATGTCCTAAAGCCCATTGTTCAGAAAAAACCCCCAACCACTTCTGAAAATAAGTTGCTACTAAAAAAGGCCAGTTTTTACAGTAAACGTAGTCGGCAGCTCTGTGTAGATGCTACTGAAAGCTTGTGGCACAAAACCTCATTGCTAGGGGTCTGGAGAGCGTGGCCTGGATGTTCTTCTGGTGGTAATGGCTGGTGCAGTCACAGGTGACTTAGTGGGGTGATTAAGGAGGTAGACATGGTCTCACAAGGCTTTGGTTCTCTCTCAGGCTTCCCAATTAATACGTTGCATGAGAAGTCATTTTTTCTTTCTTTTATCTCTACTGTTTGCCTGGGGTGGGAAATATCTCAGTATGCAGTTGCATGGTACTTACTACAATGAGGCTTTGATCTCAATGAAACAAAGGCAAAGAAGTAATAATAACCCACGATTATGCAGTTGACTGTAGTATTGCTGCAGTGATGGAGACCTGATAGTAGAAGAGGCTTACGGGGGTCTTTTTTCAATCTTGGAGTACATGGTCACATTGCTGTGAGATGCAGAAGCCATGGTACTGCATTTCATGTGCTGAAAATCAGAAGTGGAAAAGAGAGCTATTAAGTCATTCATTTTGTTGGCTCTTGACATAATTATTGCTGGTGCCATGCTCTCATTGGAGCCTGATCCTGTCTAGTTTTGAATAATTCAAGCCCTGGTGCTTCAGCTACCTTTTACTTGGAAAAATCATTTCAGTGTCTAATAGACCTCCTGGGTAGGAAACTCAGACTCAGTTGAGTCCAGTAACTGCTGTCTATAATTCCTTGAACCATCTGAAACAATTCCACCTCTATCTTGGGTGGCTGTGCAACTGAAATCACTTGAGCTTGCTAAACCGAGCTCTTCAGTCACCGTTTTGGCCCAGCTCCTTTGTTGTTTAACCTTTTCTTGTGAATCTGCCCCCCTAGGCCCAGAGATTCTCCCATCAGGAGTGATCAGTCAAAAAAATACAGAGGGGGACTGGTCTTCACCTACACTCAGCCCTTTTTTATATTTGACTGACTGTGTAAAGGGTCCTTAAAAATGAGTGTATTGTGCTGTTTCTCTAATATAAATTCATAAAGGGAGTATTTTCACCAAGTACAGTAAGCACCATTTCATTGAAATTACAGCTTAAATCCCCACTTCCTGGATTCATGTGTTCATCAACAAGTCTGTCTCTCTTTTTCTTTTTTTCCCCTAACATGCATATTCCCATTCTTCATTGCTGTAAAGGAAAGTTTTAAAGAGAAGAAAAAAAAATTAGGTCTTGAAAGCTCAGAGACCATTAGAACAAATCATAGTTAAAATGTTGGGTTTTACTCTTTTTCCTTTCCTATATTTCATCAGTCACAAGTCCTTTGCAGTCTGGCTCATGAGCTCTCGAAGCTGGCAGCAATTACTGGTTTTGCCGTGATGGGCCATCAGACCCCGGAGCACGTGGTGCTGCAGCTCGGTCCTCTCCAGCTGGTGCCACCGTGGGGGTTTCCTGTGGTCAGGCGGAGATGAGACACAGCCAATGTATTTCTCAAATAGTCCTGTGCTATATAGGGGACGACACGAGTAAAATGTTACTGAACTCAAGCAGTAACCCCAAAAATTAATAAGGAGCAACTTACTGATAAGCATGGGGGATAATAAACCACGTGTATTTGTCTCTGGTCAAAAGTTCCTCTTCATCTCTGTATAGGGCCTTCGGAAGAGTGTGAAACTCCCATCCCAGGCACTTTAATGTAGGGAACTCCTGCTCCCATTTCTGCTTGATGTGTTCCTGTGTAGTCGCCTCTGGACGTGGCTCATGGAGCCATGGCACAGAAAACCCTTCAGAAGTTCTGCAGTGGAGCCTTGCTGGACTGGATGAGTACCTCAGCCTGCATGTGTGCGTGGGTTTTTTCTCCTTGGTAAAGCCATATATGCACTGAAGCGGGCACATGCACTTAGCAGAGCAGAACCGTAGCAAAACCTTCCCCAGCTGCTCGTTCAGGACAAGGACTAAGTGCTTGTTAGCGGTGCGTCTTCCATAGAAGAGAGAGCAAAATGGTACCTGATATTTCATAAGTAATGTGAGAGTTTCCTAATAAGGGCCGCTTTTATAGAGCTTTTACAATACCATTTGTGATTTTAGGTATAATACAGTGAGATGTAATTAGGCAGAAAGTAGGGCATGGTTTTTAAATGCTGCACTGGAGGACAGGTTGCAGAGGTTGAGTCCTTTGCATTTCCAAAGGCTCTGTAGGAACACTTGAAAATTATTTCATTTCCCAGGGATTCATTTTCCTCCTCAGCCTGGATTCATACTGGAGCTTTTGACTGACATTCCAGTGTAGTGACATTCTTACTGTATATCGTCCTGTGCTGGTCCAGCACACCGCCTGCTAGGGGCCCAAGGCGTCCCTGTGGCATTCGGTTAACACTGTGCAAAGCGTTACCCCAGACCCTCCTGCCACAAAGGTTTGTGAAGAACAGTATTGACTGCAAAAAATGTTGACCTTTAGGTTGGTCGCTTACAGCTAAACTATATGAGAATCCCTCATCCCATCAGAGCCCAAAAGCAAAACAGCAAGGCCTGTGTAGACAGCTAAATCCACCAGGGTCATGTTATAGTTCTGTCTTGAATATTCTGAATCACTTTCTTATGAATAGTATCTGTAGTGAGCCTTAAAATTATTCAATAAAATGTTTCTGCTATCAAATTATTTTTAAAAAGTAGCCTAATTGCAGATTGCCCAGCAGAATCTGCAGAAACCACCCCTGTGCAAAAGGGCTTTACAAAGACCTTTGCAGCAATTAATCCCCAATTAAAGTTTCTAGAGCCAAGTTCTGATTTCCAACAAGGGAAGGAAAGCTGCAGCTGTGATTTCAGCAGGATGTGGATGTTGCCTGCACCAGGTCTCAAGTTAGCACTTCGCTTTCTGACCCTGAAAAAAAGTCACCTGCTAGCCTGCCAGAGTTAAAATACGGAGATCTGCAGGCTGGTGAGCATGCTAAAACCTCAGAGCACCATATGGCTCCTGGGAGCAAAGGGGAAGGCACGTGTGAGTGTGCTCTGAGCATGCCGGTGGAGGTGGGCAGGCAGATGGCTGAACCCTGCACCCTAACGTGCACATAAGCACGTGGAAAATGACGACTTGGTGATTTTAGTTCAAAACTATGTGGACTTGGAAGCAATGTAATTTTCTTTCATGCATCTTTTATCTGAGAGTTGGCACGTTGTGTTGTGCATAGAAATTAAGAAGATGACTTGGGGCTCTCTTCTGTCGTCACTTACATGGTGTGTAACTCAATATTTTGTTTATTTATGGGAAAATTCTTTTCTGCAGCTCCACAAAGATTGTGTGAGAGCAAAGGAAGCATGAGGAAGGAGAGGGCCAGCCCTCTCCACCCCAAAGTGAGAGCACTGAAAAAATAAAACCTGGCACCCAGGCTGCGACTGACTGAAAGCATCTTTCATTTGTGCATTAAAGCCAACGAATCCCTGGCCTCATCTCTCCCAGCCTACCCTCAGCATCAGCCAGCTTGCCAGAGAAGTATGGGCCATAGGAAAATAAACTATGTGTGTATGAATAACTCTGATCTATCGGAAGCCAACGGCAATTAAAATGTCTTGCTCGTATCTGATGATCACGACACGTCTCTCCCCGTCCCCTGTTGGCTTTAAGCAGTCCCTTGTAAAAACAAGAGAAGTCGTCTGTGTTTGAGTGGGTACAAGAGATAAAACCCGTCATTTCTGCACTCCATTTGCACACCAAAATGCAGCTGAGAATAGTCCCAAGCTCTGTGACTGCAGTATTTTAGTGATGTTTGGATTATCTTGCTATAACGTGTCCTCTCCCTTCTGCAGCTGAGAGTGTCTTTCTCTGTCAGGTACATTCCTTTCACAAGGACGAGTTCTGCACTGAATGTTTAAGGGCAGAAAAGTGTAGCTGAGGATGCCAAATTATTCCAGGTGGTTAGATTATATTTCTAGGCACAAGGCTGGGCTGGTTAATGGTCTTTGAGTGTCATTTTGCCAGACTAGTAATGACAGAGGCACTGCAATTCCTGCCTTCCTTCTGTCATTGCTTATAATGTTTCAGAATTCAGATATAACCTTAGGGGGATAAAATGCTTTGGCTTCGTAAAAAGGCTAATACGGACAAGTCACAAAATCTCAAGCTGAGAAAGGAACACTGACTTTACAAAGAAAGAAAAATATTTATTTAAGAAAGACGCTGCCTAGAATTTGCTTGTCTGAAAGAAGCTTAGGGAATTTGACGTGATGGGCTTAAAACCATCAAGAAAATCAGGACATGGCCAGAACAAGGACAAAGGAGTCCCTAATGTCAGTCCCAGTCTACCTGCCCGTGCTGCTGCCTTCACTCATCTATCTTGTGATAGGACTATCACAAGCCATCAGCCGTCAGAAAAACATTGTCAGACCCATTTCAGTGTTTTATGAGAGCCAAGTTTTTATTTCTAACTAGCCCATTCCTATAAACCTTGAGGGAAGGGGTTATTTTTTTAATAAAATAACTAGATTAACCAGGTGTCAGAAGTCCCCTGACAGCCTGAGTGAAAATATCAGCCAACACTAATTTCAGGCCAACTGAAAATACCGAACTACCTATACATTTTCACCTGTAAATCTGTGCACTGCTGGCTTGTCCAATTGCAGTGATGATTTCTCCATTAGAATACTACTTGGATCATCTCATGTGTTCAGATCATGGGTATGTGTTACTTCAGTGCTGGCAGCGTATTAGTCATGATGGGGTCCTGGATACCAAAGTATCTAATTCCTTGAAAAAAATTGGCTTTTATTCTGTGCATCAGTTATTTGGCCTGATGGGTCTTAATACTAGGTAGGCTCAAAAACCCCAAAAGACAAATCCTACTGAATATTTTTGTCCCAACCTTAGTCTAAACAAAGTTCAGCCATTGAGTTTTCTTAAATATATCCCCATCACCACCTTCAATTCAGGGATCAACAGAAAAAATCCAGCTATTAGCAGGACAGTGCTGTGGCAAAATAAATGAAGATAGACACCAGCCTATATTTGCTTGGTTTCTGGCCCTAAGATTCACCCACCCTCCTTATTGTTCTCATTACTCCCCATATGTGACAGAGGTGAGTCAAAATCTTCAGGATGTTTGAAGAGTCAGTAGCATAGCTGAAAGGACATTGAGGTCATGTCTGCTTACAAATGCCTGTGTTTTTCTTGATATTTATTGCAGTAATATTCTGCCTGCTGTCTCCAGCAGCAAAGACAAAAGGCAAGTCCTGGATGTTGGGTTTATCCTTGTTGGGAGGTAGAAACTCTCAAAGTCCTCTCTCTGGATGAGCAGTGGAAAGAAATATTGATATTTGCTGAAGTGGACACAATGTTTTAATTAATGAAAAAAAAAATCCAACTTTATTACAATAAAGGATGCCTGATTTAGGGGTTTCTTGCTGAACATCATGCCAGGGACTCACAGTGCCAACTCCAAGTCTCTCTGATTGCCACTGAGACACAGGAAAAGTTATTCACGGTGTCTTTGCTTGACTTTTCCCACCTGTGCATTGAGATTACTGCTGCTCATCAAGCCCCCAGTAATAATGAACCACCAATAAAAGACTGAACATGTAATGAAAAGTTAGAGGGAATCTAGGCAAGAATCTGAAGAAAAAGAAAATTATTACCAAGCGCAGGAAAAAAAAAAGCATTTCCAAGTTGTCATTTAACCTTCTAAAATATTTTATCAGTATTTTTATTGCAGTATTTCTGCTGAATGTACCCAGTTTAAAATGTTGTTGTATAGAAAGTTCATCAGTGTAGACATTTAAAAGGATGGAGTGACCATGGGGCAGCTATTCATTGACTTGGAAAATTGGCAGTGAGTGATTAGATGGCCTCTAATTTGGGGACAGTGCAGTAGGGCTCAGCTGGGACTCCCATATGTGCTACTAGGAAGTTCTTGTCTCAAAGGTGGCACTAGGTCAACCAAGGAGTTTGAAGGCTGGTAAAGGTGCCAGAAGCCATTTTTCATAAGGAGGTTGAAAAGAGAGGAAAAAAATAGATGCAGTTGCAAAGAAAGTAAATTACTGTTTCATGGAAGCCAGAGTTGCCTGATGTATGGGAAGATGCAAAGATGCAGGTAACTCGCTGAAGGTGCCAGAAGGACTAAAGGAGCCTTTTTCCAAATTCTGTTGAGAATTTTAGTCTCTACAATGATTTGGAGTCAGTTATTTGTCCTGCAGATCCCCAATAAATATCTGAGTTTATCAGTGCTAAGCCAACTCCTGTGGTCGTAAAAGGCATAGCTCTGTTGATGTCAGTCTGTTGAAACCAAAAATCTTTGCCGAAAAACACAGTTTCTCCAACTTCTAACTTGAAGAGGGTTTTGACATTACCAGGGTATCCTTCATCAGTGTTGTTTAATTATTTATTTATTTGAAACCTACCTTTACACCAGGGAAAAGTTTATAAAGTAGATTGGAATCAGACTTAAGCTTTCCAGAATTGTCTAAACAAATTGGTGTGGCCAACCTCACCTTTTTTTAGGTGTGACCACTTGGCGATCTTACACAAACATTTGTGTACTTAAGCTTTCCCTTTTTAAAAAGAAGTTTCTGTCTCCACCTTGTGCTCTTCCAAGACTCTTCCCTCATCCCTGTATTTCCCACTTGTGCAGTGCATGTGTGTAGTAAGTTTTGAGCAGTCTAATACACAGCACACAGACACAATCCTCTGTGTGTGTGTGTGTTACCTTCCTCGCCCTGCGATCACGCTCTGGTTTTGATGCCTGTGTGGCTGCGCGGAGGATCCCTGTACTGTTGCAGAAGTGGATGGGTTGGCTGCAGTAGATGCTCACCCCTTTGCTGACAGCCAACAGCCGAGGATTGACTGTTTCCTCCCATTCAGCCCAGCAAAGCATCAACAAAAAAAACAATTTCTGCAGGGAGAGTGGAAAAGCTAGTAAGGGAGCTGAAGTCATACCAAGTTTGTATTACCATCCCTAAGCCCTCTTATTTTATTTTTTATTTCTTCAGGATTCTTGAAACATGAAAATATTTTTTTTAAAATTGCAGTTGGAATGTAAACCCCTTTCTTCTTTCTTTTAAGCTTTAAACCTGTAAATCTTAGAAACTAGAATCTCAGTTTATGTGTGCCCTTTTCAAGCAATGATGTAGTATGTGGTGATACCACATGGGTACCTGGCTGAAGCGTGTTGGTCCTTCAGGACACCACGTTGAGGTTCCTGGGCCGGCCTTGCTGTGCTGGGCACGTACAAATGGCTGTGAGAAGACACGAGGTTTACATGTATCTGAAGGGGCATCGCATCGTCAGAGGCTCTGGCTCCATCGGTACCGAACGTGACACCTGAGCAGGAAGTTGGGGCTGAGGTTATAATCACCGCTTACTACCAGCAGCAATGGCTGAAGGACAGACCTATGTGTGTGCTTCATCCAAGTTAATGCAAAACATGTGTAAATGAGGGGAAAGATGCTGTGGGATGGTCCATGGACCATAGCATCCCTGGGTTGGTGCCAGCCAGGACCGGCACCTCAGTGGAGCAGCATACTGCGCGGATGTGGTGGCTGAGATGCACAAATAGCTGCAGCACAGTACGTGTAAGCAGGAGTAGTTTTGGAGCAGGTTTTTGTGCCGTGAGCCACGCCGTGGGCTTGCAGCATCATGGTGGTTTCCAACTTTCTTATGCCTATGACCCATCTCTTGTTGAGGCAAATGACAAAAACAGATTCTTGGTTTTACTGGGAGGTTATTTTGAGTTATTGCTGCAAGGGTGCGGGGGGGAAGTGGTAATAATTTACACGAATACAGATATCTCTATATTTCTTCACTACCATTCAAAGCATGAAAGGATATTTTATAAGGAAGATGTGCCATTTATCAAAGATGTTTTTAAAATACAGTCCATCTAACTGTGCAGATAGCTCAGACTGTGCAGTGTTGTCAGGGACTAAACACTAATCTGGGGCCTATGTCGTCTGCTAACTTATAAATAAGGTGGTTACATCCATATGCTTCCACCCTTGTTCTTCACCGTCTTCATTTTGGGTCTGTTTTATCCACTCAGATAGTGCCTGGCTTGAACACAGTAACCCTCTTGAAGGGCTTGAGGGAATGCCCACTGCCAGAAGCATAAGCATATTATTTCTGAATCAGTATGCTCAGTGTCTATAGTTTTCACTCTGCTTGTTGCAGAAATCTTTCTAGAAATCATGTTTCCCCATGGGTACCGCTTGTGCAGCGGAGGCAGAGCAGCCCCTCTTCTCAGGGCCTTTGCCCTCTTTTGATCCCACAGCCCTTGGGTGCCTGGTAGAGAGGTTGGACATTTGGGCATGGGGAGGAGAGGTCAACTCAATAGCAGAAGCATTTCTTTCTCGAAGAAAGGAGGTGATTTTGCATTTTTAGGTTTTGGGGGTTTTTTCCGCCCCCTAAGGAAATAACTCAGCAGAAAACACGTTCCTTTGAGCCCCCTGGGAAGCCTTGGTAGCACAGCTGTAAAGCTCACAGCCCCATTTCTTTAGAGAGTTTGTTCTTGGGAGATTGTTCAGCTGCCTGGTTTCTGATGCAGAAGGTAACGTCCTGGCAAAACTGACAGCCGTGGCAAAACACTGGTATGTCAACTGGGATGTACACGTAGGCAAGTGACCCAAGGGAGGATGGGGCTCTATCCATGTTGGCCCCATTCTCTTTTGTGCTGTCTCATTCAAACTCGGGTACTTAGGGTTTCCCGGGAGCTGGACCTATGGCCATGAGAGAAAAGAAGGCTTTGGCATCCTGATCCGTAGAGTAGGCTTGAATGGGACATTGTATGGGGGAGTCTGGGAAACCCTTTTAACATCCTGAGAGAGTTGCACCTTCTGCAGTTATTTCTGAGCCATTACTGTGACTTGATTTGCATACAAAGGACAAAATGGTCATTATTTTTAGGGGCCAATATATGTTAGTATTTTTAGATGTGTTCACTGAGCGAGGGAGTATCAGTCCTGGAATATCAGCAGAGCTATTTCATCCTGGTTATTGAATGCACAGCAGTGAATAAATTTGCAGTTGGATCTCCTGTCTCCCAGGTGATAACTGGGAGCACTGAGCAGCTGGTTATTCTAGAAACTGTCTTTATTTTCTCAATAATGAGAAATTTCACAGTGAATCTTAAAAGAAACCCAAACACATTAAAAGTTACATTAAAACTGGTGATCATCTGATTCTGTTTTGACTAACTCCTATCTTCCAGTGAAAATGAATTCATGAAAACTGATCAGAGCATCACTTTCACTAGCATAGCAATACAAGTAAAATAGCCCTATAGGTTTTTCAGTGACTTCAGTTTATGGCAGGTATTTTAAAAGCCCCATCTTGCCCTTCACAAGGAAATAAAAACAAAAAGCTGTGATTTCCAAAGTTAACGATGCACCAGTCTGGTGTGTCAGGGCTTAACTCTGTGAGCCCCGTAGGGCTGGAGCAGAGACCTAACTCAGCCTGTCTGCTGTGAGGAGATAATGCCGCTTCCTGAAATTATTTTCTTTCATATGAATTCAAACAATAAGCAGTCCACAGAGGAAACTGTCAGGCCAAATTCTGCAGAACCTGCTCGTGCAATTAATTCTGCTGTCTCCAAACAAGTGGAGAGCGGAGCCGTATGCGGCAATCCTTTCTGCTGAAGTAGCATCTGCACATATACATGCAGCCGTCATGTGCTGGGCAGCCAGCCAGCACGTCCTGCCCGTGATGAGGCTGTATGCCTGATAGCGTCAGGACTTGGGTCTGGATTCCTATAATTAGGGCCCATCAAAGGGCAGCACCTTCTTGAATAAGAATGAAATTAAGCACAGGGTTAAAGCTAGAAGCATGCACCAGCGCTTGCCTGCTTCATAAATAAAATCTACTGAATGATATGGTAAAAGGTTTTCCTAATAAGGATGAGATGTTAACTCCCAGAAGGAACAAGAAAAACATTAAAAAAAAAAAAAAAATCTCAAAAACTCCGAGTAGATTCCAGCATGGTGTTGAAACAGTTCCCTGGGGAGCACAGGATGAAATAATACCTACTGGACCTGGTACATGGAGAGGCAAAGTGATGCACAGTGCAAGGTGCCGCAGTGTCAGGGGGACGTACATATAGTGCCCCGTGTAAGTCATTCATGCCCCACGGGAATATGTGTTGGGCATTCCAGTTTGCCTGGCTTCAGCTTACAGCTCTAATCGCAAAGACTAGCTTCTGAGCTTAAACCATGGGCTTTGCAGCTCTAGCAAAGGCTTTGCAAGAAGCAGCAGTTCCCAGGTAGATGTAGACCTTTATTAGTAAATAGGTTTAATAATATGGGATAATATGGAGAAGGTTTCACTTAGCATGCCTGCCTTCTACAGTTTCCTTTTTTCATACACAAACCCCTGGAAGCCTAAACTTCTCCTTTTTTTCAGCTGCAAACCAGAATATTTCAGTGCAAACCCCAAATGCTTTGATCTGGAAGTACTGCTAATACATTACGTGGGAGCTCTGGATGAGCTGCCTCATGCTTGCTTTTATTTCTGTACAGGCAGGACTTGGGAGGGCAAGTTCCTTGTCCCACGAGACACCCTTAACCAAGATGTGGCAATGGGGTGCACCACGGGAGCTATCTGAACCCCCAAATGATGTGGATGCTCAAGGCTTGGAGGCGATGGGTTGGCACACCCCCAGGTGCTCAGGCTTTCTTTCTTGGCAGCCCTGGGGATAAATAAAAACCAGCTGAGATCCCACCCTTAGTCTGCATTCCTTGTCTTATCCCTAGTCCCAGCTTGTTCACGCTACCAAGCCTGCACGGGGCAAGACCACGCAGGTTAAGCATCCTAATTACAGCGGAGAGAAAGTTCTTCAAACAAAGTGAATTACAGTAATGAGATCATTTCTCTTTCTGAAAAAGCTCCTTCACAGAGAGCCAAACAAGGAGCCTTGGCGGTACGGACACAAGGGCTCCTTTGGGGGGAAAGCCAGCGAGACCTCTCAGGGCTTGGAACAAGTGAGAGGTCTCGCTGGCTTTCCCCCCAAAGAAAAGTTCACCCAGCCCTTCCAATGCCAAAGCATGTTTTTGTACAAGCTGACGGTTGTGTTTGTCCCCTTTCCCTCCACTCCTCGATTTTCAAAGAAAAAAAAAAATAAATCCTATTCTTACTTATTTATATGCAGGTTTCTGCAGCTGTAAACGTATTGGGAATAGTTGCAAAAAAATCCTCTCTGGGGTCTGTGCACGCAAAGCAGTTGTAAGTCTGACAGGCGTGGGCACACCGGTGGGAAGCAGAGGGATTGTCTATTATCAGTCATAATACTCATCAAAACTTGTGTGATAAAGAGCATTGGTTGGGTTTTTCAACTAATTTGTCTGCTGTTCACTGTTTACTCAGGAATCTGGTTTAAAACCCTATGTGGTAATATAATTGACTGAAGAACCATAATGTAACCAGAAAATGAATCAGAAGGAATTATTTTACAAACCCACCACTTAACTGCGAGCCAGTGGCAATCCGCAGTGGCCCTTTTCATCTGCTTATCTTCATTATGGCATTAGAGACACTGTCTGCTCTGCCAGGCTTTTCCTAACCCCACATTCACAAACATAGTCTCTTTTTTTTTTCCTCTTTTTTCCTTTGGAAAAATGTAGCTTTCTGCTAATATCTTAACTTCTTTATGAGAGAAAGTAAATAATAAATTGATGACAATGAATAAATAAAAGTATTAATAATCCTTATGGTGTTCATATATTGAAATGGACCTCAGGAGAGGAAGGGGCAAGGCAGGAGAAGGTTGCAATTCTAGTTGGTCCTGTGCTCAGCTTAACACAGCATCACTTATATAAATGAAATTATACTGATCTCTTCTATCTGAAAATCTTTCTCTTGGCTGTGCTGTCCCAAGGCACTAAGAACCTTCTCTGCAGTGAAAACTGCTGGACGCTGCCCGTGCCAGCCAGTCTTGTAATTCCCAAGTACTGAGGCATCGCTGGTAACAGACTGTGTTTGGGAAATCTGGACCTTATTGAAAAAGGGCAGAATGTTCATGTTCCAGAAATAATTTTTCCAGCTCTTGACGTTATTTGTGGTAGCCAGAAGAATATGAAAATACTGGGAAAGGATCTTTGGTATAGGCAAAGGTATTCAATGTGGATGCTATTTTTTTCTCTTAAATGGGAAATGTGTGCAGAACATACATTTAAAATCACAAATTATTGTGAAAATTGATAATTTAATGTAAGGCAGGCAGGTTCAACTTAACTCTGTATCTAAGTAGAGAGAGTTTTAAATTATCTTTATATGCTGCCTATCACTGACGGTGTCTTGGGTATATTATTCTGGGTGACTCACCAACACTACAAACAGTGTTAAAGCCAAATATACTTTCTTTTTAAATCATTAATCCATTTTCTTTACCCTTAATTGCCCCAGTTATATTACCTGTTCTTCTTCTGGCCTGCTCCCCAAGTGTTTCAGGGGCCAGCTGCATATGCGTGCTGATTACCAGCTATCTTCTCTCTTACACAGCCATCCTTACAAGAAACTACATCTGAATTTGTTCCCTGTTCACACCATCACTTTAATTCTGCTGTGAGTCCTTTCCAAACAGTTATAGCTAAATCCATGCAAAACTGTGAAAAATTCAGGTTTTTTGAATCCAGAATTAATGCTAAATGTCCAACTGCACTGTTTATGTAAGATTCAGAACAACTATAAATATGTCAGGAAACATCAAATAGTTTATTGAGGCTCAATTAGTGTGATTCACCAATTTCTATAAGCTCAGGGTCTGACTAAGATTTCTATCAAAATTCAGAGTAAGTGTCGCACTACGAATGTATCCCCTCCCCTGACAGTACAATATTTTTGTCAGCAAAGGAAATGAGAGAAGAAAATGATGTGAAACTGAAAAAATGTTGGGTTTTCTTGAGCTGATCAGAGAAGTATATACCATTTGCTAAGTAGTAAAAACCGTTTGCTAATTTGTTGCCATCTGCCTTTATTACTTCAGCCAACTCAGCTAGACACTCCAACAGCCACTTTATTGCGTGCATTATATCAACTTTAAATCATGCACTGAACAACTGTCTACTTCATTTAGTCGTTATTTTTAATAGAGACTGAGGACATCCAGTTTGCTGTACTGGAAAGGTTATGGATCCTGTGGATTTAGCGTTTTTCTGCAGATCTTGCCCTATTTTCCAGATTTTGAATGTTTTTTTAAGTTCCATAGCTCATTTGGTTGCCAACATTACTGTAGGTTTCTTAACGTAAATCAACCCACTGCTGTCTTCCTGAGTCTGGAGACCAACTAAAACAATAGCACCAAGAGGTGTGAATTTTCCCCCTTCATCTTAATAGACTGTTAACTTCAAAGTCTACTTGTGACCACTTAAAGGCTTAGCGTTAACCTCTCCTGCTACAGTATGTCCAACAAATGCACTTGTTGTCCAGCCCCATATGGACATACCAGATGTTCCTTCCACTGGAGTGGACATTCCAGAGGAAATTGCTCTGGCGGCACGGTCCAGCGGCAGGACAGAGGTAAGAGGCTGGGCCAGTCCAGCCGAGGCCAGTGGTGGTATTCTTTTTGAACTGCAGATGCCGGCTTTATAAGCTGTCTCCAGCAATTCCTCTTGTGAACTACCACTTCTAACCATTTTTCCAGATTCCATAGGGATGTTGCTAAAATTGCTGAGCAATTTTTGCTCATCTGCATCCAATATTGAGAACTTTAACAAGTCATGGAATTCCCCCCCCCCCCCCGCAACCAGGCAGAGAGAGGAGAGGATTTTCAGACATATTTTCCTCTTTTTCTCTAGAAATAAAGACAGACATTTGTTTGACTTACGTTTGTGCAAGGCCATCTATTTAAAACAGATCCAAAAGGACTTTGAAACATGTAGGTAAGAGTAAACTCTTCTAAATGATACCAAAAGTACAAATCCCATGCCCTTCTTCCTGTTATGCTCCTATTTGGCCTTGTCTTACTATATAAAGCACGCTTGTTTTGCTTGCTCGGCAGGTGCCAAATGAGAGCAAGTTACCACCTATATATGCCTTAGAACTAATTTTTATTTAACAAGAAAAATTCTAATTATCGTACTGAAAATCACTGTAGATTTTCCCCCAAAGCATGTATTTCCACAGCTTCCTTCTGCATCATCCCAGACACTTCTTAGGTATTTCCAGCTTGCTGCTTTTGCCCTCCCCTTCTTATCCATGATCTTACTGAATAAATTCAAAGATGACTGAAAAATTACAGTATGATCTCTCCTTCTCTTTGGGGTATCTTTCCTTCTCCCACTTTAAGTCTCTTCTGCTTCTTTCCTGTCTCAGAAATAGGACCTCCACTTCATTGCCCTCTTCTAAGCCTGCCTTTTACCTCCACGATACAGAACTATTTCTCAGTCTCCTTTGGGCAAAGGGAGAGATTACTCTGTCCCATGCTTATTTCCCTCAACTTCTCCGTTTTCTCTGGGTATTTACATTCAGGGTTCCTTATATATTTGGAGTTACTTTTCATCCTGGGCATTGTCTAGTCAGTTCCAGCTTCTTGCTGTACAGCCTTCTATCTTTAGGGGTCACTTTCTAGCTGAAACTCAGAATCAGAGATCCATCATCACCCTACATGATCTACCATTGGACTTGGTCCTTGATCTCTCTGTATTCTCACTCTAGGTCTCCATATTTACATTTGTCAAAAATCAGGTAGTTTGTCTCTGGAGAACATCTCTATGGCAGAGACATTGCCCGGCATCTACTTAACTGAACTGTGATCCATCCATACTGTGATCGCTGTAGGGATCTTCTCTGCTCGTCTCTAGAGAACGCTGCAGCCTCTCACACCTACTCTGGCTGCAGAAAGTTGCTTTTCTTTGGTGCTTACAAAAATCCTAGAAATGTTCATCAATGCACTGTGCAACAGCTTGTAGCAGTGTTCCCTTGTACTTTATGATCTGTACTCATTTTTTGCCTGTGGTCTTACATGTAGTCCTTCCTAAAAATAAGTCAAACCAAGACTTGGAAGCTCTCCTTTCATTAGTGTTGGCAAAGTACAGCGCAGCTGTTGCCCGTGATGAAGACAGCCATGGGGTACAGGATTACAGATGGTACAGTGGGTTCTGCGCTGTTCCCTCAGACACGTTTGTACTCGATGTTTCCCGTGGCCCCACACACGTGGAGAGAAAGGAGGTGATCTTGCAGGAGAGGGATGTGATGGGTGCAGCCGTGGTGCCAGTGCTGGTGCTTCTGGCTGCCCAGAGCTTCCTCTCGCAGCGGTGCCATCGTGGGCGGTAGGAGAGCACACCAGCATCAGGATTGCATGGGTTTAGCCTTTATAAATTTGGGGGAGTTCACTGGAGTCCTGGACTGAAATTCCATTCTGCAGGAAGAATCAGGCTCTCTCAGATGCTTGGATAGCCAAGAGTTTCTGGTCCCCTGCATGAATGGATTCCTGCCTTATTTTAATTCTCTTAACACATCTTGTTATTATTTGTGGTAGTTAAAAGGCAGAAGGATCGTAGCCTGACTCTTGTAAACGTGATTTTATCTGCCACTCTGGCAATTAAGAAATTGTCTCTTGATCTGGAGTCACTTCAGAGAATACAGAAACCCACCAGGTCCTTTTCACAGCTTCTTTTCTGGCTTCACACGTAGCATCAAAGTTCAGAGAGGGGTGGCAGAAAGCGTCAGGTGCGGGATACCACAGTGACATTTCCAGCTAGAACTGCCTTGTATTCCTGAAATTGTTTTCTTAGGAGTCGGGTGGTTGTGTAATTTCTTCCTTCTTTTTTCTTGATGGTTATTATGATCTCTGTTCTGTGTTTATAATAACGTGTGTTTACTAATAGTGTGGTGACATGCCACTGCCAAGCTTCTTCTGCTAACAATAAAAAAAGGGAAAATTGATATTTATGGAGACTTGGGGGCTGGCCGGGCTGTAGCTCTTGATTTTTATTGTAGCTGACTGCAAACTTCTCAGACACGAGAATCTGTATCTCATTGTGGAGAGCTGGTTTCCATTTCAATCTGGGTCCCATTATTAGGGTTTGGTTTACGTTCTGTAAGGTTAGCCATGTGTGGATTCACACAAACAAATATGTAATTTATGTCTGTAGCTTTCACTTGTGGTATTTAAACCTCCACCTATTTGAAATGTCTCTGGAAGGGGATAAGAGGAACTACAATGTTCCTCTTTCTAATGAATGGATATGTTGTATAGCAACAAGCAGTCTAATAAAAATAGTTTGAATTAATTTCCACCCTCTACTGAGCCACCAGGGCAAGTGAGCCGTGTTAGGGAAGAGTATTGCAGAAGATGTGAATTGCCACTGCTCACGCTGCCATCTCTTGTGGCTACGTGGAGGAACCTGTCTCCAAGGTTGTCATCAGCCCAGCACACTTCCCCAACATCAGCTACTACTTGGACGTATCTTCATACCATCCAGTGAGGTTTTCAAGTTTAGGGTATTTCATGTTTGGAGAGAACTTTGCAGTGGCTCCCAGTCAAGGTTACAGAAAACATTAATTCCCAGAAAAGCTCTTGGTCTCTGCGAGCAAACCACTTCCATTTAAGCAAAGATTTCACCCTGGATGATCAAATCTATGTTGATAGAGATGGGATACTGGAATCCTAACCATGCATGAGAAAATATCATGTGTTGGGGTGGGGGCTTCTTTTAAAAAGTGTCTCTAAGTGGAGCTACGTGTCTGTGGACAATTGACTGCCTTCGAAGGAATATATTATGCCAAGGAGGTGACTTGGCAGAGATTAAGCATTTCTAGGCAAGATGCCTGGAGAAAAGCAGTTGGCACCGTCTGCCTCTGAGCTAGGGCTTTTCTTGATACTACAGACAAGGACAAGGGGAGTCATGCTAAAACCAAAGGGCACCCTTCTGTCTTTCCCTTCTACGGGTAGGGTCCATTTGTCCTTGGGAGATTCCAAGTCTGTTTATTCAGCTCCAGTGGAGAGCTTGTTTGTTGCCAAGCTGAATCCTACAGCTTCCATTCACCTCTTAGGTGTTACTAATGATGTTTCCTTCCTTCTGTTTTTTTCAACTACGTGCAAGCAGGAGTTGTGTAACTCCTGCCTTTAGCTTTTTGATTTCCCCCTGCGACTGCTAACCCAAAATACTCATAGAAGAAATGGTGACTTGACCTTTTTACTGACCAAACAGGGTTGTGACAATGTCTGAGTAAAGGGGACCACCTACAAAAGTACTTTTTTCTCTAAAGGAAAAAGCCATTTCTTTAAACTTTGTGGTAACAGGGGATTTGATTCTCCTTCCCTGAGTCTCATACAGTACCAGCCCAGCATTACAGCCATTCACACTGCTGACAAAGAAACAGGCTCAGGGAGGACAGATGCTTTCACGTGTAAACTCTCCTCCTTCAAGATCTATTGTCCCATGTCAGACATTGGGGTACATTTATGTCTTCTCCTACCAGCTAATCTGCATAATTTGAGTGACAGAAACTGATTCTTTTCATGCTAAAAGTTATGGCAATTACGTATTATTCAATTATGAGTTTGTTTCTCTGAGTCTTTCATCGTTAGGGGGAAGAGGAGAATGGTATTTTAGAAGTAGTTGGTTGCCCTGCAATACAACTGCGTTATAGTGCATCTTATACACATGAAAGTTTTAACAAGCTTAATGAATTTAAGCTGACTTCTTGAGAACTTAACTGTGCAACTCTATAGTCTCTAGACAAAGTTGTATTACAAGAACATGTAAACATCATACGTCTGACTTGTCCTTTTCCAGTCCTACATTTTCTCAATTACATGAGTGCAGGATATGTGCTCTGCTTTCAGTTCCCATACAGTTTCCATTGAATCCCACTTCATAACCACATTGACTAAATGAAATACAAAGTATTTCTGTGTTTGGAAAGTTTCCTGGTTTTCTTACCTGGATTCATACTTTATATACACATAGGACACTAACCATATTAAAATAATAAAAAATGAATACAAACCCCCTTTTTAGTTAGGGGAGAAAATCATGACTCAGCCCCAGAACAAATGAAACGTATGGTTTACAAAAGGCAGAAAAAATGAGTGCCAAAATGAGTTCAGAGGTGGCAGTAGCCCTTAATTCTGAACATTCACTGCGCTGAATTGTTCTTCCTGTGGTCATACTGAACCAAACAATATTAGCTTTGGTTGTCATCTTGTGCTAAGACTTCAGTGAGAACTTTGCTTGAGAGGTATGGAGGATTTTGCAGTGTTAAATACATTACTATTTATGGCCCTGAATTTTGTTTTGCTTTTCAAACAAGAGCTTCATATTCGTATTGAATGCAGAATATTTTTAATATTAACATTAGATTTGAAATGCTCTCCAGATCCTCAGTGAATATAAGCTGGCATAACTCCTTTGGTGGCAGTGGAGGGAAGTCTTGGCGCATCTGGATCCTGGCACTTTGCTTGTTCCTATTATATAAACTGCCCATGGTATGAGCTGCTTTCAAGAAACCCAGCTTCTTTGGCAGCTAGACTGGCCGTGCCCACCAAAATCTGTTCTATAGATGTGTTTATTACCTCTGGATTTTGCCTATATGTTGGATTCAGAGATGTATTGAGCCATCATATGAGAAAATTTTTCCGAGTGGGGCTAGTATCTCCCCTCCTTCCCGTTGCCTGCTCCCTCGCTGCTTTATGACCCCTCTCACTATGAAGTCGCTTTCATAATATTCTTAAAAGAGGTGCTCCCCTGAGACTGTGACTCATCTCTTCATGGCTGTTGGCATATTCTGCTGGCAGCCAGGGGAGGCTGATGGAGGGAAACGCTCCTGCAGACAGCCCTCTCCCAACAAAGCCATAGAGACGAGAGAGTTAATAGGAGGGAGAGGATTCTGTGTTTGGAAAAAAAAAATTAAAACTTTAGCCTACTGCTAGTAATTTATTACACCCAGACTGTGTTCTTACTGCAGAACCTCACAAATAATATTTCATTTAAGATTTCCAAGGATGGAGTGAGGAATTTTAAGGACCAGACTGAAGGAAGCATATTTGTATCATCACCGTCTTTAATTCACTGATCTTTGCAAACTAGTAGAAGATTGTGGGTTCAGGGACTACTAATAAATACAGCATATTGAACTGGTATATGTTTAAAACCCTAGATTTTTTATGACTTTAGCTCTAAGCTTATCTCTAACACCTTGGGATGCTCTGAGGGTTGTTTTCAGTAACACGGGTAACACTTATGCATGAGAGATGTAAATTAAAGGCAAACAGATTTCTGCTGATAGAAATTATTGTAGTGGAAGAGTGATTTACGTCAGCTAACTGTCTGGGTTTTGGAGAGTAAATGACACCAGCTTGGACTCCTGAGCTTCCCTGAAGTGATGGGGTAGATCTTTAGCTGGAAGAGGGGAGGCAATTCAGGTGGAGTCAGGAGAGCCATGGGCACTTGGATGAGTTGAGGACTTGTCTCAAGCTCGTCTTCCATGTTCCGTGTAAACTACATTGCATAGCATCTTTTAATTTAAGGGACTATTAGTGTAATTCCAGCTCCAGCTGATAAGAAACAAATTAATATATTAGCCACGCCATACAAACCAAACTTCATGTTGTAGTAGGGAGGTGTCCCTTCTGCACCCAAAGGGACGCCCCGGTGCAGGACTGTGAATGTTTAGGATTGAGGTCCTTGTATTGGCTTTGTGTGGCAAGGTTTTGGTAGTGAGGGGGCTACAGGGGTGGCTTCTGTGAGAAGCTGCCAGAAGCTTCCCCCATGTCCCACAGAGCCAATACCAGCCGGCTGCGAGACTGACCAGCCACTGGCCAAGGCTGAGCCCATCAGCAACACTGGTAGCGCCTCTGGGGGAACGTACTTAAGAAGGGGGAGAAAAAAACTTGCTGAATTGCAGCAATGGGAGAATATGTGAGAGAAACAGCCCTGCAGACCCCCAGGTCACTGAAGAAGGAGGGGAGGAGATGCTCCAGGCACCAGAGCAGATTCCCGTGCAGCCCATGGGGAAGACCACGGTGAGGCAGGCTGTCCCCCTGCAGCCCAGGGAGGTCCACGGTGGAGCAGATCTCCACCTGCAGCCCGGGGAGGACCCCACGCTGGAGCAGGGGGATGCCCAAAGGAGGCTGTGACCCCGTGGGAAGCCCACGCTGGAGCAGGCTCCTGGCAGGATCTGTGGATCTGTGGAGAGAAGAGCCCACGCTGGAGCAGGTTTTCTGGCAGGACTTGTGACCCCGTGGGGGACCCACGCTAGAGCAGTCTGTGCCTGAAGAACTGCAGCCCGTGGGAAGGACTCACATTGGAGAGGTTCATGGAGGACTGTCTCCTGTGGGAGGGACCCACACTGGAGCAGGGGACGAGTGAGGAGTCCTGCCCCTGAGGAGGAAGGAGTGGCAGAGACAACATCTGATGAACTGACCCCAACCCCCATTCCCCGTCCCCCTGCACTGCTGCAGGGGGAGAAGGTAGAGAAAATTGGGAGGGAAGTTAAGACCAGGAAGAAGGAAGGGGTGGGAGGAAGGTGTGTTTAAGATTTGGTTTTATTTCTTATTATCCTCCTCTGATTTTGGCTAGTAATAAATTGAATTAATTTTCCCAAGTCAAGTCTGGTTTGCCCATGATGGTAATTGGCAAGTGATCTCTCCCTGTCCTTATCTTGACCCATGACCCTTGCGTTATATTTTCTCTCCCCTGTCCAGCTGAGGAGGTGAGTGATAGAGCTGCTTTGGTGGGCACCTGGTGTCCAGCCAGGGTCAACCCACCACAGGTACCTTGAAGAAGGAGACATGGAAACTCTCAGGGAGTGGCTTTAGGGGACTGAGACCATGGGTCAGCAGGGCTTTCTTCATGAGAGTGCAACTCTCTTGTGGAGAGATCTGTGGGCATTTGAGAGCATCTGATACTGTGAGTCTATTTGTTACATGAGGCTTAATCTGCTGAAGCTGGAAGGGAGGGATTTAAGAGGGAAATAATCCACTTTTCTAAACATCTTCCTCTTGGAGAAAAAAAGATATTTTCATGAGAGCCAGTGGCAATGAGATCCTGCGTTCCTGTTAAATAATCCTGCTAAGCCCACACAAAACACACGAGGGAATAAAGAAAACATGAGTAGTTCAATAGGGCACAGCTTGATGTCCCAGTGACTTTGAGATTGTTGGCCTGTGAAGGAAATCAGAGTTGTCAGACTGTCCCTAAAGCACCCTAAAAAGGTGGGTCAGGGGCTAACTCTGCAGTTAGTCAGCAGTGTTTGTTGTGGACCACATGGAGAGACTCTGGACCCTATTTTCTAGCGCACTAGTGGTGACCAAACATTAACTACTGTCGTGCAGAAAAACTTCACTAGCATGGAGACATCAGTCTTATCCATGGAGCTGGTTCTTCCAAGATGGAGTTGAGGCCCATTGGACATGAGGGAGTTGACACCATCCTCCTTTATGTGATTTTTGTTCTCTTTTTAGAGAGAGCACCACCGTGAATTCACTCAACTTACCTCCAAAAGAGGGCTTTTTGTTTACTTACTTTTTTCTTGAACCTTTGTCCTGGTTTCAGCTGGGATGTAGTTAACTGCCTTCCTAGTAGCTGGTACAGTGCTGTGTTTTGAGTTCAGTATGTGAAGAATGTTGATAACACTGATGTTTTCAGTTGTTGCTCAGTAGTGTTTAGACTATAGTCAAGGATTTTTCAGCTTCTCATGCCCAGCCAGGGCACCTGACCCAAACTGGCCAACAGTGTATTCCATACCATGGGACGTCCCATCTAGTTTAGGAACTGGGAAGGGGGGGAGGGGGGGCGGGGAATCGCAGCTCGGGGACTGGCTGGGTGTCAGTCGGCGGGTGGTGAGCAATTGCCCTGCGCATCATTTGTACATTCCAATCCTTTATTACTACTGTTGTCATTTTATTAGTGTTATCATTATCATTATTAGTTTCTTCTTTTCTGTTCTATTAAATCGTTCTTATCTCAACCCAGGAGTTTTACTTCTTTTCCTGATTTTCTCCCCCATCCCACTGGATGGGGGGGAGTGAGTGAGCGGCTGCGTGGTGCTTAGTTGCTGGCTGGGGTTAAACCACGACAACCTTTTACAAGTATTCTCTTCTCAGTCTGAGTTCTTCAATGGGTATTTGTACATAGCAGTGGACAACAGTGTCAAGCTACATTATGTTTTTAAACATGGTTCCTGCAATAGGCTACTGTTGTCTCAATTTAAAAATAGGAAAATTAATTGCTAAGGTGTTCAGATTTCTAAAGGTTTGTTGTGGCTGAACTTTGGAGTGTTGAGCACATAGCAGGATGTGCTGTTGGATCCATCCTGTCTTATGTGAAGCATTGGATACGCTGAGACACCAAAAGCACATGGAGAATATATGTTCTGTGTCTTGATTTTAATCTCCTAGTAGCAATGGTCAAGAAGTTATTGAAGTTAAAGAAATGGAATGGAGGCAAATGGAAGCACAAGAGGGGGAAGGGAGCATTTTCTGTTTCCTTTTATTGTTAAGCATGAATTAATGGCTTTTATTAATGCAAAACCTTTCAACCTAAAGTAAATGCAAGCACTTTGCAGACTACAGTCTGTCTCAACATTATTCTTTATTGGAGGATGTTTGTATGCAGAAGTGTAGGTGCAGCATTACAGATGCCATTGAGCTGTCTGTAGTAAAATTATCTTGCATATCTCTGGAAGCATGCCTGCAAGACAGATTCCGCCACCGGCTCCCACTTTGCATTTGTGTATCTTGCACCAAAGCCTGTGTTGCATCTGCTCCGCTGTGATTGCTCTCTAGCCAGTTGGAGCAGAAATGGTTCGAATGTGCTTCTACCTGAATGGCAGGTCACATTAGGTTGTAAAAATATAAAAGCAGGAATGCCACCTTTTAGCCTGACACAGAAGTGGTTTCCAGAAGCTTGCACTGGGAAGGATTACATCTGGAAAGGGACCCGCTGTGAGGATACAGCTGAACATTGTGCAGCTGCCGAAAATACTGAAGACAAAACTTTAGTCAAGATACTCAGTAAAACTCTTCAGGTTTTGTTGTCACAGGTGTTCTTCCTTACCACAACTGATCAGGTGCTGACTTTTTTCCCCTAACCATCATCAGGAGCATGGGCTCCCCGTGCCAGACTGGGAACAATTATGCAGTCCATATTCAGAAGGAGAGGGTCACCTATAGAATCTATAGGAACACTGATGGCCTTGTCCACATACCCTGGTGCAGAGACTGTCCCAGTATTTGGCTGATCAGATCCCTTTTATAACCCAGTGGGGCCTATTTTGCTACTGCTGTACAAGCACATGGTGAATAAAAGCACGTTCTGTATGTCTCATGGGGAGATACTTTTCTGAGAGGATAGCTGTGTGGATTCATACTGCATTTGAAATTTCACATACGTTGGCTAGTTGTGATTAATGCAAATGATGGGTCATTGCTCGCAGGCTGGATAAAGCATAATTGTTATAACCAAAAGAACTGGAAGAAGACACCGGGAAAGAAGTAGGCTATCTCCCCCAGAGGGATCCAGGAAAATTAGGCTAATAACTTAAGGTGTGTTGGGTGGAGCAAAGCTTAAAACAAATTTTGTGGTTTTTGCTTTCACACAATGTTATTTCATGTATGTACATGGTTCTTGTTGGGAGAACTCTGGATAAATCGCTGTCTGGATTGTTTGTCTCTGTGTCAGAGTCTGACAGGAGGTTTTGTGAAACCTGGTGTTGTATCTCATGTAACATTTTTCATGTGAATATTAGTGGATGAAACTAAAATACGGTTTTAATAAGCATTTGAGTGAATATAAAAGTAAACACAATAGAAGCATAAGCATAATCAAAATGAATTTGTAAATTGGGGAAAAGGAGAGGAAAGGGAGAGTAACTAATACTTGCAGTTCTTGCCATGATTGTCAGGTGTTCATTTTGATGACATATGTGAAATGTAGTGGCAACCTGCATCTAAATGCATCAAAATTAGTTGGAGAGACATGGCTAAGTGCCACACACTGCTCGATTCCAAAAACACCAATCTGCACATCTGTCTTGCAGCATGCCATGAGGCGGAATGGAGAGAAGCTGCCAGCAGTGCAGATGGGTAGCTGACTTTCCTTTCCCAGGTTGTGACATACCTGGGCCATAGTCACTGGAGTGCTACATTTTTTTTCTATTAATCTACCTGCCTACATGGCACTTCGGCGTGTGGCAGCACATATGATGATTTGCTTGATGCTGAGCAAGCTGGCATTTTTAAAAGCAACATCTATTCTCAGCAGCAATTTTAAAACTATTTTTTTAGTCTGTTATATGCATTTCATTACTGGTTCTGCTTCCAAGAGGCTAACTGAAACCCCTGGATAGAGCATCCCTGCAACTGCTGGGATTTGATATTATTCTATAGTGTAGCCTCATGCGGTTCCACTTAGAGTTTGTCCTAATAGATAGGATAAATGTTTGGCAGCACTGCCTGTGACTTTCTGGAGGCAGGTCACACTGGCTCTGCGAGCAGTTCACAGTTCAGATAGTTACAACCTAGCGTCTCTTCTGCCAGACTCCCATATCCCTCTTGCACTGTTCCTCTTCATTACTGTTATCCTGAAAACTGTAACAATTAGTATTTGTATTTATAGCAGAGCCTGCCACCCAAACCAAAATGAGGATTCCTTTCTGCTGGTCAATGTAAGTGTCTGATACACAACCTAGGGAGACTTCTCAGACTGGCTGTGTTGTGATGGGACAGCATTCCCACACCCACCACTGACCCTTCAAGAAGTTGCAGGTGTAAAGAGTCACCAAGTTACACATCAAAACTTATATAAATCTGCCCTGGATAAGGTCATTCTTGTTTATGGGTTTCACTCAAATTAAATTTCCACTGCCATTTTCACAGCTAAATGTTACCATGATAGGCACAAACATGGAAAAAGCTGGTATTCTCTTGTCTTGAAAAATTCTGACTTGTGTGTTCATAGAAAAAAGTCAAGTCAGCCTAGAAGCATGCTTCCTATTTGCCTACATCAAAAATATTCCTGGACGAGAGATGGTCATTGCTGCTTCACAGAGACCTTGTGTCTAAAGGGGTGGCATTCCTTTTGGCAGTGAAGTGGCATTTCAGGAGGTGGATGACTTCCACAGAACCCTAGTGAGGAAGAGCCTACAGATAGTGGGCAAAATACTTCTGGGATAATGGAAAAGAGTTCCTTCACTTTGCAGGCTTACCAGAACTGAAACAATTCCTTGGGATATTGCATCTTCTACCGTAGGTGAGTGCCTTCCTCTTCAACCTAGTAACTGGACTGTAGGTGATGTGTTTTCATGATGATGTAGGTATGATAAGTTGGGGAGGGGTTTGTTTAGTTTCATTTTTTGGAGACTCAGGGAGGAACTGGCAGGAGCAAGGATGAAGGAGATGGGAAACCATTTTGCCTTTCTCATAGAGTTGGCTAGGAAGAGATAATATACCTAGGGGCTGGAGACAGAAATTGTTAGTACTCTCCTGGAAGTTCATGACATCCTGCAGCTGTGGTAGATAAAGCCCAGCAGTGCAAGTTAAAAGGATCAAGAAGAACTTGACTTCACAAGATGTACCATCACCTGTGGCCAAGGGGAAACCTCAGAGCTTTCAACAAATATTTCTGTTCGGTATTTTCTGTCGTTCTCAATAGGAAACAAGCAGAGCCTTTAAAAGCAAGCTGAATCCTGTGGTAATTTAAATGAGACCTAATCCATGCTTTGTGTTCTGTGACAGGAGCATTATAACCTTCCAAATGATCTGCTATTAAATACATAGGAAATCTGGAGCCTGTTGCTTTGTACCCACCCCTTATCTGTCTTTAGTCATCCGCGTCTACATCAGTGCCAAAAGGCAAATAGCATGAAAACAGAACTACGTTTTTATTAATGCAAGTGCTCCCTGAAGCTCATGGAAGAGACACATTGATTTGTAGCAAACTTAAGAACCCAGGAGCATGAGAGTCCCATTCTGGATCCTTCCAAGGGTCTACCTAGTCCCCATCTCTAACAGAGGGGGAGTCTTTGATGAGGAAGAACATTTGAAGCTTCATTTCTTTTCACAAGTAAGACATTCAGCCAACTGTTGGGGTTTTTTTTTTCTAATTCTTGAAGGATACTTCCAAACTATTGCCCAATGCCAAAGAAAGCAGAGCAGTGTTTTCCATTAATCTGCAAGATGTCTGATTGAGTTCAATAGTACTATCTACCGGTCCAAATTAAAAGGCATAGCAGTTTCCAGTATTGGAGCCTCCAGAAAAGTTCATGCTCCACAACTACAGAGATGATATGATGGCTGGGAAGGGAATTTTTACTTCTTTACTGTTACTATTTTAGAAGCACCTGGAGAATAGATTTAATAAATGTGAAACGCCCCAAAACTTGCCTCTTCCCCCACACAAAGGGAACTTGAATCCCCAAGTTTGAAGCCCTGCTATAATTTTACAAACTCTGCAGTGAGGTGAAGTTATTGCTAACAGGAATATATCCTCTTCTAGACGTGTGGTCTCAGCGAGGCAGTGATGGACACATTGAATAATTTATTTCTGCTGCCAGATTCTTATGCCTCAGGCATAAAAATGTACTTTCCTAATTAGCACAGAGGGTGGAGGGTTGAGTTTGCATGTGCTGGGATACATGGGGGCACCAGATGACAAAAATCCAAGTAACTCATTGAGGGCTCCCAAGTTGGGTGCTGAAGGAACGTGGATTAGAGTAGTGCTTGCTTCTTCTGCTTATGTTTCTCTAGAGTAGGTACTTAACTTCATGGGCTTGCTCGAGGCTTACACTCATGGTACCAAGAACCAAACTACTTTCTAGGTCAACTTCCCTGGTCCTCCATCTCCTGCAAATTATCTTTAAATCATACAGCTTTGGGCATCCTGAAATAACATTAGGCATATCCGGAGAGCCTTTTGGCCCTTCAGGCCTCCTAGACGTCTCAGTGAAGGACAGCAGAGGTTATACTTTTTGGAGGGATGATTCATATGCTTGCCATGGGCAGAGAATCAACTATTCCATGGACTAAGATCCCCTGCAAGCTGGCCAAGCAGAAAAATTGGCTTTAACTATAAAGGTAGCTGGTAGCCTGCCCTTCACTTGGAGGTAAGAGGAGTTGGAGAGCTGCCACTGTGGGAGTGTACTTCAAAAATAGGGACAGAAATGAGGAAAATGTTAAAATGGAGAGAAAATGCCAATTAAAGAGCCTATTATAAACACCTCTGAAGGTCCACCCATATAAGGCTCAAGCGCTAATACTGAGCAGCACATCTCATGGCTAGCTAACAAAAGGAGGGAGGCTTGGCAGCTAGCTCTGGATAAAAGTTTATTAAGAAACATACTTTTTAACATTCAATTACATCATATTGTTTCCAAAATAGAGAAATTTATCTCTAGATTTAACAAGTGATTTAATAACATGGATGTATCTGCAGTTTTGCTTCTAAGGGAATTGGGAATTGCTTCCTCAGTCTAACCTCAGGGTTTGCTTCTTTTCATGCAGCTTCCTGAAATGCTGTGAGCCTCCAATTGCTGTGTAATTAGATCTGCTTCTTGCAGAAAACTTTAATTGGTAGATCCCACAGCATCAGCATGCGGTCAGTGTCTTCTGCGGAGTTTTACAAGTGGAAGAACTGAGGCACACAGCAGGAGGGTGGAAGAACAGGTAAAATAGTCTTCGGTACCAGCTCCTTAGAAATTGGGGGGCTTGTCAGCTCCCTAGCAAAGCTTTATAATTTCACTTTCTGAGGGTGTATCTGTTCTGCCAGCTTACCCTGGAACACAGATTCACAGAAAGTCAAATGCTTTGATCATTCACATTACCTACATGTTGACTCTCCCTTAGCTTCTGAGCTCCCAAGTTTGGGAACAGACATGTGCTGTGCCATAGCCAGTACTTAGGGACAAGGCAGCGTACCACAAAGCCCACCTCCGTCATGGTTTAGACACCACTACTGCTGCTGTGGCTGGGACTGGTTTGTCAGGCCAGGAGACTCAGATACATAGAGGGTCTTGCTCTGACCCTACAAGCAGCATGGGCACAGACAGCTCAAGTTGTCTGCCTCCAGCATCTTCAGCTTGATACTGTTGAGGTTAAGTTCAGTGTAGTCTGAACAGCAAAGAGATTTCAGCACCTATTTAATAGAAAACACATCACCGTGATTAGGGATTAGGGATTCCCCTAAGCTGTATTTGTGATGTGGGACTTGTGTGGGACCATACCTGCTGCCATTTGCTGCAGGCGGGGTCCTTGCCGGCACCTGACGTGGATGAACTTGGTTCATTCCTTCAAACAATGCCTTTTGAAAAAGCATATGACCTGTCTTTTTGCATAATAAATACCATTTGGGGGTTGTTTGCATCATAATTGGCTTCTAGAACCAATTATCTTATAAATCCTTTTTTTAAAGGTCATCATAACTTTTCTGCCTTTTCTTTATGTACAGTTGCGTGTAAGCCTTGAGTTTTTCTCAGCTTTTAGCCATTTTTGTAACTTTAACCTTCCACCTGCCTGGTTTACTTGAAGGCATGCTTCAAATGTCCCAGACATAATGACTTTAACAGTATGTCCCTCCTGTAAGTAGCAGTTCGCAGCAGTAAGACACCCAGAGACCAGGTTTTAATCATCCTTGACTGAAAACTAAAAATGATTCACTCCTGTCAGCACTGGGCAACACAACAAACAGCTCTCCAGCAAATCACTTAAGCAGAAATATGTTGGCATGTTTCTATAGCAACTAAGGAAAAATATTTCACACAAAAGTCCATCTGCTGCAACATAGAGGGAGATCTGGCCAAGGATCCTGTTATAAATTAATCTTAATTTGCAAATTTTATTTTTGCAAACCTCACGCAGCCACTTGCACAAAAAGGCAGAACATAAGTGAGAGGAAAGACAATTGATTTTTAGGTAGAGGCTGTCAATTAATCAACAAACTGGTCATTAATTTGGGAAGCAGTGGTTGTCTGAGGATGAAAAATCACAGTGCATTTGAGAGGTATTCATCTTCATTGCTGTTTACCAATCAGGCTGCATCACACCATCTTGTACGCAGCGTATTTGGAAACACACTTTATTTTTTCAAAGGAGGCTAGTAGCAAGCATCCAACATTTTTTTTAAAAACCATTTTGGTTTGATTTACTTGTAAAGAGTTACTCAAATTTATTCAACCATATAAAATGCTTTGTAGAAGCCATCAAAGTGAGGAGAGGGGGAAAAACCAATGCGATAATTTGGACTGCGATGCATTTTATTTTATGTGATGTCAACACTTCAAAGCCTATTGGAGCTGTGCTCGGGAGATCTGAAACATTTTACGGGGTGCTTGGTGTCTGTGCTACAACCATCTCCAACTATAGATTCTCTTGCACAAAGTTCACATGCTGCTGCCAGCATTTCTTTCTTCCTCACTAGCTGCTTTCTATGTCATCTCTGGCAGTTTTACAGAGCCCCCAGAAATAAATTTAAAAAAAAAAAAAAATCAAAAAATCAACAAGAACTTTCTTCCAGTGGGGGAGCATGTAGACCAGTGTCCTAGAAGGTGTGCCAGGTCTCCAGGGGCTGTGTCTAGGGGAAGGAAAGTCCAGCCTGAGTAGACTCTGTCACCTGAAGCTTTTTATGAAAGGCTAGACTTTAAGATGCTTCAGGAAGAGGTGAGATTTCGGTGTCTTATGTCATATGTCCTTACTAACAGTGATGATATTTAAACATATATTGATAGAGCTGGCAAGCGTTGTGATGGTAGAAACACAGAGTTTCCAGCACAACAGCCATATCACTTGCTCCATATCACCCTTTTTCCTGCCCGCTAGCATCCTTGATGAGGAGGAACAACAGCCTGTTTTGTTTCGAGTGAAAAAATGCACAATCTGAGTGGTGGTACATTAAGTAAACAAGTGAACATGGGAACAGAGCTGCTTATGAAGAGGAGGGGGAACGTGAGAGAATGAAATGTGAGAATTGGAGGACTTTGGATGTCTTGGAAAGATTGCTTTTCCCCGTTTCATTTCTTCTATGCCTTCACACCCCCCCTCCCTTCAGCTCTAAGTATTCTTACTAAATGCCATCTTCTCCATGGGGCAGGATTAGAGTGGGAAAAAACTTCTCCAAATAAGTTTAGAAGACATCTTTATTTTAAGCAGCAAACAAATACTTACTTCTAAACAAAGAAAAATACAAGGTTTTTTTCCGTAATAGACGGAAAACAAGTGATGCATCTCATCCTCAATCTGTTTTGAGATTCCTCACACTGATCAGTTGGAAAACAAGAAAGCAGCTTCTTTAGCACCAGCAATGTCCAACCAAAAAATGAAAAGCAATGGAATTACTAACATTTTTCATAATCTATTAAAACAAGTTGTTTTCTCTGAGATTTTTGTGTTGCATAATGGTTACTATTAGTGTTTACTAAGTTGTTGGAGAAGAAGAAAATTGGGCCCTTTTGCCATGAAAATTGCACCTCTAACCCCCACAGTTGCTGTCTCCTGTTTTGTTCTCAGAAGCTGGTAAAATATTTGAGGTCTACCTAATACACTGACTTCATCTGAAATTTTGATCTATGAATGTTGGACCTGTTGAGTTTTAACACTGAAGTAAAAATTTGTAGCTTCAGAGTAAGAACTATGAGTCTGCTAAGCACATTTGCTTACAAAAATGCTGCAGTCTACTATGGGGCCATCAGAATAATTAGGCGTGAGTAGGTCAGGAGATTTGACCCAACTGGGCCCAGGTCTGGCCAGTTTTGAGCTCTAGAAGAAGGAAAATGTCTTTCAAATACAAACACATTACAGCATTCCATATGGATGAAGTTCCAGAGTTCCAAGCATTATTTAAGAGTCGTTGTACATTGGTCTGTGGACAATGAATGAAAGTATTTGAATTTGGTTTGACACTGTAATAGCTAGCATGAAACTCAGCTATATCCATAGCAATGCCCAGCCACATCTAGTAACGTAAATGCCATGAAGCACTTGGTGCATCCAGGGCAGCGTTCCCAAGTGAAGAACCATTTTGCAAAATTCATACTGGGAAGGAAATGAAGAAACTGGTTTGGGTTTAAAATAATCTCCCATCCCCCTTAATTCCGCTTAAGCCTGAGAAATCTGAACTGACCTTGCAGTCAGGTTTGGAAAAGTTTTATTAAATTCCTTCATCCTAAAAGCTGTTTTAGTCAAGCTTTATTCAATAATTAGTATGATGCTCTGATTCTAAATACTTTCTACATCATTCCTATTATCACTGTTCTACGTTATTATTAGTAGTATTCTACTAGTTAAATATATTGGGTTTTATTATTGCTGGGAAATTTTTGCTGGACACAGTAATCACAACGTGAGCCTTAAACATAGGTTCCCCTTGGCTGAAAAGTATTGAACCAGGGTTCACAGGGTGAGGTCCTCAGTGGGTGTATTTTAGTGTCTCTCTTCTGGGACCAATATGCCATACTCTTAGCTGAAATGAGAAAGTGCAGCTAAGCTGGAGTAGTACTGATGTGTAGAACCTAATGATTTATTCCTGTGCCCATACCACTTTGTGCTGTACCAAGTCCATAATGTATCAGCAATGATCACAGTTTTGCTGTGTAATTATTTAGGATATAAATTCAGTCTTCTCTGAAGTCCAGCCTCGGTCTGTCTTTGCAAAATGCTATAAAGAGCCTCTCTCCAAATATATTGTGTATGTAATGATTAGAATTTTCAATTTAATACTAAGGCTTATATAGGCGATGGAAATACTAAAATTGCTTTCTTCTGATTTCACGTCCTATATGTTTTGTCAGAGCTCTCTGATTTGTTTAAAGTATTCTGTAGGTGATTTTCACTGTACTATTCTTGTAGGTTGCAAGCAAGCTTGATCAAATCGTGTAGCGTTCTGTCCAAGCTTTTGGTGTCAGTTGGTAAGTTGCCATTATATAAACCTGCATTTGAGATCCCTTTTTTTGGCATCATTCATGAAACCAAGACTAAAGAGCCCAGGAAGGGCTGTACCCCCCTAGAAGCAGAAAGTGCCAGAAATCTCATTAATCTGACACTCCCCTGGTTTTAGCCTGACTTCTGGAGTAAAAAATATGAGATAAGCTTCAATCTTCTGCATTTCACCCATCACTAGCTCAAGTATCCAGCATGCAATGTATTATAATGACACATGTCAAGTTTTCCAGAGGTTTAAAGTTTAAACCAGCTTTTCTTCCAGCGTAAAATAATATTACAAGACTGTTTTAGGTCAATAGGACATTTTACAGTGTGATATTATGTGAGCTCAGTAAACTTTTAAAAACTCTTTTCTGAAAACCAGCAGTTTTAAAAAGAAAATAGGAGTCCTGGAGTAGAGGCAGTATAACCTGACGCACTTTATTGCAGCAGCTGCTTGCTTTGTGTATAGCTGTATTTGACAATTTTTTTCTGTTTTGCTTTGCTATTCTATTTTTACATCATCACCACTTTGCTTCAGGTGGATGGATCTGTCAGCTAAAGCTCTGCAGATAGCCTGCCCATAGCCCAGGACCCATCTGTAGGCGAAGTGGGCTCAGGCGCCAGCACTGTCTGCTGACCATCAGCTGGTTGACACCCGGGGACTGGTGTGGCTCCATGCTCTCCTGCCACGTATCTCGCAACAACTCCCCATTCTCTCTTCTGGGAAGCAGCTTAGTAGCATTTCTTGATGACTTGATGGCTACTGTACCTCATCCATCGAATAAGATGGCTGGCAGGTTAATGACTACTGCCTGTGCATAGCCAAGCTGTCTTAAGTAGCCTGGGAGGAAGCCTAGCTACATAAGAACATGTTCTTTCTGCCCATTCTACATCAGACCAAAGGTCCTTTCTCCAAAGGCTGTTTGGAAGGCCTGAAGAGGAGTGTCGAGACAGGGTGAGCGTACACATGGCTTCCTCCTGTGCTCTTCCAACATCAGCTGCAGTGTCTTCCTGGACTGCACATGGGTTGTGCAATGCACTGGCCCTCCATGGATTTCTCTTCCATAAAGATGTCCAGCGTCTTCTTGGAATGCAAACTTTTAGCATGCTTCTTTTCTGAAGGGCTCTGAGAGAGAGGGGAGATGCTCAGCTACCCACAAACTCATGTCATCTCGCAGGAGACAGGTTCAGATTTGGGAAAGTGAGGACACTGCTGATGTAGGACATGCTATAGAGATCTCAAGACTGATGAATGAGTAATAAGCATGAAGCAGTTGGCATGAAAAGAGGCTTAATAAAATTTTTGTTGTGGTATCTGTCTAGGAAGCAGCTAAACTTTCAAAGAAAATACAAAGTTGTGTAAACAAAGTGAGGCTTGGTTAGTGTCAGTTAGGGGAACCAAGTTCTGTGAGACTCAGTAACTCCTATCATGAGCCTGGTGCATTTAACCTACTGAGCAGGAGGGAAGATAGCACTACTCCAGGACTGGCATCATCAGCATGGCAAAAAAAAAATCTACATTTTGATGCTTGCCTGCCTCACAGATCTCATGAGATACTGTTCTAGACTAGACTCTTGAAGACCAAGGCTTTGAGCTGATAGTTTCACGCTAAAGCTCAGAGGGAGGCAGTGACGGCAGGGCACAGAGCTCACCATTTCTGACTTCAGCTTTCCTGCCCATCTCCTAATGACATTTCCTTCATTCAGGTTTGGTGCCAACGATTCAAACACTGCTGTTTGATTACAGTTTTGATTCCTTTGCCTTACTATTGGCTAATGTATTTTTCCTATTCACAGCTTTTTTTCCCTCACAGAGACTTTAAAAACAGTGTGTTGCGATTGTCATACCTCACATTTTCTATTATCACTTTCCCCACCCATGGTCATACGTTGTCTTTGCAGTGGTTGAAGTGCTGGGTGAAAAGCTTGAGTGGGCAACTGCTCAACGGCCTTCTTGCCCTGAGGGGCTTTGTCAAAGCACATCTTAATTTGGAAGATGGATCATGTCATGGGATTAATATTTGTGTATATATGACATGTTTGTGAATTTAGTTTCTTGTTAGTCATGATTTTGGCTTGTCTAGTATAATTTTTATTGGGTAGATACCAGAGCTGCTGTTGAAGGATAGTTCTGGTTCTTTGGTTTAACTATTCGGATCAGCCATAGAATTTCTTTGCTGTAACTGTAGCTTTCTCAAAGTATTTCAGGATTAACATTTTCCATGGTCAGTCTATGATAAATTCAACACCAAAACAAACAAACCAACCCCCAAATAATCTGGTGACATTTGTCATTTTGGAGTTGTCTGAGCTAAATCCTCCTGTAGTAAAAATTGGCATTGTTCCTTTTAGGTGGAAAACCAACCTGAATAGGGGTACATAAGAAACTGAAAGCTCCAGTAACCTGTTTGGTGGGTTCCCAGTGGAAGGGCAGCATTTGCCTGGTTCAGGATTTATACAATCAACTTTGTTCAAACCTGTCGGGTGTTGTACCTCTTGGTGGAAACTAGAAAACAGGGATGAAAAAGAATTTTTTCACTAGATCTGAATTATGAGCCCTCAGAAATTTTTCTGGCGTGTTTATCAGTTTATTTCCCTTTAGTTTCTTTGCTCCATCAGCGTCTAAGAATGCTGGAGATGGAGAGACAGAGTGGATTTGGTAGTTGGTTTGTCACGTCGTTGTAAATTGGCTTTGAGTGCTGTGAGACGTTTGCATATAATCCTCACACAGAGGATTGGAGTGGAAAGACTGGAAAAATTTCCAAGTATTTTTGTACATCTAACACATCTTTGCCAACCTCTGTGCCCCGAGTGTGTCATGACATAGAAGCACTCCAGCTATTTCTGTCTGCTCTTAATATTTTGTGCTTCATGAACACTTATTAATTAGGATATTAATTTCCATATGTAGTTTTGGAACAATGCCATGCTGTGAAGGAGCTTTTTCTCACATGCCATTATTCTGGTTTTGTTCACTTAACCCACACTCTGATGCTGTTTATTGCAGTACATGTCAGGTAGGGCTTGGGAAATTAAAATTTTGGCGGAAAGAACAGGGGCTTTGGGAGTTTTATATAGTGTCAGGTTATTTCTTAAAATGCTATAAATACAAATTTATCATTTCTGGTTTCTGTGTAGGAAATCATTTGTGAACGGATTTTCATTTTTACTGCTGTGGTGACGTTTATCAAGAGAATGTATGCAAATGCACTCCGTGCTAGCAGTTGTTCATTAAGGGTGCACTCTAGCATTTGTTATTTGTTATCTATTGCATGTGACTGGTTTCTTAAACAATACTGGATTCGTTTCTTCTACCTGACTAGACAAATGAGCTTCAATACTAGAATAGCAAAAGGGAATCAAAATATAACTGCCTAGTTTATGCAGAGGCAATAACCAAATTCATAAAGAAAAGTCCCGAGATGGCTGCACTCACCAGTATCTTCAACCTTTCCCAAAAAATGTCCATGAACAATACCTCATTTTTCTTCAGGACACGGATTATGGTGTGAAAATCACTGCTTTTGTCTGTCTGCACACTCCTGGCTGCTGATTAAAGGCACCAATTAAAAGCAAAACTCTGTTCTATGTGTCAGGTTTACATTCAGGAGTGAACTGCCATCCGAAGACCAGGGATGCTGTAGGGTATGCTACACATTTTGGGGATCTAAAGTTGTCCCATATCTGTTACCTTGACATAAAGACTGCTTTGATTGCTTGGGTAAACAAGGGTGGCATCCTTTACAACTGGTGGGGTCTCAGCCCACATACGTCAAGGTGGATTTTGGTCATTACTGAGCAGCTATGACCAGTGCTTTTGGAGAATATAAAACTTGTTGAATTTTAATCTCAGTTTGGCATGTTGGAAAGGGAATTAGGTGCCTCTTTGACTTTTAAATGATCTGAAGAGGAATGTACTTGATACAGGTGGTAAGAATTATTCTTGGAGTCCTCAGATATTCCAGGCACACATCTATTTTCATTCCTCATAAACGTATCCCTGGTGAGAGGGGTGGGGATATCAATTAAGAGGAAAGCCATTTTCCACAGTAGCGAAGGGTCTGAAACGAGCATTCTGCAGATTAAGCAGAACAATCTCCAGAAGTTTAGCCAAACGAATTTTTCAGATTTTTTCAGGATTCTAGTCATGGCCTGTGATCTGAAACATTTGCCAAGAATTCAGCAGAAAGAGGAAAAATACCCCAACTCTGAAGTTTTGAACAGGGAGGTGGTTTGTGGGTTTCATGGGATTGCATCAGAAGTCTGATCTTCCCGGCAAAAGATATTCTCTTTGCAAACAATGAATCCCCTAAAACCACAAGTGCCATGAAGTCAAGCAGCATGTGGTTTGGATATGAGCAGGCCAATTTGTCAACTCTGTTTCATTCAAAGAGAAGGAAATAATGAGTGGAAAAACATGGAGATAAAAAAGAAAAACCTCAGGATAGTTGCTGTGGATTGATCCTCCCAAAGCAGAATATAACCTTGTTTTTACTCAATGGAACTCTCCTGTATTTGTGCTGAAACAGTACTGCTAGGTGATCTGAATAATACATATTTATAATGTATGGTTATTTTTTGACTGGCACAGGGAGTGTTATTCTAGGTAACACAGTATTTTGTGGGGATTTCAATTTTATTTTAGAATCCAGTCTAAATATTGTGATGAGTTTCTAGCAGATAGTCTCAATAGACAAATACTGTCTACGAGGTGAAACTGCCATTGTGCACCTAGGAGTGACTGTGCTTGGCTGCTGACGTTTAGATCCCATAGACAGGGCTGAGGATTTTGAAGCATCTGTCCCAATATTACCATGTCATTCTAATTGGTCACAGTATTTAAAATTATTCTTTGAGGCAAAGTTTTGTTTCTTTTCTTACTATTGCTGAACATGCCCAACACCCGCCCTTTCTAAACAGCAATATTAAAAGCATTCGGAAAAGTATTTACCAGTTTTACTTATTTAATTTTTGGCTTCTTTGTTCTTCAGGAGATAAAAGATGGGACTTCTTAAATATTCCAGTCTACAGAAAAGAACACTGCCCCACCTAGACAGTAATTTGTGCAGAACTCGTGGGTGAAATCTTGGCTTTATGAAGTTGTGGAGATAACAAGAATATTTAAGTGTACCATAAAGATTTTGTGAAAGGTGCACTCCACAGGAAAAGCAGAATTTCTCAGTGGCTTTGCTAAGATGGAACCAGGAAAACAGCTTTTTATTCTAAAAATAAACTGAGTAATGCAAATCATGTTATTCTGCATGTGCAACGATGATGAATTCAGTATGGAAGTTCTTTTTGCTGTCTCTGAAACTGAAATTTTGAAAGTCCTTCTTGCTGAAAAGTCAAACTTTTCCTAATTAATCAAAGCCATTGCGAAGGTGAGCATCACACTGCAGTTTCTGTTCCTAGTTGCTTTAACTCAGGGAATTCCTCTTTCTTGTGTTTCAATCTTTGCTAGTGGTTGCCAGTTTGATTTCAAAAATGTTTTAGTCTTGGTACAAGCAGCAGGCAATCTCCGCCCACATCTTCATTATTATCTTTAAGAAATTCCACAAAACTTGTAGCAACAGCTTTCAAAATCTGCAGAGAGCTTAATTAGCATCAGAGGAGAAGGCTGAAACAGATTTTAAGCAATCATCTTTTTGTTAAGGCTTTGCTCGCACTGACTTTCTTCTTGGTGCACACTGGCTCCACTTGACCAGTAGTACTTTGTGGTCCCAGCTAACAGCTCAACAGTGTGGGCTCTGGCCAAGCGCATGTCTTAGCACTGCTAGTTCACCAGTAGAGATGTCACCTTTGAAAGAAATAGCCTTTGTTAAAGCCATTGGTTTCAGCTCTAGGTTTGTTAAAGACAAATCAAAATAGGAACTCCATCTCTAACAAGCCAATATGTTGAAGATATCAGGGATATGGTCCCTGGATTTAATTTTCCCTGGAAAGAATCAAACTAAGATGTCAGCTTATGAGTGAAGATAGATCTACAAACCATTCTCCTTCACTGTTTCAAAATAGCAACAGCATGGAAAAAGGGATTGATGACAAGAGAATAGCAAGTATCACTGACTAACACAAAATTGCACCCAAAATCTTTTTCCCCTTTTAAAATAACTAAAGAAAACAAATATGTAATCCATTAAGTAGCAGGCTAGATGGTGACTTTCATGCCAGCACTGGCTTGTTCCCACTGGGTTACTCCAAATGTCTGAGGCCCCCGCGTTTTGAATTCGGTGCAAACTCCCACGCAGGTTGGCTTTTTGACTGACTTACTGAAGAGCAGACCTGGGAAGTTAGAGCTAAAAAGTTAGGTTCTCCAGCAATGGGCTGTAATAAACCTTTGTGCTCTACGTATCGGACATGGAGAGAGAATGTGTAACCATTGGTCCTGGGTCTTGGAAACCCAGGACAGAATTCGTGCTAGCTATAAAAATTAACTATTGGACCCCTGTGAAAATCCAGTAAAGAAGCAGAAATGGATGTAGCCCAATTTCTCTATACATAATGTTTGTGTTATTTAGTTCCAACTTAAACATTATCCCACCCAGTTTCTGAGCAGCCCAGAGAACATGGTGATGACTCAGTGGAGGGTAACCAGAGGTCATCAGAAATCGGTTCACTAGCAGCGTGGAGATCAAGACAGGCAAAATGTGGAAAGTACAGTGGTTTATACACGAATATGGGTGTAGGCCAAAGGTACAGGAGAAAAGTGGACAGTTGCATTATTTTTGGGTTGCCCCTCTAGATGTTTGCTTGAAGTATAGTTACAGTCAGCAGAATGACAATGGACAACAGGACTTTCCTCAACGAGCATTGTGGTTTTGTGTAGTGCTTTTCCTATCGGTGAGGCTGTTGACAGAAGTGGGCGTTTGCTGCTTTTCCTTTTATCCCTTCAGACGCAATAAAACTCCAAATTCAAAATGCTGCTCTCATCTGTGGAGTACCAGAATCTCTAGCTGAGGGTATGGGTAGGGCTTACATGGGAATAGAGGAGACTAACAAACAAACAAACAGCCTGGCCTTGAGATCCCAGGCCATGTTGGGAACACAAGTAGTTAGAATAACTGTATACATCGTTATCAACTGGACAATTTGGTCTGCAGCAGCTGAGACAATAACAGATAGAAAACCTTTGGCACTGCTGGTCGCCTCTGACAGGACTCGCACAGCAGTCACCACCACCCATTTGGCTGGTGTTGAAAAAAGGCATGTGTTTTCTGAATGTGGAAAATTTGTTTGGGAAACACTGATCCTAATAAAATGGCCAAATATGACTATGTTACTGAAATCTTAGGTTACCTACCACATCACGTTTCTTTTTAGGGAATGTGTGTGTCCTCCGTTTCTCTGTGCCATGATTCATGGAGGCTGAACTTCTGCTTTGAATCCTCTTCTCTTTCCATATTTCCAATCCCTTTTTTTACTCGTACTTCATCCTTCCCTCACCTGTTTCCAGAACCAGGCTCTATCCCAGCAGAGCCAGAGGCATCCGGTTGACTAAAATTCTGGTTATGAGCAAGCTTGAACGGAACAGACAGGATCCGTCCTTTTTTCCACAGGGTGTAAGCCATGTCTAGTAAAGGAAAGAAACTCCAAGCTAGAGTTTGTTCAGAAGATTAACTGGGCTGGGCACATCCCTTTTAACTTGAGATGGCTCAAGAGGTGTCTGAGCCACATCCCTGTAATTCATGCGGTATGATAAGTCAGCAGAGTGCATAATATCCTTCACTCAGGCACCTGCAAGTGCTTTGTTTTGAGTCCAGTAATCCCAAACACTGCTCTCAGATAGCTGGGTTTCATCCCTTTCCTTTTTCTCAAAGAGAAATTTGGATTGGCTCACTCTTTAATTTAAACCATTTGCCCATTACAACTGCTTTTACAGGCAGAAGTCTCTGGTTTCACAAGACTTTTAAAATCACGGTTACCTGGTGGCAGTACATGTGCAGCAGAGCAGCAGACACATGGTCCGTTGCTGTCTGTAGCATCTATGGGTCCACTGGTTGTATCAGTTCTTCCAGTGTCAGGTGTCTCATTTGTACTCTTCTCACACATACTGTTGTGACTTATTTTTTGCTCATAATTTCTTTTCAGAAACTGAGTAGAGAAGCCCAAGACAACAAACATCTTAACAAAAAACATTATCAGCTACAAATGAGATTGTGGACTTGAAAGGTGTGAGGGTTACTGTACAGCTAGCAAATGCTGGGCTGTGTACAGAGCTTACTTGGTGAACAGTGGAATAGTGACAGGCTTCATTTCTTTTCCTTTTGCCAGCTGTTTGTGAACTGCTGATTTAGGACAAGACTTTGACTGTCATTTTTCATTAAGCATATTTTGCTCCTTATCTGTTCTATCCTTCTGATTCCCACAGTCATGAAATCGCTTTCTTATGTGTATTTTTTTGTCTTATAGTAAGGCTCAGGACTTCCAAGGTGTTGTACATACCCTTAAAGTGAAGACCTTATAATCCAAATAGACAAGACAATTCTCTTTATTCCATTTACATAATGGTTAGGCACCATGAGAGCGCAGCTTGTTGAAAGGAGGTGGTGGCAGAGCCAGAAACAAACCCCAGGTATTATGCCTTCCAAGCCAGCTCTTCACTCACACCTCCCAGAGCATGTTTTGTCTGTATCCCTTTCCAGTTTTCAGCGCAGAAGGATAAAAAGGGTGGGATTCACCTCCCCTCACTTCAGAAATCTGAAAGTTAAGAAACTAGTCTGAACTAGTTGTTTGGTTTCCCTCCAGAGCTGGCATCTCCAGGAGGTGATTCAGCCTGTCTTAGGGTTTGTGGGTTAAATCACCTTCTGCTGGGCACTCGCTGATGTCTGTGACTACCAACAGAACTGAAGGGACTAGCTAAAACTACACGTCTGTCTCCTAGGTTGTGAGGCCAGCGATATAACTGCCACGGACAAGAAAGGCAAGTGGGAATTGTCGGTACATTCCCATAAGAGCTGCTGGACTGTGATTGTTTGGCAGATGCTATCCAGCGGGGTTCCCTCTGCCAGCTGAGCTGGTGAGCTCTCATCGACTCCCAGGGACCATCCCAGACTTTGCACTGATTGCCATTTCATCAGAAGTAATGTTTCATCTAGTACCTTGCCCTCACCTGTTTTCTGAGTGAAGGGAGTTTTAAATGAAACCAGATATTTATGCTTTATCTGCATAGCTGCAGAATTTATAGCCCAGTACTTTTCATGTATATTAAAATTTAGATGGGTGGGTTTAGTGTATGAGAAGAGAGCACAAATAAATACAAAAACTTACCTACATCCATAGCTATTTCATAGTAAAGTGATGGTTGCCACTAGATTTCGTTGGGGTGTTTTTGTTGAGTTGTTTTTTCTTTTTAAATTGTGGAACCAGGGAGTGTGTTTAGCATGAAATAGGGAGAGGGCAGGCATTTTTCAACAGTTTCAGAATGCAGCCAGGGGGACTCTGACACAAAACAGAAAAAGTAAAAACTTGCCAAAAATGGGTGCACTGTTAAGATGACTTCTGATTGCATGGCTGGCACTTCAGCAGCAAATCATCTGATTTTCGCTGACCTCAGAACCAATATGGAGCAATTTGTGTGGAAGGATAAGCGATTGTTGAACGGTTTCTCAAATTATCAAATGACTTGTGTATATTTTGTTTCAGTATCAGGCATCAATATGGGATGGTACACTAGGAAAATCTTGTTCCACTAAGTCCCATTTTTTATACTTTTCTCTCTGTACCTGCTATTTGCTGCTTCTGAAACGAGTGAGAGCTCGTCTGACTTCCAGACTTGAACCAGGATGGCTCTTCTTATTTTCTGTCTTTTTCTTCCAGTCTCTTAAGTTTTTCATGACAGCTAATGATAGAACAAAAAAAAAACCCAACCCACAACACCTCCTATTTCAACCCTTGACAACCATTCAAGGAGTCTCTTATTTTAAACTCTGAGTGTAATGTTTGTAATGCAGCTTCACCAGTCCGATGTCACGGGTGGATGACGCTGTTTACAGTGTATTTCCTTTACTAGTACTTCAGGCCAGTTACTCAATGATCTACTTTGTAAGAGCAAGACTCCTTAGGAACATAACATTTGAAAGTGCATAGGTGTCAATAAGTGTCTCTCTATTGGCTTGGCTTAGCTTAGCTTTGGTGAAAACCCAAGGTTTGAAATGTTGGGTGGCATCTGAGACTAAGACTGAGGCAGTGAAAGCTGTAAAAGTATAGAAAGATTGCAGTCAGCCTAACCCTGCGCTCTGTCTTAGAAGAGTGCTAAATGGGCTAATTGTTGAAATTTTCCAACATACGAACTCTCTGTAATTTACCTTGGGGTTTGGGAGTTGACAGTAGATTTTTAGTACAGTTAGAATGCACATTTTCTATTTTGTAAATATTTCTGAATACCTACTCCTATGCAATTACTGTAACCAAAAGCTGGTACTTGAGCAAACCAGAAGAATTTAAAAAAATGCTACTTAGTAATTAATCATTCCATAAAACATGTTAAAATATCCTTTTTATTTTGTATTGACAAGAACAGGAATCTTGAGATATATTTATTTTACCATTCAAGACTAATACAGATGTTGTTGTGCCTGCAATGTCAGTTTTGAGTAACTCATCCTATTTCAGTTGGTACATTATCTGCATAGGAGATATGGGGGACACATGCTCCAAAATGTACAGAGAGTTGTAATATTTCTGATACAACTTCCAGTACTTTTACAAGTAGGTACATGCTGGGTCTCAGGTTGATTTCATTTACTCAGTTCTACATTAGTGCAAGTGACCGATTGCAGCAATGACAGGCAGTCCAGCCCTGCCAGTCCCACCTGAACCACCCACAGTGAAGGTCAGTCTTGCCATTTTCTCATTTAAGTCATTAGTTGTTTTAGTGCAGTGTTTGCTGGAAGGACACTGCACAAGTTCTTTGGACAGAGGCTCCACGTCCAGCAGGCTGGCACCCAGACCACGCAGTGGGCAGCGCATGCTGTTGGGAAGAGCGTTCGCTTTAGCAGTTGAGTCATGGTGTATGTCCGAGAGGAGAGCACAGACCATTTGATGGAGTTATACCAGAGAAGAGAGAATGGGTTTACTCACAGAAATGTTGTTGAAGATGTAGCTGGGTGACAGGCGTAGAATGGAAAGGCGCTAAAGACGGCGGAGAAAGTAGCTTGTATTATGGGAAAGGCAACGGTTTATAGCCATTGCATAAGTTACTGAAAGGAGAGTGGAGTGATTGAAAAAACGCAGTGAGTTTGTGGTGTTGGCAAATACCCAGCAACATACGTGAGACAGAGAGAGAGAGAGATGTAGAAATAAGAGACTGGACAGATGATGCAAGACTGCTGAAGAAGAGGTAGATGGGAAATCAGACACACCAGAGTGATAGCTGAATCCCCAAGATTTATCAATGATGAGCACCTGATTTACAAACTGCATCCATTTAGTGGCTTGCACATTGTTAACTCCAGTTAGGTGTAAGGTCAAGTAGCTCCCCTATAAATTGTTTGCTGTTTTCTGGGAATCACATTTTTCTACTGTATTTCCCTGCTAGGTAGTATACATTTTACATTGGCCATATAATCCAAGTTACGAGTGGTCTGAAAGAACTGTTGACAATCTGTGGAAGTTGCGAGAAAGGGTTCAAGCATTTCAAATCCCGACTTCAATATGATTCACCTCTGACTTAAGTGCATGAAGTTGCTTTAGTTTCTAGAGTTGAAATATCAAAAGATAAAGTACCTGGAAATACTATCAAGAGAGTAAAAATCCCTCATGCAAATTATTTATATACATATACGTACAGGAGTCTTCTATCAAGCAGTGATGCATTCTCATGTGAAAAGCTTTCTTTTTCTGGGGTCTTCACATCTTAGCTGGGAATAAAGTAACTCAGCAACAAAAATTGTTTAACAAAACTTACTTGCTAAGTGGTGCACATTTGAACAATTCTTCACAAACATACGGTCAGGTCTTCCCTCTTCTTATGATTATACACCCTGTGAGGGGAGATTATAAAGACTAAGGGAAAAAAACCAACTGATCTCACCGCAATCAAAGGCGTAATTCCCCTGAAGCCAGGATTTTACCCTTTGTGTATTGAAACTGGAAGATTATTTAATTGCAGTATTTAATGCTAAGAAGATTCCAGTAAAAATGATCAAGCCCTTTTTTTCCACTCTGAAAAATAAACTAGAAAAGGAACAGAAAAGGAAGACATACTTGGCATATTTTAAAGAATTATGCAAGGCAGTTTTATGAAGGTTGGGTTTAAGCATCAAAACATCAAAGTCCCACAGTCAGATGAAGACTTGGGAGAAAGGTAAAGGCCAAGGGTTTGAAAATTAATTCACTAGAAATGACATTCATGATCATCTGTTGGATGCTGAAGTTTGTGTCATGAGTACTTTTGAGCACAGTCTGGATGCAGATAAATTTTTGGTCACAGGAGTCAAAAAATGTACACCAGCAAAAATTACTTAGCATGTTTTCATCTGGTTGATTCAATAATGAGGAAAGAAAAAGGAGAATCTAGTGCCAGATAAGCAGTCAAGAGCTTGCATATAATCTAAATATCTGTGAAAATATTCTGGAGGTGTTTCTGTTACCTCCTAAAGAGATTCAGCTCACAGTCAGTAATAGTACTTTTATTTCATAACAATATATCTGTATTTCCTCTCAGTTAACAACTTCAGTGCATCAGTTAACAGTTGCAATAAGGCGATCAGTTGACAATTGCTAAATATTTTTTATCTCCTCTTCCCCCAGAACATCCTGCTTTACTTTCATATCCAAAGCTACTGAGATGCTTTGCCAACTCTGAGCTCAGCAGTAAAATAAAAAAAGATAATTGATCCACTTGACATTCACCAATAATTTGGTTTTTTTCCTTTGTTATTTTCCTGTTAGAACATGAAGAGATAATTGCTTTTAAATTTTACACCTGTATATTAGAGAATATGGCTGGTGGTGTTTTGTACAAAATACAAGAGCTGTGTATGCAAGCCATGGAGAGAGCGAGCTACAAACAGAAAATGAAGCAAGCTATTTTGTCCAACTACCAGTGCCCGCTGATTTGGATAAAACCAAGAAAGACCCTCTCCTCACAGAGTTAGGGGCTCGGGTTTGCATTCAATAGAAGCTGCAGATGCTGCGCCTCATTCAAATTGTTGTCTGAAGACAGGACAAGGTAGATTTTTTTTTGAGGCTGCCTAAAATTTGGGGTCTTAAGTTGAGCTGACGTCAGTTGGCACTTGTATAGTCTTTCCTGCTCATAGCTGTGTGGATTGCTAAGCAGAAGTTTACTGCCAGATTTCAGCCCAGAAAGGATGTTAAAAAGGTTGAATTGCAGTGATCCTTGGAAAAATCTTTGCACATCTTTGTAATTTTGTTTTATTGACATCTCTATTATTTTTGTCAAAAGGAAGGTATCAGGATGAACAGCTTGTGTCAGTGAGCATCCTTTAATATCTTGGAATAAATGCTGGAAGATGCTTCGAGGCAGAGATGCTGTTAGGCACTGTTAAGTATGATTTTCTTTTACTCTCAGTTGAAGCTTTGATTATTTCCTTTTCCCAAGCAAAAGGTCAATGTAAAGTAGGCAGACATTCATGTTAATACATTAATACAGCTATAGTATTTCATTGTTGCCATGGTTTTGTGTGTGTAAGTGATGATAAAGCAACCACGTACATTGAAAAAAAGCAGTTAATCACGAGGCAGGAGGCAGGCACCACTAGAAAAGTTTCCCTGGTGTAGGTAGTATTTCTTACTTAAAAGCAAGTTTTATTTGGCTCGTGTGTGTGCAGAGCTGTCTTTATAAACTTTTAATCTCAGAGCCGTCAAACCTCCTTTGACCCGGAGTTTTACAGTAAATGGAGAGAAAAAAAATGAGCAAGATGCTCCCTTGTAGAAAAGCAAGCTTAGGGAACGTATTTCAAGGTGAAAATCTTGTGGTGTCATTTTACTAACATTGATAGAAATTGATTAATGTGAAACTTTTCTGGAACATTCCTGAATCTCTACAGCCAAAGACTTGAGAAGATAATAAACTAGTGTAAATGCAGAATCTTCTAGGAAACTGCTAAGGTGACCTCAGTAGTGTGAAGTAAAAGGACAAGGAAAACAAAGTGGAGTTGTGCTAGAGACATGGCAGTGCAAAGCTCGTCGCACAGGTGAGCAATTTGTGTCACATTCTGCGCAGAATAGTTCTTTAAGTAAATCAGTTCATTACAACGTGGTTTTCTTAACCTCTTCTCATACTTTGCACGTGATTGTGATGTGAGGGGACAGTGAAACAGATCTGGCTTGGTCTTCCAACCTTGTCCTGCAAACCATGTTCCCAGACTGTGCCTCTGTGTACATGGATTTGCTGTGCTGCTCCCAGACTCACTTCTGGATCTCAAGCACCTCAAGTTTCCATCCACCACCTTAGCATTAATTAGCATTCATTAAAAATCAGGTGATTTTTCTAGCATTAACAGCAACATTGTGTGTGTGTTCAACATGCACATAGCCACATTAAACACTGCTGACCACTGACATCCCTGCTAAGAAGCAAAAGAAAGCTCAGTAGTAATTTTGCTCCTGTCTGTGACCCCCCTCAAGCATTTAGCTCCAAACTTTTGTGTACATGTACATGAAAGCAGCTCTGTGATGCAGGTGTTAATCATTTTCTGTATCACACCTTCAGCGTGACTGGAGGAGTACAGATGTCAGGTACCCAGTGGGGGCATTAGCAGAGCATTTTGTAAGGTTTTGAGGGTACTTTGTGTTTCCTTCTGAGAATGAGAAGCAACATACTGATAGTCCTCAAAGGTCTTTGAGTCTGTCTCTGGTTCAGGTGATGGCTAGCCTTTGCATTTTAAGGGGTTGTTTTGAATGAATAGGCGAGGGGAGAATAATTGTCAGTGGATCTTAAGCAGCAATAGGCAGAAATACTCAATGGCATGATATGTATGCCAGGACTCCGGGCTTGAACACTCTCCCGATATTATAGAGGTTGAGGTTCAAAGTTTAAGGGATGGGAAATCTTTTATGTGACAATGCAGGGTGCTTAAGGCATTTCTTTTAATTCAAGAGGCTGACATAGAAGTGTTAGCCATAGTCTATATGACTAGTAGTGGCCACAGCCTTAATCTTGGGGAACTACGTTACTATGTCTTTTCTAAATCTATTTATATTTTTTGGCCTCCCTACAGCTCTCTGAAAAGTCCACAGTTTAATTGCATTTGCAGACAAACAAACAAATAGACCTTCCTTTTGTTTCTTTTAAATGTGTCAGCTTATGCAGTCTCACAGAGAAAATAAACTGTCATGGATCTTCACCTTACACAAGTAGCTAAAATCCCTGGAGATACAAGGGCTTGGTTGCTGGTGAGACCCATTAGCAGAAACCATTTAAAAAAAGAAACAAACCCTCATCTGCTTATTTTAATTTCTAAGACTCAGAGGTTAGATTTTTCCTCAGGAAAACATTCAGTGATACTGCTCTTGCTGTGTCTTCCACTTTTGCCGACTGACACAAAGCAGGTGGTAAAAAATGTTACCATAAATGTTCAGGAAAGTTCCTGAAACAGGGACCAACCCTTGGACTTCTCTGAATGGTTATTAGGGAACTTCTGACGTGTAACACAGGGAGATGCCACCAAATCACAGAAGAGAGGGGATAATGTGCAGCAGTAGTCTATTTAGAGAACGTGGTTGCTTTTTTCTGTTTGAAATGTTTGCAAATACCTTTTGATTTCCATAAACTATTTAGCAGATACATTCTCGAATTAATCCAGGTGGATTATTCATGAATATCTTTGCTACGTTGTTTTGTGGTGATTAGCCAAGTTAGTCACAAGATGTCTGTCCTTTGGCTTTGTTAGAGGAGTGCACTCCTACACTCTGAATCCTACAATCTGAATCTGGTGTAAGCAATTTAAAATTCATTTTCAATGAATACTCCTGTGTGTGATTTTGAAATAAGCTTTTTATATGCATTTTTGCCAGTAAAACTTACATTAAGTTAATGTTGACAGAAAACAAATGCAGAAAGGTTTAAACAATTTCATGTCTCATGTAAAATTGCTATTTGTGGATATGTACTTTAGCATTATTAGCCCAACTTTACTTCATCCTTTACTTCATCCTGAGCAATGAACAGTGTTCAGACGTGTTGTGATCGGGTTTTTCGGTATTTCCTTCTATTAAAGACAAAACATGGAAAAGATCTAGATTGTTTGTGAGACACTACTACTGCCATTACCCTTGTACAGAGGATACCATCACATTGTCAATAGCAGCATGGACAGACTGATGGACAGAGACATGGACAGACTGATAACGAGCTCACGTTTGCCTGGTAAGAAGCAGCCAGGAAGGAAACACTTCTCAGCAGATACTCCAGGGAAGGTCAGGAAGGCAGGGAGGATTTTATGACTCCAGCACCACTTAGATGTTACTAAAAATGCACTCTGCCACTTCTTACTTGGAACATCAGATTTTGCAGCTGCAGTGTTTCCCAAGCTAAATCTAGTCATTTTAGATAAAACATTAAGATGCAGAAAATATGTCTGAAAAGAAACAAATTAAGAAAGTGATAAAGCTACAACTGTTCTTTCTAGGTAGGAACATACTCATCATCCCATGTTTTCATCTCACAGCTACAGGTTCTTATGTGCCTAATCTGCTCCTGGATTTATATTCAAAAATTGAGAGCCAGAATATGTTTTATCTTTTTCTTTTGGGTGCCTGTGAAAAATACATTCAGTGCACCCTTACCAGCTCTGCCTGGTCACAAGACTGTAAAATATTCAGATTGAGGTATATTTACTGATTTTGTTTATATATATATATAGTTTCAGCCTTGAATAAGTGAGTATCTGGTAGGCAGAGAAGAGGTATGAAGGGTGGTAAGGGGAAGAGTAGCTTTGATTGTGGGAAACACAGAGTCACAACCCCACATTTTTCGAGCAGTTAGGAACACAGATAATCAGCATTTGAACAGTTTTGAAAATCCATTCCAGCATATTTCAGGGCTGGGTAATGGGCAAAGATCATAAAGCTAACAAAAGGTGTCAGGGAGGGACAAAGAGCAAGAGCATTTACACAAAGCACTCCTGGGTATCAAATCTCTTGTAGAGATGAATAATGCATTATGTGCGGTCTCCGGGATGTGCTAAAGGCAAATCAGAGATTGTGGGTTAGATAAGATGTATACAGAGGGATTGTTAGGACATATGATTTTTAAAGTCTTGAAAATGCTGTATTGAAAGAGATGGTTTAGGCTACAAAGTATGTGCTAAGAAATAAAAACTCAGGGTGACCCTCAGAGAATAGGAAGGAGAAAGCCCATGCATGGCAGCATGAGTCAAGTGAGAAGGGAAAGGGAAAAAGAAATGGAAAGGGATAAGGGGAAGGGAAGGGAAGGGGAAGCTGTGTTGAACAAAACATGCAAGAAGCAGCTCAAAAATGCTCTGCATGGGGGGGCAAGGGTCAATGAGGAGAAAAGTGGAGCAGGGGAAACATGTCTGAAGATTAAGCCTTGAGGTACAACCTGAAAGGCCACATTCATGATGTCAGAAGGTGAGTCTACTCTTGGTTCCTGTCAGTGAGTGATGTCTAAAATGTCCCAAGTGACCATGAGAAAAGAAGTTCAGTGCAGCCGTTTGGGTAGTGTTATTTAGTTATTCTCTGCTTTTGCAGAGGTATTTTCATGTTTTTGACCAAGAATACAATCTTTGCCCTTGCTAGGATGAAGTATCCTTGTTTTTCACCCTAAGCAAGTTTAGTATTTAAAGTGATACTTGGTTGAAGCTACCTAATTAATACTAAAACAGCCATGCTACTCATGTTTCCCTAAAAGCACAGAATAAGTAGAAGGTTGGAAATCCCAGGCAGGAGCTGTGCTGGGTTTCCTGCAAAGCTGGAGCTGCTTGTTTGAGGGGTGATACCCTACGGGCTGGATCCTTTGGTCAGGCACCAAGTGTCTGAGAGGCCACATTTTCCCAATTTTTTTTCCCAAATTGTTTGAGGATAGGGCTTTAATCGCTGGCAACTTCTGGAAATTTGGTTGCAAGTGGCTTTTGGGGAAAGCTGCTGCTTGTTTCCTGTATAGGAAACCAGGGACACGTCCACTCTGTCCTGCTGAAACCTGTCTGGATATCCAGGTGTTTCACAGAACCACAAAACTAGGAAAGCAATGATGCTCGTTTACTGCTGGAGAAATCTCCATAGCGTGAAGTATGAGGCCACAGGTCTCACGCTATGATCTAGATTAAGATCCTTTGCCTCTTCCCATTTCCTTGATCCCTCTTTGTATCACTGTCCTTCTGCAAAAAGTGAACTACTACTGTGTGTTCATCCACTTCACCCAGAGGTGGTATTAAATATGCCATCCTTTCTCCAGTCTAGACAAGGCAGTAAGAGGTGTCATCCTTCCCAGTTGCCTCCTCCACAAGCAGACCTGAGCAACCAAATTAAAAAGCGAATAGAGCGGTTTGGATGGGACAGCTGCCTGCCACGGTTGGTGCTGGAGCAGAAGAGATGGGAGGTGTGAGAGAGGGCAAAGCTGACTTCCCAGGGGAGTGCAGTCCATGCCTAATTTAGTAATAATGAAATAGATGAATCCTAGGGAGATCAAACTCGCTTTGAATGCCCGTAAAGGACCCCAGCTATGCATTTTAACATGGGAGGATTGGAACCTCAGCTTTTCTGTCTTTCTTTGAAAAAAGAAAAATGTTGACAAGCTGGTGGCAGATTTCAAGTTTCCTACTCAGGAATAAATCGAGGCAACTGTTTCTTAGCATGCCATATTTCTAGTTAATAAAACGTGTGCGGTCTGTACCAGTCCTAAAGATTTGTCACCACTGGAGAGCCCCTAATGTCAGTTTTCAGTGCTGGGCCGGGGGCACCTGCAGTGCGTGCCGCTCGCCAGGGAGTTGCTGGGGACCGGAGGAAGCCTTTGATAGGGCCAGGTGGGATCCTCACAGGCTCCGTGAGCCGAGTCCTCTGGGTCGGTTCACAGGCGTGAGGGATAGGCCGGGTTTGCTTGGAAGTTCAAGCTCAATGAACTGAGACTTTGGAGAACAATTCCTCCGGCTGCCACTGCCGTCCTGGGAAGCCCTCTGAAGCTCTCCTTCCTAAGAAACCCCCCCACTCTCTCCCCTGCCTCCCTCCCTTAATACGTTCACAAGTTTTCCTGACAAAAGAGCAATTACAACCTGACGGAGACGACTCACAAAGAGAGTGGGGATGACCCCTACGGGAGGTTTACACGACTCAACACATGGCCAGTCACCAACAAAGCCAGCCCCCCTCACATTTGATCACAGAAGAGCCTCCCAGACTGGCATGCTTGACCAAAAACTGGCTGGGTGACTCATTCGTCTGGCGGCTCTGTGATTCATGAGCCTCCAGGAGGAAGGGAGGAGGGAGGTGAATGCTTTTCAGATCTGAAGTTAAATGCAAGAGAAACACATTCCCCAAAAAGCAGACGCTCGACTGTGTCCAATTGGTGCATGAAGACCCACACAAAGCCAGGGCAGGAGTCCTGGTGTGACGCACAGTGAGGCTCCCGAGGCGAGCCACGCCGCGGGCTGCACCTTTCCCAAGTCCGTGGTTTGGAAGATCTTGAGTGTATAAACAGAAATAGTGCCTTGCGTCTTATCCTTGCGTGTTCCATCCGTTCTGGCTCTGGGATTTCCCCAGGAACATCCCACTCGGTTGTGCTTTGGAGCTGATATTGAGGGCTTTGACCTAATAGTTGGGTCAAAAACCTCAAATGACTTTGACCAGCTGAAATGTAAGCTTCTGATCAGCACTTATAATTTTGGCTTCCTCTCTTATCTCTGAAGCAAGTGTATCCACAGGCAAGTGTCCCACCCTTGGAGGTGTTCACGTTAGGTAGGATGATAACTCCACTGGCGGTACCTCTCTCTCCATGTCCTGTGGAAGAGCCTCACCAGCTGGCAGGACTAACTGCCTCACTCTTAGGTGACAAGGGTCGGGTGAGGGGAATCCAGCCCTGGGCGTCCGTGAGGGCCTTTCCTTCGGTGCCGTCTCCAACCCACAGGGAGTTTGGGGTGCCTGCGGCGTGCTCACTGAAATGCTTGTGCTTCCCACTGCCATACCTCTCCAAGTCGGCCATTGCAAGGGATTATGTTACTTATTGCTTCAGACGTATGGGTCAAAAAGCTAAATTATTTAGCAGCTGTTGCCAGATGGATTTTAAAACAATTAACAAGTGCTAAAAATAGGCAGCTTGCTCGCTCTCTTTTGGATTTTGCCAAAAAACGTCTGTTTGCTGTTCGCTTGCCAGCAGTTTGTGCCTCGTGCTCCCTGTGGCTGTCGGGGCCTGTAGCGGTCTCTGGGCCTCGGGGAATGTTTCTTCCTCAGCGAGCATCGGCTGCATGTGTCAGGGTACGGCTGTCCTGGGCAGGGGGTTGAAATGCCCTGGTGTTATTTTTTTGCATTACTGGTGTTGTTACTGCGATTCTGGGCAATAGGCACGCAGTATCACCCGCCTTTGGTGGCTGGATTTCACTGTCCCACACTCACGCTGGGGTGATGATGGCAGGAGTCATTAAAGCCCTGGCATCAAAGGAGCTTTGGGGCTTAACTCTCTGGGAGCACCAAAACGGCTTTGAAGGACCCCGGTTTTAACTCTTCCTTTCCCTGGTGTCGCAGGTGGGAAGATACCGCCTGGGATGGGGAAACCTGTGTCCGGAGGCTGTGCTGAGCTCTCCGGTTCACACAAGGCTGCCCGCAGCCATCAGTTACCTGTATCGGCCTGCCTTAGCGCGGGAGGAGGAAAGTGTCTGGAGGACATTGCCACTCACACCCGTGTGATAGACTCTGAAACAAAAACCATCTGCAAGCTTGAAGGCCGTGAATTAAATTAATGTGCTGGAGTCAAAATAAATCCAAGCTGCTGCGCAGTTTGTTGGTGAGGCCCTTCCTCTAAGGCATTTTGCTGGTTGCTTCAACCAGCAAACCAGATCATCTGTGGTAAGACATTTTGGGACGTGTAGTTCAATGCTTCCTGAAGCTCACAGCTCCATGTTGTCAAGGCAAGAGCATCCTCTGGCCACATTTCAGGGCTCCACCATCAGAGCCTGGCTCACAGGCAAGACTTTGGCCACTGAACGTTTGTTTATCTCTGTGGCACAGGATGTGTGCTTTGTCCAGAGTCAAAGGGAGCGTTTGTTTCTTTTTTGAGTTTGCCATCACCCATAAAAACAGGTACTTTGCATTTAGCCACAGGTTTATGAGCCTCTGCTGCCAGCCTAGCTCTCATGCTTCGCTTGGTGGGACTTGCAGCCCTCAGCCAACTCGGGGGAATAGTGCAGATGATGGAGCACATTTAACTGAGTTTCTGTTTCTAAAAAATGTTACACTAGGCAAAGGATTTGGACCTGAATGAAAGTGGTGGATCTAATTTTAAACAGTACCTATGAATGAAACTTGAAACTAGCTGTTCAGGAAATACCTTCCTCTGCACCAGTGCCAGGGAGAGTATGTGATTTAATGCTAAATGAGCCAGTGCCTATGAACAGGTTACTGCAAGAATATTTTTTCCTACTTTTGACTAGATTATTTTTTAAAAAGAAGTCTTAATTTCTACATATATGTCCATGTCCTCCTGCAAAAGCTGCAGATCTTTCACCTCCAGGGAGTGAAAGCCTTCTCTGCTTCAGTGCCATATGTTACCTTCTGATGCATGTTTGTCACTGTGGCCCCACATTGCAGAGCTGTTTGCTTCGATCTGGTGCCTGGGGATGGCCAAAAGTGAATGACACATAGGAGAGGATTTTGAGCAAACTGAAAGCCTGTCCCAGGGCTCTTGCCCAGATGAACAGCCATGCTGGCTTTCAAGAGGCCAGATCTCTTTCAGTTATGCTTTATTATATATTGTCCAAACATTCCTCTTTTCATAACAAAGACAGAAGAGAAAATTGCCCCTCCAGATACTGAGCAGGCATCCTGTCCCTCATGTCTTTTATCATACAGCTTTTCATGTCTGTAATTTAGGACCCTGGACACCTAAGGGTTTAGCTGAGAGATAAATCAGCAAAACAGCTCTGTACCTTCCTGCACAGTCTTTGCAGACAAGCACCAAGTTATAGGTGCCTTTCTGAATAAATGGACTATGCACAGCAATAGACGCATAGGAAAAAGTAATTGCTAACAACAGGGTATCAAGAGGTCTAAACCACACCGCTTTATCGAAGAATAATTTGCAGCTATTGTAAGCCAGCTGCTCCTATCTGACCCTTAATAAGATTCTCAGCCATCAGCAATGGAAGCTTTAGTTAGTAAAACACAGAAACATTTTGTAATGCTCATTTGTTCTTTATCTGAATAATCTGCGTCTTGCTGTTCTGGTTCTGGGGCTGGTGATCTCTTTTGGTCCATGATGCAAACTTTGGTTAGCAGATGGTTCACACCAGATAAACTTTGCTTACAAAAGATTAGATTCATACTGAAAGAAACCTTAGCTAAGATGTTCCTAACCTATAATATAATTTATCTTCTATAATATAGAAGATAAAACACACTTTTATTTGATGACAAGATAACAGAGTGCCTCTGAACTTCCTCATTACCCTCTGTGGAAACTACCTGAGTAATCTATTTGAACTAATCCTTGTAGGACCTCTTGATTGCCAAGGGCTCCGGGACAGGCAGCCCAGATTGGGGAGGGAAAGTAGCATGAGGTGGGTGGGAATGTAGAGTTTCGGGTTGGCCTTCAAGAGGTATCTTTTGCCTCGTATCTCATGACAGTATTAAAGTCACAGGCAGGAGACATCAAAACTCTTGTTAATTGACTGCTATAACAATCACAGGTCCCTCCCAGTGACCAGAGACTTTAATTTAGGCTCTCTGTTTTTATACTGTCTGGCTGAAGCAAGCCAGCAGGGCTGTGCAGGGAGCTCATTGTTTTCTGCAAAACTTCTGGGATGATGCTCCAAGCTCATCATGCGCTGGATGCACACCCCAACCTGTGAGACAGGTACTGACTGCCTTCACACCTCGCCTCCCTGGGATGCTCTCACCCGAGCTTTGCTGCCTGAAAGCATTCCTGCTAACCAAGGATAGCCTGGGAATGTTTGTGAATATCTAAAAAGCACTTGTCTCTGCCTACTTTTGCTCTTTCTGAGCCGTAGCTGCAGTCACTTTGCAGGTCAGGCAGGGCTGGCTGTCATGGGCGCCTGCTTGGGGCTGCTGGTGGGGGCTGACGTTGCAGCTGGGAAAGGCTCCAGGGGGGAATCGCAGCCGCCCTCTGCTCTGCCATTGTGATGGGCATGGCCATGCCAGGGCTTCGGGTAGATGTTCAGCTAGAGAAATGTCTTCAGCTGTGGTGACAGTCTTGGATACTTCTGTCTCAGGAGGTAGGACAGAGCCAAAACCGAGGACTGGTGAAGAGAAAAATGACATGGGTCAGGTCTCTGAGCTGAGTCAGTATGAATTCAACAAAGCCGTCTTGATTTATACCACGAGAGGATCTAACGCACTCGGGGATCATCAAATGAAAAGCGCAACATAAAAAATGTGTGTGATGATGGTGATTACATTTCTGAAGGGCTCTGTTTGTCTGCTTGTGCCCTTTTTTGTTTTCCAGCATCCTTTTGGCTTTGTGTCTCATCCCTCAGTCAAGATCTATTTTATATTTCAGTAAATCTTCATAGCAAAGCTATAATACCACCTGATTACAGTGCAGATAGGAAAGAGAGGGATCAGATATGTTGCTTGTACTTATAGGTAGTAAATGCCTGCCTAGCCCATATTTGTTCTTGATTTATTGCTCTGAGCCTTTTCTGAACATACATATGGAAGGCTGCATTGCCAGAACAATTCAGGCCCACTTAAAAAGATGAAGGGATTCTTAGAAGTATCCAGAAAGACTTTTCCCTCAATTTGCAAGGAATATATGGTGACCTGAAGAACTGACTGAGTGGGAAGGAGTGAACCTGCTTGGCTAAGTAAGAAAACTTCAACCTTGAATCTGTGTCAACTGCATGAAAGGAACTCAGGCAGTTTCTGAGGTTATGAAATACGTAGATATTTGCACAAAACCTTGGTCCTGTTGAAGGCACAGGAGGTTATTGATTAATGCCAGTGAAGTGAAGATTTCACTTGGGTTCTTTCCCCTTCTCCTGTCCAGGCCAGACCCATATTGCAAAAGCCGTTTCTTGTCTAAACACCTAATCCTGTGAGTAGTTAAGCAGCTCTTGGGAAGAGTTGACATGCTTCACTCCCAAATGAAAAAAAGGCAGTTGAAAGCATTCAGCCCTTTATAGCTCTTAGCAAGTTTATCAGACTGGAATCAGTTGCTTCACTGAAGGCATTTCAGATGCTGAAATTTAAACTGGGATTTCCAAAAGACATCTGGAGAGGCATGTTTCAGTAATGTCCGGACTCACTGGGAATGACACACATCCTTTGAGTTCCTTTTAGACCCTTATCTCTGCACTTTTCTGTTGTTAAGTAAAAACAAACTTTACATCTTGGGATTTGCTTGTAACTACTGGCTATCTATAAAATCCACAACTGCCATGAGCCATTACTTCTCCTTCCCTTCCATAATAAAATTCCGGGAAGTAATACCTTCTAACAACAAGCAAACCTGCCTTAATAGGACAGAAGTCTTGTGCTGGAAGTCCAACTTTCCACTGGCAGCACTTCTGGTTAATACTGGAAATTCTAAATATCTGATTAAACATTTCTGGAATTTCTGGGAATATATTGAGGTGCTTCATGGGCTAGTTCTTCATAAAGTTTTCAACAAAATAGCTTCTGTTGGGGCTTAAAGGACCCCCTCTAAATAATCCATCTCCCTAATTTCTTAACGTGGTTCCTTACATTTCCTAAGCTGGGTCCTTAAATGACTTATGTTCTCCTTTGCAAAATGCATAGACACAAATAAACCGCATATATGAGGAAGGAATGTTCCTCCGTCCCACAAAACAAATTAAATACATTGATCCAAAATCACCCCTGGGGTAACTCCTGTGAATTCAGACGAAACGCCTGAATTGAGTTTATTAAAGCAGCATTTCTGATATGGATTGGAAATAGCAGTCGAATGAGGTTTTGCAATAGTAAAATGATTGTTTATTAGTGATGAGTGAATCACAAAATGTCTGGCATGTATGTTGATCTTAGAAAAAAGTACTGAAAAAGTTTGAAACCTGATCAGGTCTCTCTGAATCCGTATGTCAGCAAAACTGCCTGGAAGTAAGTCTGAGTCAGGGTTCTCGTTCAGACATACTTCTGAAACGTCCATATTTATGAGGTTGGATATAGTCATATCTCAGCAAGTGCTAAGAAATTAGGGATGGTGAATTGAACTGGTAAATAAACAAGAACATACTCGTTCCTAAATTTTATATGATTGTGATCTTTTGGAGAAAGTCACACAAATACCTCAACCATGCCAGAGCTGCAGAAGGGAATATAAAAGCAGGGGAAACAAAATTAGTTCCCAATTCAGACTTAATAAATAAACAGTGCAAGTCATTTCCAAACTTTTGTTTTGTTTTCTTCTTAAACACTCTGTCAAACCACAAGTAGCTTTTCAAATGTGTCTATATAGAAATCAGCTTTGGGGTTGGAGTAGCATGATTTTATTTAGGTTTTGTAGAAAATTTGGGGGATAGAGACTCTCATCACGTGCTGGGCCACAGTGTTTCTTCTGAGGAGCATGAAGCCAGCGATCCTCCTGATATGATCCTTGACCAGACAGTGCTCTCACAGCTCTGACCTCTTAATTTCAGCTTCTCAACTGGCGTTAATATCGAAGGACTTGCAGATAGACCTCAGAGAAGAGATCTGTACACATGGCTCTCCTCCCACCTGGCCCTGGTCTGCCAGGGAAGCACAGGCAGCAGAGGCAGCCCAGGAGAGGGCACGTTACTGTGTGGTCAGATCCAGGACAGAGAGGGCTGGTTACTTACAGGCTGCTACATCCGTTCGGCAGGGAATTGAGGGAGGAGAGTCCCTTCCCCTTCAGGCACCCAAGTGACCACTCTTTGCAGACACCATTGAATCCGTAGGGCCCATTGCTGGAACAGCAAATGGGTCCCACTTGCCCACTTCACACAGGGTTATGGGGTGGTTTGAGCCTCTGACTTGCAGTGCTGTCCCCTCACCATCCCCCTGATGGTAGCAGGTTTGTAGGGTGGCTTACACATGTAACCAAAACAAAAATATTGCACGATCTGGCAAGCCATCAGTTCCAGCAACTGAGAGCTATGTCCAGTGTAGCTAAATCCCATTACAAAAATAAATCTTTGGGATATCCCACAATGACCTGCAGTAATAATCCTGCATACAACTAGGCCTCAGCTTAATTCCTGTAGAGATTAGTTTTATAGCAGCATAAGAGAACAGAGGACTTGATTTACAGAAGTTGGTTTTCGTCTCTGTTGTTTGTGATTCCGTGGTTCAAGAGCTGCTGTGGCAGTGTCCCCATGGACAGAAGATCCATCTTTGTGCTGCTTTCAGCAAGTTCCTGAAAGGATCTTTATTGCAAATGTTTAAGGCTATGAAATCTTGAAATGCTCACTTATCTTTATTCAGTATTTTCTCCAGCACACACCTATGTGGTCACTGTAGTACTTGCAGAAGCATTTTGTTGGGAAGAAGCTCATCCAACCTTGCAATGGGAGCAGGAAGGAGAGAGAAACCCTCGACAGATGGGTGCTGTGTGTGCTGCAGGTGTACCGAAGGGATGACTCAGTGATGAAGGCCCTCATTGAAGCATCAGAGGACCTGTCATGTGTCTTTTTGCTGCCACAGATACCCTGTGAAACCTAAATCAAGTATGCTGCCTTTTTACATGTGTCTTGTTTGTACCTTCCAAGGATGCTGTAAGGGCAAATGCAGGGAAGAGGGTTTGGGGTATGCTTGGATGTTTGGTGATTCTGGGCCTTACTCCTCGAGACAGCTGTGGGAGAAGCTGCGAGTCTGATAGGTGTAACTGAAGACTGTACAGTGGCTGCTCTAACACACTCCTTTAAGGGGAGAATTTTGGGGGGATCTCAAGTGCTGCTTTCAACTTAAAACCAAATTTCTCTTAGATAAATTAAAAAGTACTTCTCTAAAGATTTGGGGTACTTAATTAGAGATCTTGGACCACTAATAATGGTAAGGAAAAATGTCTGAATTACAACTTTCAGTCGCATTTCAACAGCATGCAGCACTCTGCATGTCCTATCCTGACAGCCTACAGTTGGTGTCATGGAGTGTTGTTAGTCCTCAGAGCTGAAGTCTGGGGTCATCAACCCAGACACATTAGGTCCTCTGAGATCAGGACTCACCAGATCCTTCTGTAGTCTTGTCCAAGGCCTGGCATGATAAACTGCATGGATTATTATTATTTTCATATGTTTAGGTAAAACAGAGCCCCACCCTTCCTAGTCTGGAGGGACCTTCTTCTCGCTGGAAAGGTGTTAGCAGGTTCTGTTTGTGCTCGGGCCATGAGAGGATCTTGCCTGGCCATACAGAGAGACATCTGTGTTCCTATAGCTAGTAATCTTCTGGAATAAGTGTTAAAATGTATTACCTCAATGAAATATTGATCTTTTGAATCAAAGAGATTTTGAGCCTCAGGGACAATTTGAGCCTTGGGAAAAAAAGTGCATATCTAAAGAAATATGTCTCCTAAAACTGATTTCCAGCAATGGGAACAGGAGGGCAAAGTCTTGCACTGAATCACAGCCTGGAGAGCTGTACAGGCACCCTGATGGGGTTTTGAGTGGATGAAATCAAGAGAAATTCAAGCTTAACAAGGGCATATATAGCTAAGCAGAGTTTTCTTTTTTCATATGCATCTTTCTCCAGAACCAGGAATTATGTTTAAGTATTTGCATTGTAGGAAATAAATCCATTCTTTACTTCTGTCTTCATTTAGCCTGAAAGGAAGTCAAGTTCAAAGTTATTCCACCACCAGTCTGTAAAGCAGGAATGGCAGATCCCTCCTGGTGTGCCTTCACCAGAATACAAAATTTAAGGTACTCAGGAGGCAAAAAGGGGCTTCTCTAATGAGCTGTGTGAGTCAGTTTGCAGGCTGGAGTCTTGGTCTTCCCGTGACAAGCATTAGTCAGAGTGTTCCTGGCATGTGGCAGGACAGTGGAGAGAGTGCCTGGACCTTGAGGGTCTCCTGCGAGTTCGATGGCTCCCGCGATCCCTTCTAGAGGTGGCTGCAGTTCAGCGGCGTGCAAAATGATCTCTCTGCAGAGGTCACAGAGGAGTTTTCGTCTGCCGAGCAGGAGCTCGGGTCTGGTGGGCTGAAAAGCGCTCCGCAAACATCCGTTATTATTCTTGATTAGAGAAACTATATATAGATCCTTTCAGGATCGACAGAGTTCCGTTACCAGGCGGACAACAGAAAGTACAAATTTATCAAAATTAAATGGAAGTCAAGAGAACATACTGTCTAAGGCAACAAGGCAGTTCAGACAGCTCTGCAGCAGCCTAAACACATGACAGACTCAAGCAGCTCCCACCGCTGCCAACACAACTGCTCGCGGGGTCTGCCAAGAAGCCAGATGCTGCTGCTGGAAAAAATATCTTCCAGAGTTTGGCATCAAGATCCTGTGATTACCATCCAAATGGGAGGAGATGGAGTGGTAGAATGTGAGTTTAGTATTTAGCACCCCAGAACTGTGCAGCAGCCTTTGAAGGCAGAGGAAAAAAGTTCAAGCAAAATATTTTTGCTAAAAATATGTTCGGAGAAATGAACTTTTTTTTAAATAGCAGAAAACCAAACTATTATTAAAACAACGCAAAATATTTTATGTCCCTATCAATTAAATGAGTAAAACCAAAGAGGATTGTGGATTCTTTACTTGAGTAAATTTTGTTACGGAATAGTTTTATAAAGGTCAGAGCATGAGCTCTTTGTCTCTCGTGTTGTTGCTAATGGAAAGTTCCACTGCAGATAACATCACAGCGACTCCCCTACCCAAGACAAATAGAGATGGGTCGGAGCATTCCCGCGTAAGTTTGGGAAGGGTTGAATTTAGATTCAAAGTCTGCAGCTAGCCCTTCTCTCATTGACAAACAGAGGCCAAATCCCTAAATCCAAACTCACCCAGGGTTTGGGGGAAAGTTGAGCCCCAAACCACCTGAGCCTGGTTCCAAATCTTGCAGCTTAAACCCTTGTTTGAAGGTAAAGCAATAGAGGGATGGGACATTTCTTAAAGAGGTTTGAGGCTGCTCCTGAATCTTCTCCTCCTTTCTAACAACTGTGGCTGATACTTTTATAATCTGTGACTATGAAGGGATTTGGAGTCCCTTGTGTTAGGTGAGGTCTCTCACCAGCTTGCCTGCCTTGCTGAGGCTCCTCAGTGGACGTGGTGGTTATGAGGGCTCAGCATGCTGAAAAAAGCAGGCGAGGCAACGTCTGCTCCCCCGGCTGGCTGCACTTACCTCTGTCTCCAGTCTTACATTTCTATACGTGTGCTGGTTCTGCTCCATGACTGGGAATCCTATTATTATAGTAATAGTACTACTACTAATAATAACAACCCAACTGGGAACTCAGAAACTTACATCTGGAAAGTTAAGATATGGAGACTGTTTTGTTTTCCTTGTATTTTTGGTTGCTTATTTTTATGACAAATCTGTATTTCAACAAATACTATCTCCTTGCCTGTTATAACATATCAGAAAAGAGTAAACAAAGCCATTAATCATCATCTCCCATACTCTGCTTTCTGGGCATGTCAGATCATTTTGGAGGGGAGGTGGGCAGAGAAGTAGAAAGCATCTGTTCCCTCACTCAGGAACTCCCCACGGGATGCTGCCGATCAGTGCCTTTTCCTTCGGGGAGCTTGTAAAAGGGAGGAGGACTCCGTGGCAAACTCATGTGTGTCCTGGAGGGCTCAGGCTGCATCATTCCTGGCCGGTGCCATGCCTCTTCTGGGCACAGCCTGAGTCCCAGCTGGCCTGGCTGGTGATGGTTGTCTCCTTGAAGGCCACAAAGATCCCAGGTAACTGCTTACCTAGTGTGATTTTCCAGTAGCTTTTCACACAGCTGACCACGTGAGCTGATAAATTCAGCTGTTAATGCTACAGCAATTGGATGAGATAATCCAAAAATGCCCCACTTATCCTTTAAGGTTGCTAATTACTCACAGAAACACGGTGGGATGACTCACACAACTGGAGTGCTGCAATGGATGGCTACAAACTCTTCAGAAGGGATAGGCAAGGAGGGAGAGGCAGTGGGGTAGCCCTGTATGTTATGGAGTGTTTTGATTGTCTAGAGCTTAATGATGGTGACAATAGGGTAGAGTGCTTATGCGTAAGAATCAGGGGGAAGGCCAACAAGGCAGATGTCATGGTGGGAGTCTGTTATAGACCACCCAACCAGGATGAAGAGGCAGACGAAATATTCTGTAAGCAGCTGGGAGAAGTCTCACAATCAGTAGCCCTCATTCTCGTGGGGGACTTCAACTTACCAGATGTCCGCTGGAAATACAATACAGCAGAGAGGAAACAGTCCAGGAGGTTCCTGGAGTGTGTGGAGGAGAACTTCCTGACACTGCTGGTGAGGGAGCCAACTGGGGAAGACGCCCCGCTGGACCTGTTGCTTGTGAACAGAGAAGGACTTGTGGGTGATGTGATGGTTGGAAGCTGTCTTGGGCATAGCAAGCACAAAATGATAGAGTCTTTGATTCTTGGAGAAGTAAGGAGAGGGGTCAGCAGAACTGCTGCCTTGGACTTCTGGAGGGCAGACTTTGGCCTCTGCAGGGGTCTGGTTGACAGAGTCCCTTGGGAGGCAGTCCTGAAGGGCAAAGGAGTCCAGGAAGGCTGGACGTTCTTCAAGAAGGAAATCTTACAGGCGCAGGAGCAGGCTATCCCCGTGTGCCAAAAGATGAACCAACAGGGATGAAGACCATGCTGGCTGAACAGAGAGCTTTGGCTGGAACTCAGGAAAAAAAGAAGAGTTTATGACCATTGGAAGAAGGGGCAGGCCACTCAGGAGGACTACAAGGATGTCGTGAGGTTATGCAGGGAGAAAATTAGAAGGGCCAAAGCCCAACTAGAATTTAATCTGGCTACTGTGTAAAAGACAATAAAAAAAATTTCTGGAAATATATTAGCAACAAAAGGAAGGCTAAGGAGAATCTCCATCTTTTATTCGATGAGGGTGGAAACATAGTGACAAAGGCTGAGGAAAAGGCTGAGGTACTTAATGCCTTCTTTATGTCAGTCTTTAATGGTAAGACCAGTTGTTCTCCAGGTACCCAGCCTTCTTTGCAGCAAGACAGGGACAGGGAGCAGAATGAAGCGCCCATAATCCGAGGGGAAATGGTTAGCGACCTGCTACACCACTTAGACACAAACAAGTCTATGGGGCCAGATGGGATCCACCCAAGGGTACTGAGGAAGCTGGCAGAAGTGCTCACCACGCCACTTTCAATCATTTACCAGCAGTCCTGGCTAACTGAGGAGGTCCCAGCTGACTGGAAGTTAGCAAATGTGACACCCACCTACAAGAAGGGCTGGAAGGAGGATCCAGGGAACTACAGGTCTGTCAGCCTGACCTTGGTACCAGCGAAGTTTATGGAGCAGATCAATCCTGAGTGCCATCACACGGCATGTACAGGACAACCAGGCGATCAGGCCCAGTCAGCATGGGTTTATGAAAGGCAGGTCCTGCTTAACTAACCTGATCTCCTTCTATGACAAGGCGACCCACTTAGTGGATGAGGGAAAGGCTGGGGATGTTGTCACCGTTGACACCTTTGACACCGTTTCCCACAGCATTCTCCCAGAGAAACTGGCTGTTCATGGCTTAGATGGATGTACTCTTCGCTGGGTAAAACACTGGCTGGATGGCCGGGCCCAAAGAGTGGTGGTGAATGGAGTTAGATCCAGTTGGCAGCCGGTCACAAGTGGTGTTCACCAGGGCTCGGATTTGGGGCCAGTTCTGTTTAATAGCTTTATCAATGATCTGGATGAGGGGATTGGTTGCACCCTCAGTAAGTTTGCAGATGACACCAAGTTGGGAGGGAGGGTTGATCTGCTGGAGGGTAGGAAGGCTCTACAGAGGGATCTGGACAGGCTGGATCGATGGGCCAAGGCCAATTGTATGAGGTTCAACAAGGCCAAGTGCTGGGTCCTGCACTTGGGTCACAACAACCCCATGCAGCACTACAGGCTTGGGGAAGAGTGGCTGGAAAGCTGCCTGGTGGAAAAGGACCTGGGGGAGTTGGTTGACAGGCGGCTGAATATGAGCCAGCAGTGTGCCCAGGTGGCCAAGAAGGCCAATAGCATCCTGGCTTGTGTCATAAATAGTGTGGCCAGCAGGAGCAGGGAAGTGATTGTCCCCCTGTACTTGGCACTGGTGAGGCCGCACCTCGAGTCCTGTGTTCAGTTTTGGGCCCCTCACGACAGGAAAGACATGGAGGTGCTGGAGCGTGTTCAAAGAAGGGCAACGAAGCTGGTGAAGGGTCTAGAGCACCAGTCGTATGAGAAGCAGCTGAGGGAACTGGGGTTGTTTAGGCTGCAGGAAAGGAGGCTGAGGGGAGACCTTATTGCTCTCTACAGCTACCTGAAAGGAGGTTACAGTGAGGTGGGTGTTGCTCTCTTCTCCCAAGTAACAAGCAATAGGACAAGAGGAGACAGCCTCAAGTTGCGCCAGGGGAGGTTTAGATTGGATATTAGGAAAAATTTCTTCACTGAAAGGGTTGTCAAGCATTGGAACAGGCTGCCCGGGGAAGTGGTTGAGTCACCATCCCTGGAGGTATTTAAAAGAGGTGTAGATGTGGCATTTATGGACACGGTTTAGTGGAGGACTTGGCAGTGCTAGGTTAATGGTTGGACTTGATGGTCTTAAAGGTCTTTTCCAACCTGAACAATTCTACTCACCCATGTGTGTCTGATGTTTCTGTCCTCACCAGATTCTGTTTGGATATTGCTTCATAAGGCTTTCATAAGGCTGTTTGACTTGGGAAGGGGGGAAGTGGGGCTGTTTTCAGGTGAAATGACAACAGGATGCTGACACACAGCTCTGGTGTCCCATAGTCCATCCTGGAGATTGGGACAGATCTGCTTCCCCAGGCCTCGACCAGGCCAGGAGCTTTGGTGGGAATGAGCTCTGAGAGTTTGATCAATGTAAGATGGTGGAGATCACTGCTTTTAAAAAACTAGAGAGTGTGGGTGGCATCTTATCTCGAGAGTCACCTCTACTTGCCTGCGCATGCTGTAGTTTGGGTATGGTATTGGCCCTGGCAGTCCCAGGTCAGGGATGTGCCTTTTTACTTCACACAGGAAAGAAATTTTATCTGGTCCAATTAATAGATGGGATTTTTTTTCCCTGACACACAGCATTGCAAACTATAATTTATTATCTGTCTCTGCATTATCACTTTTCTAGATTTCCCCTGTCATTCGACTGCGTGTGTTCGGAGGCTTGTGTGCCCTCCCAAGTTCAGGCTCAGGTTTCTAGCTTTAACTCCTGCCTTTTGTAAATGTTATTTCAGTATCATCAGTAGTAGCTCTGTTTCTGCTATTTCAGAATCCATAATGAATTAAAATAATTTGTTCTTCAGATCATCTTTAAGTCCTTGACCGTGATTGTTATTCAACTGATCAGCTTAACAAAGGCTCCCGGAGCTCCCTACATTATGAAGCCTCTCCTCAATCACTAATTTTGATCTGGAGTTCAAGTAAAATGCTACATAATGCTATTCTGGCATCCAATTTGTATACCAGCCACTGGAAATGTAATTTGGTTGTGTTTCACAAGGGAAGCTTAAGCTGTTAGGTTACTTTAAAGAAATGGCAAGTTTTTCTAATACTTTGGGTAGGTTTTCAGTTGAGCTTTGGGAAAGAAAAGATGGGGGAGTGAGCCTTTGCAACGATTAACTGGCCACCTGCCTCTCTAAGGAGCACCCTCCATGGCGACTTCTGGAGGATGCTGTGCTCTCTATGCCTTTTCCAGCCGTGCAGGACATCTGGATACCGTATGTGAGACTTTCTGTTGGTGCCTGCAGGTGTTGAAGAATCTTAGCTGTAAATGTACTTGTCTGCAGTCTTTTGCATTAAGAGGCAAGATGTCTCTTGAAATAACTTCTGAAATTAAGATGCTGTAAGTTTGGGGTAGTTTAAGTGTTAGCATATTCTAGCCACTTTGAAGAGGTGCCATAGCAGAACTCTTTCCTGGTTGATGTTTTAATATCAGTCCATAGATGCTGAGTGTCTTAGAGACCTAGGTTTTTGACTGTCTTTGCACACTCACATCTTCATGCATTACCTTCTAGCAGAGACTGTGAATCTGTGGACACAGTTGAGTTACTGTGAGATTAACTTATGTGTTAACCATCAGCATCTCAGTTACTCCTCAGCCTTTGCCCGTGCTTGCTTTTCCCCTGGAGCAAAAGTACATGCGCTTTTATTCTTAGAGTAACAGACAGCTGTAAGGTGCTATAAATTGAATTTGCACAATGGTGTAAATTGTGTTTATCTCACTGTACCTTCTCGATGTACCCACACCCCTTGCAAGATTTCATGCCTGGATGGATCCACCAGACTATACAGGGGACATGAAGAGAAAAGCTATGTATGATTCATGATACAGGACTTTCATCCTCAGAGTTGGCTGATTTAACCTCTTCCCATCAGTTTACTTGGAGCAACTAGCCTATTGCACAATAAGCCAAGCCAGCACTAGTTTCAAAACACATGAGATCTAGGATACTTTGAATCAGGAACCAGAGGTTTAAATCATGGATCTCAACTTCAGACAACATGCAGCAAGTCAAAGTTTGTCCTTCTGAACAGAAAGGTAATATAACAAATACCTGAAAAAAATGCGCAGAAACCAAACCAAGCAACAGTTACAGCTAAACCTAGACACTCCCTTTGCCAGCTGAGAAAAATGCCTTTTCTGGGGAGCACTGGTAAGGTGTTGGATGGCTGCGTGTCTCATCTGCTGGGGGAAGGAAGGGACCGCTGTTGAGGGGGTGGCCAATCCCCTCCAGAGTCTAACTGCATGCAGCTTTCTCCCTCTTCTCCAAGGATGGCTCAGGGATGATGTCCTCCCTAAGTCTGTGCTAGCCTTTGAAAACTTATTTCTCACTTCTAACTCTTGAGTTAGGTAGTTTAATTCATACTAGAATAACCCATTGCCTCTCGTTGCAACCACGTTTTATTATATATTATGTCACAGACAAAAATTGATTTCAGGAACTGTTTGTTACTTCCTTGTGTTAGTATATTGGCATTTGGTTATCTAGAGAAATAACTGAAGCTCACCTTCCTGGCATGATCTATTTCTCCTATTTCTGTCTGAGGAAAATACCTTTATTTTATCTGTATCTGGAAGTGTCATAGTTTGGTTCCTGAATATCATAAAGAGACATAATTTGCTTGGACTGCGAAACATAAGCCTTTAAAGTACACACACCAAGCACTTAAGGCAGTTATAGTGTCCTTGTTTCCTGGGAAGCATGCCTCTACTCATTAGGTGCAAGTCACCTAGACTGAAAAGCCTCTGGTCATTCCCTCAGGTCATCAGCTTCACTCCTGCAGCTCCAATTACCTTAGCAGAATAGTATCACCCATAACAACCTAAGTAAATCAGGAAGTCACCAAACAAGGGAAGTAATTACAGCTTCTTTCAGTACTGAAAAAGCAACCTGTTCTTTTATGACCCATCAAAACCATGTGTTTGCCTTTAGTGGTTAAAATAAAGGGTGTGCAATTTGGGAATAATCCAGCTATGAAGTTTCCTTAGTAATTGGCAAGTCCTGAAAGGTTTTCACTTCTGCATTTTAAAGGTGGTGAGCATGAGATTAATTCAATTTTCTTTTAGATTAGCCTTTAAGGGACACTACAAAACCAAAGAATGACATTTTCAAATGGTGAACCCACATTTCACCCCTTTGACATAAAGATTACTTTGTTAACTACCTTTAAATTTCATTTATGATGTGATTTAGGCATGCTGTAAACTCGAATGTCAGTCACTTAGCTGTATCAAACATTCAGAATTCGCAAAATATTTACCACTTTCAGAAAAAGGTCTAGCATGTTACTCAACCCTAATAGTACTATTATCAGTTTACGCAACTCACTCTTGTTTTTCAGTCTTCATTTCAACACACCCATTCATTTGATTCAGATTCAACTGATTCTAGGCGGAAAAGTATTTGTTTGCAATAAGTCTACGTGCATTTTTACAAAGCACTTTTCAAATGTTCAGTGTACAGGCACATGTCATTGGTTTAATAGAGGGAGCTTCTGTAAATCTGAGCATGAACCATCTATTCTTTTTTGAAATAAAAAGTCTGATCGCACATGGTGCTTGGCGCTGAGCATATGACTAATCTGGCTGAAATCAGTGGGATGACTCAAAATGCTTAAAATTATGTGCATCCCTGCCCCAGGGCCAAGATAAAGGATGTTTAATGCTGGGGGAACATTTTTTGCCTAAATTACTGTTCATTCACTCTTTTGTTTGGAAGACTTTTTAAAAAGAAGAATAGCAAATACATTAGAATATTGCTCCTGACTTATGGTAGGGAGAGTGTCTAAAGATTACATCTCAATTTTAATTCAAAAATTCAATAATTAGATCATCACATTACATTGTTCTGCATTTATTCAATATTAGTGTGTCAAATTTTCAGTCTCCTTTATATAGTACAATTTACTTGGCAAAGCTGGCCTATTTTTTGTTAGTGAACTATCTACAAATCTCTGCCTGTTTCTCAGAGGTGTTCGTTGCCGATGAAGCAAATGGCCGTATCTCTAGTAGGCTGTGACTAAGCACTGAACCGTGGAGACATGATCCTGAGATGAGGCAGTTAATGTTCCTGAGTATGAGCTAAAACCTAAGTAAGTGCCTCTGGGCTTAGCCCTCTGTGAGGGCTAGATCTGCACCTTCCCAACAAATCATCCTTCAGTTTCCAATATGCCAAGACCTTCCTACTGCTGGAAGATTTGTGGTATGTTACGTATTTTTCAGTTGCCACTAAAATGTTTTGAGTTTTGTCCTCTAAACTGGGCACAAAGGTCTTCCTGAACTAAAAGCAAGGGCGGCATCTGCTCGGAGCAGCAATACTGGCTGCTAATGAAAATTTAGAGAGAAAAGGAAAATGATAGCACCCTTCATTGCCGAGCTGTTTCCAACGGCTCTGCAATCCTCTCTGCTCCCCGCACACTCCTCTCTGCCGGGGTTTTCCCAGACCCGCTGTATGTTCACTGATTCATCCTCTCCATTGCTGAGACACCTAAACATTTCCAAAGGAAGGCAAGAAACCAGGTCAGCAGAGTGGAAGTAACCAAGGAAAAAAACACATATTTTTGTATTGGGAGAAAAGTCAGGAAAAAAAAGAGAATACAGTGAAGTGGGATTTAAAAAAAAGAAAACATCCATGGAGTGGATTTGAAAACCGACATCTGACAGCTGTAGTATATTCAGTGTCTAATATCCCAACGGCTCAATGAGAAAAGCAAAGCTAATGGTACAGGCTCTGAAAATCCCACGTCTGTTGTTCACTCAACAGAGCTACTAAAATATAGCTGTGCTCTAATTACGTTTGTCCCTTAAACTATTGGGGAGCAGTCTAACTTGAGACACAAGCTAAGGTGCCACGGAAGAGATGTCAAAATATTCTCTGGTAGAAAACAAATGCGTGTCCTCCCTGTCGTGCTTGTCCCTCAACAGCCTGAACAGAGGCCACCACTCCAGACCTGCGTCCGTAGGCTGGTCTGCAGGACTTTCAAGGGAATATCTGTACTTCTGCATAGACCAAACTGACCAGCAGAAACCTACTGAACTTATGGGGGAGAATTTCCTTTTTGTTGCCTCCCATTAGCTCATAGGTTTGACCCTTTCCCTGTTCCTTTCCAGTTTTTGTTTTTCAAAGTAGCTGCCCGCACAGCTGGTGGTGTGTGGCTCGCACGCTCACAGCAGTGGGTTCCTGATCTCAAAATGTGGACGTTTCAGGCCAAAAACGTTTCAGACCTAACTCCACAAGCATTTATTGACTCCTTCAGGAACATGTTACAGCCTGCACCGAGTACCCACAAACACAGCTAGCTGGTCCTGCCACCAGCATCCCGTCTACTTCGAGTGATCACAGCCACGGCAAACAAACTGCACACAGATTGATTTCACTCTCATTTTTGCAGCTTTAAGCCAACTGGGAATGTAAACCACACTGACCAAGGAAAGTTGGGGAAATTGCCAGTGAATGCAGAAAAAAAGAAAAGGAAGGAAGATGTGAAAAGCAGGATGTAAGAAAATGAACTCTGTTTATTCTATACTCAATATGTTGATTTGGGTCAGGCCTCGCAAAGCAGTCAAATGTCTATGGACGTGACCTTCCCTTTGGTAGAGAATAAGACCTCGGATCAGTCCTTCTGTCTCTGGGTGCGAATTAGCTGAATTAATTGTTTGGCAGAGACACCAGGTGGTGGTGTCTCTGCCAAACAAAAGTTAAAACTCACCTAACAGTGCCATGTTGGGGGGTTGGTTCAACCCATTGTAGGGTATGGTGCTGGTGAGAAAATCATGGTTCACGTCTAGATTCAGATGTGGAAGGAAAATACAAATATCCAAAATGCCTTTCCCCCAAATTTTAAGAGTGTTTAGACCCAAGGGCTGGTTTTGACTCTATGAAGGTAAACTTAGTCCTCTAGAGGGCATGGTTACACTGATTATATATTTAATAATTAACTAGTATTACTTTGGCTATCTGTTCACTTTTGCTGGTGTAAATCAGGAGTCAATGAACTGACACAGGTGGAGTTTCATTGTCTTTAAACCTTGTTGTAAGGTCTTCCATATAATCTCTCTTCTTGAGGAGACTGATCCTGTACGGGCCAGAAGGTTTGGGTTTGATCATTGGGGAAGCTTTCCAAGAGGTAGCTGTAATTCTTTCCTTGCTACCGAAATCCAGTGTGAAAATCAGTGGATCTATTTTTCACATGTATTTATGCTCCTTTGGTTAATCCCAGCATCCCTTGGTAGCATCCTAGGCTGGGTCATTTGAATAGTAGCACAATACGGGGTTAGGGTCCATCCTTCCCAGAAAGCATGGCAGCTCCAGACACTAGAAGGCAATTATTCATGTTTGGGCAGTCTGGTGGTTGAACTCATTCAGCCAAATTTCAAAGTTAACAAAATTGTGCAAGTGTAAATATGGCCACCATATGTCTTACTACATGCGTTTCCCTGGTGTGCAAAGAGAACAGAGGTTTCAATCTGGGACCTCATAATGCAAAGGAAGATGCTGCACTAGCTGATCCAAAAATCCACCTCCTCCACTGAGGCAGCACAAACTGTGCAAAGCCCTTTTAATCTGGAAGTCACGTCTTTGTAGAGCTTACACAAGGTTCACTTGTCTGTAGTGCAAACACCTGCATTTTATTCAGTTTTACAATATTTAAATCCCCTTATAAAATAAACGGCTACTTGCTGGAACGTTACCCACACTGTATGTCCAAGATCTGATGAATTTAAAAGCTATTTTCTAAGATGCATTGGAGAAAGAGAAGGACTGGAAACAGCCATCAGCTAGTGTTACAAATAGAGAAGTATCAGTCTATTTTTTGTGGTTTCCTTCAGCTTCTGAGTACATTCCACATGCATAACAAGTTAAGATGTCTTTCTTGGGTTGTTCATGGTGCCAAACCAACACCTAGGAACTGAGAAGCACGTTAATCTGCACTAATTTGTTACCATCACTGAGCTGTGCCGCGCAGTATCCCTTTACTTCTCTTCTTTAGTTACACTTGGAACTCATCCTCAGCCATCACATCCTCCTTGTCCTGGACCATGATGATTTGGTCTTACATTTTCTCAATTTGCTCGCAAAAAAAAAATACATGTTGCCTTTTTTTTTTTGAGTTCTTTCTCATGGCTGAGGAAATGATGTTCTTAACTGGTTTAAAAGATATGTACTGGCCTGTGGGTGAACCAGATTCCTTGGGTTGAATCTACGCTTCCCATTTCAACATGGAGCTTACAAGGGCTGGGCTGCCCTTCCCTTGGGCTGGCCCTGCTCACAAACATTGGCCAAAGCCATTATGATTTGTTGCCTCACACAACTTTGTCATTCGTGAGTCTGCAGGAACAGTACAGTCTAGAAGAGAGTCTAGTCCCAGAAATTTAGTGCTGACCTGATGATCTGACCTTTCTTTGAAAATGGATTAAGGTGTTCTAAGTGGTATCTTAGATCTCTCTTTTACTGCAAAAAAATCATGCACTCTAGGACAGGTTTGTGAAATGGCTAAAATAGTAATTACTTCTGAAAAATTCAGGCTGGATTTTTACGCACAAGAAAACACCTCTTCATAGCTTAGTTTCTAATAAAGATTAGAATTTACTGGATGCATCCAGTGAAACTTTCATTCTCTCTTTTAGGATGAGGCAAAACTCTCCTTCAAAATAGGAAAAATAATGTCATTTTCTATTCTCCCTTTTGTCCTCATTTTCAGCTACTACTTGGATTTAATAGCAGCAAGGATTTCTTGCAAGAACTAAGCTAGTGCAAATCTTCAGTTGATTTCTTTGTGCTCGGCCTGCTCCTCTCTCCGTATCCACTTGCTGTGTCTGATCTTACTTCAGAAGTTTTGGGACCAGATGTGCTCTGTGTTTAAATCAGCAGGTCCCTGGCCTTAGACACCTCAACTCCGTTACAGTGCTAATGCTATTATCACCATTAAAAATAACAATAGAAACTAGTTATGCAAAGCAAATTCTGAAGCTGCAGTTACATGGCCAGAGGTACTCCGATTAGCTCATTTACAGCTGATCCAGCTACTTCGGCATTATGCTGTAGTCTGCGGCGTAGACATCCCTTGACACCACTGTGGGCTGGATGTACTTGCATAATTTTTTGCAGCGTACATGAAAATGCAGCATGAAGGCCATTAGAGAGAAGGAGGGGTTTGGAAAAGGGTTCTGTTGGCTTCAACGCTGGACATGCTGTCTCAGATCATTGTTACTGCAACCATTTCATTCTAATTCATCCATATCAACCATTTTTAGGTCTTTTCAGCATTTCACTCTTGCCATCACACTGAAGAAGGCTTTGGCCATGCTTCATTATGCTTGGCTGGTGTCAGCGAAGGAGTGAGTGCCACTGTTATCCAAGTCTATCTCTCCACCACGATGCGGACAGCCAAGCACTCTTGGCCCCAATGGATATTGCTCAGCAGATCTTTGTCAGGCTTGTTCAAACAAGATACGTTACCATTGACCTACCAGCTAAAATTTCATGCCTCTGACTCCAGGATACTTCTTGTCTTGGTATCATTTGTTCATTGAAATAATTAGTTATTGTAAGATTATCACATTAAGAGGGATTTGTTTGTTTGTTTGTTTTAAGAAGAATGGCATTCTTCTTGCTATCAGATGTTGGGTAAGTAGTTTATTCTTTTGCTTTCTATTCCAGTGTGGGTTTGGGTTCATGAAAATGAGAGAATCTAAGTCTCGAACAGAGCCAACTGCTTTACAAACCTCCCTAAGCCTCTGCCAATTTAATTCACTGCTGGCTAATGCAGCTCAGGCTTCTTTTAAGTGAAAGGTGCCAATCATACAGAATTATACAGTGGTTTTGAACAAAGCCAACTCACCTGTTTGCTGGAGACTTGAATCAGACCACCAAACACATTTTCACTTACACCTAGAAATGAGCCAAACCCACAGAGTCCAGATCCAAATCTGGCTTCAGCCTCTCACGGTCTGATTCTGATGGACTCTACGGCTTCTTTACTTAAGACACCACGAGGAGATCAAAGAGTAACTTCAGATTAGACCTCTGAGGCATGACAGAACATTCAGTCCTGGTTCAGAGCCACCATGGAGTATGGCCTAATAAACTGTTCACTCCCTTGACAAACGAATTTACAGATTTTGTTCTGATCTACTTTTGTTGACTTCTGAGCTTTTACTTTTAATTTCCTCGGTTCCCAGATCCATACAAGATCCTAGATCAACTCAAGCACTGCACATCAAAACCGATGGTGGTCCATCTTACTTTCACAATGCTTTCTTTACACATAGAGCAGCATGCATTTTGGATCTGATATCTGAAATAGCTCATTTTCTTCATATTTCTTGACTGAATTCAGGGGGGCTGGCTGTGCTGGGACTGCAAGGAGGAAGGTTAAATTTCATCAAGCATTTTTTCAAAGAGAATTTAAGAACTAGCATTTGCTATGGGGGCTGATAAACTGGCCTGTGCATCTTATTTGCACCCCCTGGATCTCAGGTTCAAATCTAACAGAATGAGCAAAACTCTTCATCTTTCCAAGACAGAGGCACTACATACTGTCCAGTCTACTGCATTAAATTATTTCGTCGGACATCTTGAGAGTCAAGGTCCTGTCATCTTTGTAGAAATACCATAAGAGAATGTAGAGCTTTTCACAAGGGGGTTTGTCTTAAAGTCTGCAGTCTAAGTGTTTCTGTGATCCATCAGAAAGTACTGGCAACCAGACACCTAGCATAGCGTTGAGGGGTGGTAGCCATCCTGTAAAAAATTAATTTCCGAAGTGGAGTGTGACTTCATCAAGCCCCGCAGCTCTGCAGAGGTGTGTGCGTGGAGGTTCCTTGGGAACGGAGGTCAGGCTAGTGGCTATAGGTCTGTGGAACTGTAGCATTTCCGAGTTGAAGTTATTATTACTATGTTTTCAAGTTTCCTCTCAAGTTCCTAATTACCAACAGCCAAACCAAACTAGCTTGAAGCCGTAAGTCTCTCTGTCCATCCACAGCCTGACAGCATTGCCAAGCAATATTCTGTTACACTACTTAGTACAAATTATTTTCTCTCCCTTCAATGTATTTCTAGTTTTAAATAATACTTTTGATTCTGTTTTTGCTTCTTTCTTCTTCAGTGACTTTACCTCTGTGGAGTCTCTTGCCATCACAGATCAAGGGCTAATTTTTTCAGGTCAGTTTGTGGGAATTTAGGTAAATAAGTGGATACTCCCATAAATCATGTATTTTCAGAGGTCAGTGAAAGTGCATATATTTCCATTGCCTCTGGAGAGATTTTTAGCCTTAGCTTCTTGATAAATCAATTAAATTTCCTTTTGCTGACAAAAGTGAGAATAGCACTGTTTGCCAACTCATTGCATGCACATTTTGCGTGGGACTTTGAGAATGTGGCTGCCTTAATTGCATTCCCCAAAGAGTCCGTCCTAAATATCTTGACGTGACCAAATTCCCAGTGACTTCAGTGACAGCTTGAGCTGCGGAAGGAAAGCAACAGCAAACACCAGCATGAAGGAAGTTAGCAGACATGGAGTGCACTCAGTGCAGTGGCAGGAGGTTTGGGTCCCAGCATAGGGGCTTCTCTGCTGCTCCAGTTCCCCAGTGCTTCCATAGGCAGATGTGTGCCCAGTCTCCTTCAGCCCTAATGCATGCACATGGGCACCACTCCCATCTCAGCCTCTCCCCGCTTAGAAACACAACTGACTTTCATGAGAGGAGAAACTATTTTTGCATGAAATGGAAAGGACTTGAGTGCAGAATAAGGACAGAGAGCGTGAAGCAAGGCATGCTGTCTCCAAAATGAGTAAAAAAAATACAGATGTAGAAACAGGTGTTCAGGATATGTCTTTCCCACCTTACATCCCTGTCCAAGCTAATCCACATTTGAGGACACAAAATACTGTAAGCATTCCTCCTTCTCCCAATACAACTGCATTCATTCTTCCATCCCACAGCTTTCAGCACCAGGCATATTCCATCCACACAGAGCATAGCTTGCATACCTCCTCAACCACAAACACACATCCTACTCATAGTCTTCCATGCTTGCAAGTGCAGAGCAAGTGGAGAATATTATACTTCACTTAGATATTGGCTGTTGCTCCAAGGTATGTGTGTTAAGCAGGAGATCCTCTTCATCTTTGCATGTTCTTCTTAGTCGCAGAAGTCCAGACTGTACTAATTGCTTCCTCTTCTTTAAAAATAAACTGTGAAGTCAAGGGAGAAACTGTGATTAGACACTTGTTTCAGTTACATAAAAATGAGTATCACCTTCAGGTGGAAAAAATGTGTTTGATCATGTGTAGATCTAGCCCACAAGTGGCTGTACTCACTGAATTAAGTTATTCTGAGACAAAAGGCAAGTCACGGTGTTCACTGTAGACCATCTGATATGTTTGGGCTCCTAATCCTGATCAGTGTGTTTGAATGAAAATGCTGAACAGTTCAAACTAATAATAGTAAAGCATGACTATGATTTGGTTTTTTGCTTGGTTCCTGGCAGACAGACACTCAGGTGTGTGTTGCAGCATAAATATGTAAGGTTTATTCTTTATGGTCTCAAGATATTGCAAAGTAGTTATCAAAAGGACATCCCAGGTAAGGAATCGTAGCCTTCACGGTGTTGAGAGAGGTAGAGGGCTCACCAGAGTCCTAGGACTATGCCTTTCTTGTCATGGTATCATTAGTATCTGTACTAAAGTCTTCAGGAAGAGGCTATGAGATGGCTAATGCCTCTTCTAATACCATACCTCGGCACTGCAATGGCAATATTGCCTCTGACCTTCAAAATATCCAAGGCCCTTCTTGCTTACTCGCTCCTGGCTGCAGCACTAGTAGGATTTTGAGGCATTTATGGCTGTAGTATATCCCAGAAAAGCCATTTGGGGGCCCAGGCCCCATGGGAATGCTGTCTGCCAGTTGCGCCAGGACTTTTTGCTTGTTTATAGGATGCAGCATTTGCTGTCAGCCACTTTCAGTTCCTACCTAATCAAGCAAATGAGGAGGAGGGCCAACATTTTACCTCTTTGCTCAGGCCTTTTTACCTCTCTCTCTGCCCATCTGGGTAGCCTTTCTTTAGCTCACACCTGAGGATCTGCATAGGTGTCAGATTATTTCAAGTAACATTGCTGATGTAATGATGAGATGAAAAATAAATTCAGGAAATGTAAATTTAAAGGTTACAAACTAACGGAAAGTCAGGAAATCAGGAAATTGCACTGATTGTCCAAAGCCTTAAATGTCTGCAAGTCTGGAACTACTCAAATTCAGCCTCAAGTCCCCTTATTCTGCACTAAGAGGTGAGACATTTGTAACTTGCTGGAAGGGATAGTGAAGAAAATGATGTTTCTGTTCTTAGTCACATTTCTGCAATTCTGTATGATATAACAGAAGCCCCTTGACACAGGAGTGGGAGAGTTCTGTTGCAGTCCCACACTTCCATCATGCTTCCTCTCCAAGAGGCTCATCTGCAGTACTCACTTCAGTCTTCATTGGGTTTGAGAGGGTACGAAGTAAAAAGGAGGAAAAAGAATTAACTTGGTGTCTGTGGAAATACTACTCTTGAGTTTGCCCCAGCTGCCAGACGTTGAAGTAGCTGGCAGTGGCAGAAGGGCTGCAAGTTTTGGACTTCAGCAGATTTTTAATTCTCATTGACTGATACTTTGCGGGAAGCTCTGAAGCGGTTCACACATCATCCAAACCTCCTCGCCTGTTCTCTTGGCATCCAGCACAGCTGCTGAGGGGTCTAAAGCTGGGATGGAAATCTGCAGCCAGGGAGTCTCACCATTAATTCTACCATTTCACCCTGCAGATCTGACCTCTTTAAGAGTGATTTGATGTTTCTTTAAGCAACACCCCGTCTCTATGAAGAAATGCCAACAGAGAAGTTTCAAGCTCGCTATTTTTATTTAAGCTGTTGGAACAGTATGGACATAATGTAAGTAACTGGACCAGCCAACAGGGTGTCTGTCAGTCAGTGACTCAGTCTTCAGATCAGACAGATGCAAGCCCATATAAACAGGTTCAGCCCAAAAGTCATGATAATAAATAATTTATTTTCATACATTTCAAAACACCAGATACAGTAAAGTGAGTGTTTTCTTTGGAAGCAGGCATTACGGGTCGGCTGTATTTGCTTCCCACACCAGCAATAACATGTTCTGAATGAGTGGAGGGAGACTCCGACCACCATTCTGCCAGAGCCTACTTGGTTCTTGGTTGAAGGCTGCTGAGTCTTAGGAAATCACTCTGAAATAAATTAATGCACTGTTTCGAGGTACGTGGCATCATCAGGTTTGCACTCCATCGCTCAGAGCACTAGAGAGATCGAGTCAGCTGGGTGGGCATCTGAAGAAAGCTAACGTCTAAGGTGTTTTTTTCTCATCATTGTGGAGTTGCTGAGTCACGCACAGCAAATGGAAAATATCCCAGGACATTTAGAGATGATTTTAGGTCATGTGAGCTGCCATGTAAAACTGGGAAAAGAAATATGTGGCAAAACACTCAGATGAGATGCAGAAATGTTAAAGCTTGACAGGGAATACTCTGTCCTTCATCCAGAGTCCTCTCTTGGATCCAGGTGCCACTTTTCTTGGAAAGGAGATGAGGGAGACTAACCAGGAGTCACCCTAAAATACTGTTGCCTGCAGGTTGGAAGCATGGTGCTTTGAGATCTTTTCTGTGCTATCAGAGGATACCTGGAGGTCCCTAAATAGATCACACGGTGATATCAAAGATGACCTCTTACCCAGGGCTGCTTTGGGCAGATCCATGGCGCAAGCCCTCTCTTCCCGGGGACCCTGCTCTCTTAACCTGGCATGGAAGGTGCAGGCTGCGGAGTTCAGGGCTTGGGACTGTCTTGAGGCATGTCTCAGAAGGAAAGCCCTTGAGCAAAGATGAGACTCTTGTCCCCAGTTGTCTCATAAAACAGGGCTGTGTGGGATGGGAACACTGAAATACTCAAGATGAGGAGGGCAGCAGCTTGCTCCAAGGAGCGCGTGGGAGCTCCAGGAGCAGTCAGTTATGCTGCAGGGCCAAATAGGCTGAGAAGAGCCTGACCCAATCTACAGATGCGAGAGTTTGATGTGAATGGAGCAGACTGATCTGTGACATCTTAGGGTTTATATCAGGTGGTCATGGAGTATTTGACCGGTGGTCTCACTCAAACATTTTAATAACTTACTTGTTCATAGTCTCGCTGCCTGCACACTAGGTGAAATTCAATATAGGAGCAAAAATATATGCACAAAAATGCAGATAAGGTTTCCAAATATTTCAAATGCTCTGTGTAAGTTGTATTTAGACAGAATTCATCAGTAAGCTGGATAATCTTGCTAGGAGAAAGGAAGAATAAAGCATGCAGTCTCATAAGCAGCATATTCCTAGGTAAGTGGTCTCTCAGTCTTCTCTACCCATGCACCTAACTTTGAGGACAAACAATATGAACTAGCATGCAAATCTTTAGCCAAGATCTCTGTTTAATGTGGTCATTTAGGAAGACTTACAAATAGATATTTATTTTTAATATCATCTAGCTGTGCATGTATTGTATTTGCCTGATCAAGGAGAAAATACAAACTGGTTTTCTCACTCAACTCCCAGGGTAACTTGGCAGATGTAAACCTGAGGTCGTGCACACCCTTGTTTGCAGCAGCCCTGTTCACATATTTGCGTTTATAAATTGAGACATTGATCTGTCTCCATTTACAGATCAAATGCAGTAAGTTTACTAGTAAGAAGTGAAAAGCTTTTTGTAGCTGCTAACTCTGCAAACTCAGAGTGGGCTCTGCAAGTTAAAGCTGCTCATGTGTTTATTAGTAGTAGCAATAAAGGTCCATTGGGTTGATAAGCATAGAGATGACTTGTCTTCCCTGTGTAGCCTACAATTATTTGTGAAAGTAACCTTGTAGAGCTGATGGGTAAGAAGGAGCGCTTTTTAATAGTCATCACTCCCTCGGGTACAGCTACACTTCCAACACCTGCAATGGCCAGTAAGCACCTCTGCCAACTAAAACACCTCTTCAGAAGAATAACTAATACTTTAGAATAACTATTAGAATAACTAATGCTTCTTTGCAAAGTGGAGGATTAGGTTCATGTGTCCTAGAATAAAGCACCCAAAATGGTTTTGTTTGAGGCTTTTGGAAGAGGTGGAAGGGAAGAGAGTGTGGAGCAGATTGCTTTCACTTAAGGTCCTTCATCAATGGGACGGGAGGGCACTTGCAGGTTGGGGCACTGAAAAATAAATCGCAAAACAGGTACAATCACTGACAAAGACTCTTACAAGCCAGGCTCTCAGGCAGGAGGCTCCAAGCTATCAAATACTTTGTCAGTCTCAGCAAGCTGGTAAATAAAGAAAAGGTTCTTCCACATAAATCTTTGGAGCTGATGCTCACAAAGAGTGCTTTCAGCCCGGGCTTCTACTTCAATACTCTACAGCTGGGGGAGAGCACAGTGAGTCTTATTTACGCATCCAGCAGCAGTTTATGACAGGCACCATCTCATCTCAAGGGTCTGACATATACATGCATCGTTGTCCAATTCGCAAATTCTTGCATCTAAAAGTTTAATAAGCTCTTCATTTGATTTCTTAATGTTTTTCACAGAAAGTGAACGTTTTTCCTGGCAGAGCAGGGACTGTGAGCTCTTTTATCTGCGCCCCATAAAGGGCTGGGATGTCTCTTTGAGCTTGGCCAATAATTTGAAAGTAATCCAGATTTTGTTTTTCCTGCAGGTTTAAATGAAAAGTGAATGTTTTAAGTGGAGGAGTAAGAGGTACATTGAATTTGGAAATATGACCACAGCAGCAGCAGAGCTGTGGAAAAATTCAAGGAGTTATTAAAATCTTTAAAACTCAATTGTTTAGAAATTAGGCACATAGCTTTAAAATGACGTTTTGGCAAAGCTGGGTGAGTTACCCTCCCCATCATATATTACATTAAACCTCTGCCATATATCCAGTCTTAGCTGGCCAGGAGTGTCCCCTGATTGCCTCAAAACCCACTGAATGACCACAGCACAGCATTTCCAGCCATTGCTCATCAGCACTTGAAGAAGACTTGGTGCTTGATTCTAAATTACTGGAAGCAAAGGTGAACTTCTGCCATTTACATCGTTTGGGAGTAGACCTAAGTCCTTGGAAAGGGAGGCCTCTGAAGAAGATGATCTTTCTCTCCCATGATACTGCAAGTATCCTAAGCTAAGCAGCTTTGAGTTTCTTAAGGCTGAGCTGCTTCTCTCACGCTGGAGGAACAGAAGAACATCTGGTCTTAGCTACTGTTTTTCAACTGGATCATCTTGTGCCTCACTAAAATGAATGAGAAACACATGCAAGCTATATTTTCAAAAAGTTGTATTTCATTGATGCAACTAAAGTAGTGATTTTCACATGCAATTAGATACACAGATGTAGACAAGCAACAATTTACACACACACTACATTTCCAACGAGGCCCTACGTACATTCCCATATGTTCTACACATGTGAAATATGCACATGGTGAGGAGGCATGGGAAAGTATTTACATGTGCAATTGTATCTTCCCACAGCAATGCCTGGGAATTAGAAAGCACTAACTTAGACAATATTTTGGATGTAAAATCTGATGACACTTTCAATTCTGTTCTGCAGGCCCCACTATAAATAATGCTAATTATTAATTATGATCTGCCTACAGCAGCACTTCACCAGGCGCTTTACAGATAGGCCAGAGGCTAGGAGCAAAAATCACCCTCATCTTACTCTGTTTTTGAGAAGCGTTTTGGAATAGACGTCAGTGTCCAAAGCCCTTTAGAAACAGACTGTATGCAGGCGTCTCCGAGAGATTGATGAAGAGTGAAGAACTGAAGAGCAACATAGTACAACTAAACCAAAACATTCAGGAGATACAGGTCAAGACCGTAAAAAACGTAAGGGTTTTTTTAAATTTTCTTTTTTAATGATATCACATCTTAAGTCCTTTTTGAAAAACTATGGGAATGCTTTCCTTACAAAAAGGTAAAAACCAAAGTACCATTTTCCAAAAAGCACTACTTTCTAGGAAGTAGAGTGAAACTTTGGGAGAAGGCGAGTGGCTGGGGACTTGGCTTGGCCCTTAGCAATGCATGCTGTCCTGCAAGGCCCCTCATGGGCTATGCGTAGGCTCCCTGAGTCTTAGGTCTCCAGCTGATAGGATGGGGAATATTAGCCTTCTCTTCCTCAACATGTGTGAAGATAATGGCAGAGTGTGGTGGGGTGAAGATTGTGCAGTGGTTGATAATGTGATAATAGGAGCCATTGATGGGAAAATGCACTCCTAAGAAAATGCTTTTTGTCTGTTTATTCTTCAATGCAAATAATTTGCTCTTTCAAAAACAATCTGCTCTGTGATCTGATCTAGGACAGACCTGTAAGAACCACTAAAAAAAACCCAAACCCTAATGACATTAAAATATTTGTTTTGTTTTTTTTTTAACGAGCACAGTATATGCTGATGCTGAATGTCTAGGTACCATGGAGCCAGTACGGTGAACTTGCTCGTTCTACCGTAGACCTCGGTATTGAGTGGGATGGGTTTGCAGCTGACTGTAATGATACCGTGCGGTGTCTTTACCTTGTGCAGAGATCTGCAGAAGCTGTGGCTCTCCGGTAGTTGCTAAAGTGTGCTGTTAGGACACAAAAGCATGCACAGCATCAGCCTTGCAGGGAGATAACAGCAAGGACCTTGGCAAGGTTGGGGACAGCTGTAAGAGCGAATGGTCATCTTCTCAAAGCTGGGAGAAGGAGGTGGCCTGGGATGGCCCTGGAGAGGGCCCTTGGACAGGAGGCAGCAAAAAGCCATAGGAAAGGCCAGGGATGGGTGAGGGCAGACTTCTGGGGGAGAAGGCTGGGCAGGCAGGGCCTGGGGGACAAGCAGGGTGTAAAGGCAGTGGCAGCTAGTCTGGGGGATGGAGGGTCACGAGTCGCAGCCATGTGAATTTCCAACAGCTGAATGCTTAGATGGGCAAGACCTTACACCCGAAATTACCTGCTCAAATCCTGGCTGAGAGCTTGCAACAGACTTCTGCTCATTTTTCAAAACAGATCATTTATGTGCCCCCTTCAGTCCTTGTTTCTATTAACAGGCCAAACAAGTTCTCAGTGCCAACATACTGAAGAAGTGGAAAAGTTAGTTTATAGAAGGGAAAAAAGGGGAAGGAAAAGAATAACAAAACCCAAGTTATTTCCACAATGTTTGCATTCCCATGTCTTAACCACAGTATTCCCAGCACGCGGATTTTTATGGTGCATCTGAAAACCAACCACAATGCAAAAGAAACTTCAAAGTTTTTAAGGAAAGCAAAGCTGAGAGGGAGACATGGGGAGGGAAGTCGGGCTGCAAGGAGCAGCAGATGGGAGCAGTGCCGGGCTTTGCTGCCTGCCTCCCACCCCACTCTCCTGCAGTCCCAGCCGGGACCTCGCTCTGCAGGTGACCCAGGAATGCAGCACGTGTTAAGGATGGGGAGATCTGTAGGACTCAGTTATTTAAGGGTTTTTAGTTCCCTTTTAGCAGTTCGAAATAGCAGGGCATGACCAAAATATGTGTAAGTGCAGCTCCTTTGTCCCTCTAGTTAAAACAAAGCGAGTCCTGGTGCTGTGGATGTTACACAGGTGGGGAGAGGTGGAGGTCAGGGACTGGAAGGTGGCCTGTGCTGTACCTGGTGGTGGGTCGTAGGTGGAGAGAGGTGAACAGAGGCACCTGCAATATTACGTAGGATGTGCAAGTGTGGAACATTGATGTGCATTTTACTAAACTAGGTATGTTTAAGAGGCTGAAGGGATTAGTGCATTTAGTTGCCGTAAACCTGTATAGCTACAAACAGCAAAGGTTGCAACAGCACCTACGTACTTATCAGGCACACAAAATTCTTCATTATTAATAGCATATATCCATTGCACAGCCTGGTTTATTTGCAATAAATAAATTGCATTATGGCATTATGGCTTGGACATAATCCACTGCATATCCAGTGACTCTAGAGACTGGATTTAAACATTACCTCAGCTGCTAGATTATGATCTGATCTATTACACTGCAAGACCCAAAGTCACATTTCTGCTAGTGAGAAAATCACTACTATCCTTGCCAGATGAACTGCCCTGGGGTTGCAGCGTGTAGCAGTGCACACCAGCATCAGGCCGCTTAGGTGAGAGGCAACGAATTATAAGAGTTGTCTCTGCAGCGATTCCTTCCTTGAATAATACCAATACTGTTTGTAAATACCTGATATCCCATGTTCAAAGAGTCTGGTGCCAAGAAAATGGGTTGGGGTTAGGAAACATAATACTAATTAGCAGATACCTGCAAAAGACCTCCAGCCCGTCGGGCTCCTCGCAGGCTGAACTCCTGGCTGGCTGCGGGTAAATCCAGAAAAGTGTCCACAGAAGCAGTGAACCAGGCTGGTCTGCCCAGAAGCTACTCATCCAACTCAGCGTTGTGCCGAAAGGTAGCCAAGTGCAATGAAGTATTTTCTATGCAACACTTATTTGTATTCAGGAGTCAAGACTTTCTGGGAAAATTTCCCAAATTAAATGGAAAAGTAATTCCTTTAAGCCACCTAAGCATGACTGACATGACAAACGGTGAGGTGGCTACCTGGAGCCATCGCTGCCTGTCCTCCCTGCTCAGTGTGCTCAGCTCAGCAGCTCTTCTTTGTAAAATGACTGGGGTTACTGTGTGCTTCTAAAACCTCTGCCTGAGCCATGGACCAGAGAGAGACTCTCAGCTGGCTGGAAACAGCATAATTTTATCAAAACCAGTCAAGAGGTAGCAGGGTGCATCAGCTGTGAATCTGGGCCGTTGTGTTCTGTTGAGTTTTTCTGTGGCTTTTTTTATTGCATTACACAGGTTTTCACTTCGGGACTCCAATGCCTCTCCCTCGTGGTTTTGGATCTAATAACATGCATTGCTGCAGAGAGCAGAGTATCCATGTGAGCACTCTGCACCATAGCCTAACACAGAATCAATGTGATTTTTGTTACAGTACTGTCAGTCTGGCTTCTGTAAAGATTACAGATCTGCTGGCTGAGACATTGTATGTCTCCAGTGTAGGAGACAGTCATTGCCAAAAAGGCAGTCAAAACTATTATCCCAATTTAAGGGAAGAGAACAGAGCCGTAGAAATAACTGAGATTTTCAAGAAAGCTCAACGTGGCTCCTGCAATTGGGGCTAGCTCAGATGTTCTCTGGGCATTGAATTAATGTAACCAGGCTTTTGGAAGAGCATCCTGAACCTCCCAGATTTGAATTTTTCTGATGTAACCAGGGGGAATTTCACAGGTCCATCCTTTCCACCAGCATCACTATGTCCCTGTTAGCACTGACACTGCATTGCATCTGTAGGACATCTGGATGTCAGGTGGCCTGCTGAAAGCCAGAGGGGGACTTTGAGTGTATTTTGGGATCTGTAGTGTGACTAGGAGCCTGGCTTAGACATATCCAGGGTAAATAGTCACTGCATGCATGCAGTGAACAGCACAGTGCATGCACCCGCAAAGCTAGTGCATCTCGGTTATTACAGACTCAAAGTCTATGTGCTAGACAGCAGATTTGCAGTTTATGCTCATGGTTCAGTCCCAGGCATGAGCATCTAACTGCACACGTGCTTCAGGAGCACACACGCCGATTCCCTCTGGGATTCCCTGTTAAGAAATACAGCAGCTCTGACCTCCCATTTCACGTCTTAGGATGCTGCGAAGCACCACAGCTCTGCAGCTTCCCGTTTGGGTGAGGGCGGTCCTGCCTCTGCCATTGCTCCTGCTGGGGAGCAGTGTTTAAAGGTAGTGTGGTAGCCAGTACCAGCTTATATAGATATCCCTGCAGCCTGTTTTCCACCATGGCATCCTCTACAGACACATGATAATTGTGGTAGTCACTGAGCTAATGAAACATTGGCCCCGACAACGCCCCAAGCAGATGCCAGGAGCTGCTTCCCAGGCAGTGAGTCCATCCCGTGTGATGGAGCTCCTTTGCTCTCTGAGGGTTTTGTCAACACCTCAGTATTATTAAAATGTTGGTTTTAAAGTCAATTTCCTTTTCTTTTCTTTGTAGTTTATGGAGTGTTGCTGAAGACCTTCTCCCAGGCTACAATGAGGATCAGTTCCAGGTTTGCAGTCATATCAACAGTAGGTTCGTGATTTATTTCTAAGGTGCCTGTGTAATTACCCATGCCCCCCACACACCTCCTGTTCACACTGATTTTCCCTGTAGCTAATGAGTCTTCCCAGAGAGGAGAAGGAGGAGGACTGGTTGGTTCACTAAACCCCCATGCAAATGAACGAGCTTCTAAAATGAATCCAGCCTCTGTAGAGACAGTGTCTCCCAAAAGCTGTCAGGCCTTATTGTAAATGTAGATGGCTCAGCTTTCTTAAACTGAACATTTCTGCCAAGTTTTGCCAACAGCATCATATTGATGTTCTTTTTTTCCCACTATTTCTGTTTTGGTCAAAGTGTTGATGGATTTGTTTTGCCATTATAGCTTCTGTCGTCTATATCAGCATGTTGCCTACACAAGGCAGGGTTTGGCCAGTGGTGCAGAACTTACAGCCCCAAAAGATACTCTTAAATACTTGGATCTCTGGATCCAATATGTGCTGATACTGGGAGGTGTTTGGAGCAGTGATTATGTTTTGAAATTAAGAAAGGTTGCCTTTGGTACCAAGTTTAAGTTAAGTATCTTTGCCATGCAATGATGGGATGAGCTTTGTCAACCTAAAAATAGGTTTGCATATCTTTGCGGGATTACTTTTTTGCACCAGCTGCATGAATCTGGGTGTATCTATACGTTACAGAGAGCTGATGCAAAGCACTACTCATCAGGGTACCTGGAGGAGGTGTGCGGGACCATTTGGTAGCCCATTAGAGCAGCCAGCTGGTCGCCAGCCCCATTTGTATAAGATAGCCCGGCATGGGGTTGCAAGCCAAATCTGGCAAGTGGACAGTGCCAGCTGCTGAACTGGGTGCCGGCCAGCGGCCAGCCCCCGTGCAGAGCAGCCTTTGAACTCTTGTCTGAAGCGAGCTGTGCATTGGCCCCCAACGTAAATGAGAGCAGCCTGGAGACTGTTATAAATTACAAGACTGCTCTAGCCCCAGAGGCAGGCACACATCTGGCCAGGCTCCCATCAGGGGAGCGGTGCTGGAGGTATTGCTTTGGCTCTGTCTCACAGTCAGACTTCCCTTTATTGGGGTGATCTTCTCCTGGCTGCTTGTACCAGGATTGGGCTATCAGAGCCAGGAAGTCATTTCCATCTTTGCATTTCTGGAAATGTTAATCCTGATGTAAAGTGTTGTCAGCCTCCATGCCTGACCTCTTGCCTGCTATCGGCCCGCTGACCAGGCTGCCCTAGGTAGGATCACCCTTCTCTCCCCATCACCAGCAGCTCTCTTCGGGATTCCTTGACAAGGACCTGGCCCAATGCTGGCTCTTTTTCTTCCCAGGGTGTGGAATAAAACCAGCAAAACCACATTCAGCTGACCTCCAGGTGCAGTCTGAGTTCAGACACCCTCTGCTGATGTCCAACTTTGCGCTGGATTGCTGGGCTGATCTTAGCAAAGAGGCTCAAAGTGGGTGGAAGCCACCCAGACTAACATCCCTTTGCACCTTGTGCCCTCCCTGCATGGCTGTGAGGAAGGATCAGAGCACTTTATGTTTAAACTATCTAGACCTGAGATATTGTTCTACATCTGCTACTGTCTTTTCAGTTTAAAAGATTTTAAGCTTTTACATTTTTCTCTAATCACTTAGAAATGAGTTTTTGAAAAGGCAGCCAGAGGGATAAAAAACCAACCCACCAGTGCAAACTAGTCACAAGCCCTGTTAATGTCACTTTTTCCTGAAATGGGGCATAAACAAAGTAGACAGCAGCTCTGGAATCTAATGAATTCTCGTATCGATACAAACCACTTAATTCACTTATCTGCAGGTAATTTAGCTATTCCTGAGGATGAAAACCCTTTTAAGTACACTTCCCCTCACACAATTTAGGGGGAGAAGGAAGAGCAGGGGCCAGTGTGATTGGCAGAGGGCAGTTCTTAGCAGTCTGAGTGAGCCAGGAAGCCCTTGGCCAGAGCACAGGCTGTGCACAGCTCTTTTTTCCCCTATGAATTAAGCAGTAATCAGTCTTGATGGTGGCTTTCTGCTCAGGAGAAAAGTTCATCTTTTCATTTCAGTGCCCCTGAGTATCCTGAAACTCTTCAGCTGGCAGAAAAATGACATGGAAAAAAATGGACAGAATTGGTTTTGCCGTATATTCAGATAAATTACTATGATTTCAGATAGATCAGGTAATGTATCTCCTTTTATAACCACAATTCTTAACATCAAATATGAGTTTTGGAGGGCTAAATGTTTGGGATCTGGAAAAAAATGCCTGTACTGGTGGACTCCTGTCAATCTGACAGCCAGGCTCACCTCCCGCATCAGTCCCTCGTCCCAGGTGCTCTAGGGATGCTGCTCTAAAAGCTTTCTGTCCCAAAACCCAGGGGATTTCCAAGAAAAGGAAGAGTGTTCAGTTTTTATCTTCTCAGCCACATCAAGTGGGAAAGTTCACACAAAGGCTGAGCTACTGCCCACTGGGCTCTACTCTCTGCAGTGGATTTTGGAAGACAGAAGATATTAATTGTAACAACAAGACTTTTATAGACGTGCTTAAGTATTTGCAAGGTCACTTTAAAAATATTATACAAAGGAAGTGTTTTCAGAGGCAACATGTACTAAATGGACAATAATAATGACGAAGTAGTAGCCCTGACAGAAGATACTGAAAAATTCAGAGTTTTGGGGGGAATTTGTAAAAAATCGGGTTTTCCAGGTGAAAGCCTGCTTTTATTCTGTCACTCTGCTGGGTGCCTGGTAGGAGTTGGAAGTTGGGAACTAGATGCTCCCATTCCTCTCCAAAACACTCCATGGTTTGGTAGTAAAACATCATCTCCCAATTCTCCTCACCATCTCCCAGTTTGTGGTTTGTTTGGGGTTTTTTCCTAGAATTAAGGCTTTTAGATGAAAAAGGAACATTTTGAGGAATTCCAACAGTGATCACAAAAGACTGAAAAATCGATTATGGAATATATCCATAACCCTTATTGCAGATGTCGATGTGAGATAAGTATCAGCTGTATGTTGCACCCGTGTGGCACATGGGACCAGGCAGTAAAACACATGGCCCCATAGGATACCCTCGGTGGTGGAGGGCTGTGTTAAGAGTTGCCTGGCCATGCTTGGTTTGTGCTGGCCATCTTTCTTGTGTGGTCTTGAACGATCTCTTCCATTTATTTGATTGCATGTTTAGGGCTGAATATGGCTTCCAGGAAATCTTGTACAATTCAGCTGACCTCAGCAGACCTGCCCAAGAGAGCAAAATCTGGCTGTTTGTATCTGCTGTGTGATGCCCTGGAGTCCCCTGGGTGAAAGGTGCTATGGAGGTATGGAAAAATTTAATTTCTTTTTAAGTGCTGGGGGTGCATGGGAGGGGGAGGAGGTCTGTGCATGGCTATGTCAGCCTGGGGAGTACAGAGTGGGTTCCCATATGGTCAGTTTTTAGGATTTCTCCTGTTTCAAATCTGCATAAATGGCCCACTCAAGGAGGCCCAACTATTAAAAACAGCTGACAACGAAAAAGGGGGAGGTGAACGCCAAGCAAGCAGCAAGTCAACTATGTAACTGAGCTGACAGATGGCAAATTAATGTTGTCAAATAGAAAGAAGTACATAAAGCTAAGGAGCACTATGACCAGATTGCTTTCTTGCACATGAAGTCTTTAATCATATGGATATCCTTGCTATTTTTACTCTAATGAGATTGGGAAAGAAAAATAAGACTGAGGCATCAAATTAAAGATGAATTTGCTTTGAATCCACAAGAAATTGAAGCCCTTGCAGAAACAAGGAGAATTATTTGCCAGGCAAAATTAGTGTCACAGATGAACTTGTTTGTGCTTCTGAATTTTGACATGTTTATTTTATTGGTAATATTGCTGTAGCGAAAGAGTGTAATAGCCAGTGTAGGTAAGCAGTCAAAGGAAGTCAAGTGAAAACTGATGTTCATGGAGCTTTTTGCCCTTAGGCAAAGGCAAAAAAACCCAACCCACCAAAACGCTTCCATCTACTCATTGGTAAAAGGAAAAAAAAAAAGAAAAGTCATTTCTGTTGTAAGATACAACTCGATGAAATGCCAGTGGGCCAAGTACACTAACATAAAATAACTGTTTGCCCATGGTGAGTTTTATACTAAGAATATGAATTTGCTTTGTTCCATGTATTTCTTTAATGGTAAACGTGAGGATGTCTTTTAATCAAGAGGCTAATGTGGGCTCTGACAACTATTAAGGTATTCACACCTCTGATTAAAGAGAGAATCGGCCTGTATCTGAGCAAGGAGCTCGGTAAACAAATACATCAATCATGGGAAAATATCCCCCAGTATGTGTGTGGTCAGAGAAAGCCAGCCAAGGCAGTTAAAAGGAAGCAATTTTCCACAGTGCTTGGAGGTAGGTAATATAAAATAATCCATAATTAAGTTTAATCGTGGCTTATCAGACCTTTCTAGGACTGTGAGCATTGCGTTTAATGTTTAACATACTACGTTTGCTATAAGCTTTCTCTGATGCCATTTCATTGATACTACGAGCCCATTTTCTTTGGAAGTGGCAGATGTGACAACTATGTCTAGAGGCTAGATTCGTAGCTGATACGACTCAGGATAGCTGCAGCAAGCTCTGATATTATGTGGACTAGATCCTCTGCTAATAAAAAATGAGCTTGCTCAATGGACCCAATGGAGCAATCCAATTTACACATAAGAGCCTGGCCCAGCTATTGTGCTGTTGCTGTGTAATGGCCAGATCCAAGTCCCTAAGTCTTTCTGTTCACTTGAGCTAGAGGTTGCTTCAAGCCGCTTGTAAGGACAGTAGTTCTTTCACTAGAAGGGGAAAGTAGTGCCTGCTACTTGTAAAGAAGCACGTACCCTTCTCTTCTTGCCTGCGTCAAGCAAGGAACAGCCTCTTAGGAGTTGGACCTGGATCAGAGGTGCGCTTTTCAGCTCAAGAGTACAGAAGGTGAAACAGTCGTTGGTGGCCAAGGCTGTTTGCTGTCCCCCAACCCGTGCAGCCTGTGGTTTTACAAAATGGATTTATGTTAGCATCTGGTTGCTGCAAATGGCCTTCCCATCACTATATTTTTTTCTTAAGTCTTATGGGAAGTGGGACAGTCTGTTATTTCAGGCTGTCCTGTAAGTAGGCAAGTTGTCCTTTCATGAAACCAATGCCAGGTAAAGATAGAAGCATGAGAGGAAAAATGGTGTTTAGCCTCTGTGGTTTCAAACTGACCCAACTGCAGGTGGTCCCCAGCTAACCCAGGGGACGCATTCAAAGCCAGTCGGTGACTGCAGAAGCAGGGGTTCAGCTCTAGGCATGAGGTACCACAAATGAGATACCTGGCGAGAGGCGGAGGCAACAATGATGGTGAGGAGCTTGTTGCTGAGCACCAGCACCAGTGTTAGCAGCTTTGCACACTGCATTAAGTACAGTGTGGAAGATTTTTTTTTCTAAAGGGAACAATTTACTGAACTTTCAAATACTAACAGGTATTTTTTGCAGCACATGGCCAGCAGCAGCAACAAGTCACAAAGCAAACCTTAACCTATTCATCCCTTTGAACAGTGTATTTTAGCAGAAACATTAACAAATTGGAGGCTGATGTGGGAGGATCTGTTAAACCATCCTAACCCGATCACTACAATCAATACTAATGCTGGGACAAAGTTGGTTTGTTTCACTTTTGCGCCAGTAATGTACAACATCTCAACCAATAACATTAAGATCTCAAAGGCTTTTAGTAAATCAGTTCCTTCAAGAATGATATATTAAGATGACACCATGCAGGATTAACGGAAATATATACAGTCCAGTAAGCCATGCTAATGGGCTAAATGCTAAAATCTCAATCTGACCCTAACAAGGGTCATCTTAGTGGCCTGTGACCACTGGGACTTCTTAGGAATGTGGCTTCATTTTCCCCCAAATGCCAAACTTCTTGTGTACCTCGTAAAGAGAATATTTTAATATGAGTAATCCCAGGGTTGGGCATGCTTTTCAGAACTGCTGCTATATATCGTAAGTATATAATGTTTACTTCAGTATAATGCTGCAGATCTTTTTACTTAGTGTGTCAGCATTTAACTAAAGCTGAAAAAAGTTTTGCAGGCAGAGATTTTTGTTTCCCATTTCAGAAAGAAATCTAGTTTGGAGCTAAGTGGGAAGTCTTCATTAATCAAAACATGCCACTTTAATACTGTCAAAATAAATGCTCTTATGTACCGAGATGACATTTACATAATTTAATTTATAATCTTTAAAATCAAAAAACACCATCCTGAAAAAAAAAAAAAAGTTCACTGAAATACAAAATATCTGATCTTAATTTTGATGACAAAGTTGGAGAAAATATTCTGGAGAGGGGGCACAGTTTGAAACATCGTTGTCTGCTTTGGCAGTTCTTCAGTGAACTGAAAAACAGGTTGTTTGCAGAGCTCCCCTTTTTAACTAGCTGAGAGAGTATCTGTTGACTGTTTTTCAAACCTACCCTCATGGCTTTATGTTTAAATGCTGTTTCCCAGTTCTTCATCCAGGCCATCATATTTTCCAGGTCCCTTTGAATTCAGACACATCTGGACTTAGGCAAGCCTCCTTCATTTATTTTCGCTCTGGACTTGCGGAGCCATGTCAGGGGTTTTGTGAGCATGTGCCTGATTTGCAGGCTCTGAGGCTGCGAGTGCCAAGAGTCCTCAGCATCCCCCCAAGGCTTGTGACTCCCTATGGCACTTGGGGATCGACTCCTGATCCTGTAGCACTGGGTTTCCACGAAAAAATCCTACCTTCAGCCTGTGAGCAGGGACAGGCATGCTGAGAGAGGGGAGGACAGGAGCAAGAACCAGACCCCCCCAGGTCAGGCAAGTTCTCTTGTTAGGTGCAGAGTTAATGCAAGTACTTCATTTTAAGCATGTCCTAGTGCAGCTATCTCATTTTAGGCACGTGCTTAAGTAGTTTTGTGAACCAAGGCTTTAGGCTGCTCAGGACAGGACTGCTCTCCCTGCAATGCTGGGGTCTAGCACTGTGGGAAATTGTTTTTTGTTCAGGCTTCAAAGGTTGATCATGATCCAAGTAAGAATAAGGGATTTGCAAGCCGCAGAAAAACCAGTGTAATCCGTCAGCTGTCCCCAAGGTGCATCGGTTTGTAAGTACAAAGGGCTGTAGGTAACCCTGTTTAACCCAAATGACAAGGCCTGGAGAAGGGCTCAGAGGGAGGTGGCAGCTGTCCTTGCTCGCACTTGACCCTGGCACGGGATGGACCTGTGGCCACCTGGCAGAGCGGCTTGTGCCTCCCTGCTAGTCCAGGGCTTTGGGCTCAGCTCTTCCAGAGCTGCACGTATAAAAACAACAGCTAATAAATAAAGTGTTTGCTATTTCTTTGGCAAAAGAAAGAAAAGCTACAAAGAAAACACCTACAATAGATTTTTTTTTTTTTTTTAACATGGTTGGATGAGAGCTGAAGGTCTGTCACAAAGACGCTTCTTTGGCTTTGATTTGACACTAGATTTCAGTCGGTCCAATGGAATTTTAATGCTATGGCCAAATATAACATCAAATAATGAAAAACTTCAATGGTAAACATTAACACAAACAGGCATCAAGTATATTAAACATCTTTTAGAATGCAACAGGCCAAATCTGCAAATTGGGAACAGGTCCCTGAGCTGGCACACTATAAAAGCAGGCTTCAGTTTGCCATCTCTGGGACCTGCCGATGGAATACAGTGTATATCTGAGTTAGACTCCATTACGTGTTCAGATTAAACTCTGTGTAGCATTGATTCAGCTATTTATTTTGGCTACAAGGAGCCGGTGTTCAAACATGGGTGCCTAAATGGGATGTCCATAGCCCAAATCTGCACTAAGGGGACTAAGTGCTTATTTTGTAAGTCTGGCTACTGAGGCCAGCAGCTGAGCCCAAGCCTTGCAAAGCCAATGTTGAAAATGGGGCCAAATTTTTCAAAACTCAGGGCCTGCAGCGTGTGCATGGGGTTTTTCAAAAATGCAAAATCCCCTGCAGCTCCCGCGGGGTGCAGGTGTGAGGGCTGACAGCCGGACCACGAGCAGCGAGTCCCATCCGGGCTCACAGCACCTTTCCTGCCCCGGGATGGGCTCAGCCCTCGGCAGCTGCCCCTGCCGGGGGTCCTGCCTGCTCTGGCTGCGCTTATCTGATGTGGTCACCCTCAGTGTATAGACTAGAGACTGGCCAGGTCACCGACTTGTTTGAAATTTGCCACACCAAAATAAACTCAAAAATTACCACATCTCAAGTTTTGTCCAGCTGAAATGGATTAATTTGTTTCTCTTTGACTGCCTAGGCTTTAAGTGATTGCTACCATGCATTAAGGTTGTAGTCATTAATGGCTAAAAAAGCATCAGATGGGGGTTCGGCTATCCTGGTTTGGGGGACACTGCATGGTTTTTGGTGACTGGGAGTCCAATGTTGGAGAAATGCACTGGATTGAGGAGTGGTGCTTCTGCTTTTTCCAGTAAGTAAATAATAAATAATATAATAAACATGCCCCGTGAATGAGTCTCTGTCATTAAAATAATTTCTTAGCTATAGAACCAGTTCATGCGTGAACCCCCCATAGCATGCAAAGGCACATACGTTGTTGCCTGAGCATTATATCCTTCTGTAGGCAACTGGGCTATATCCCAAATGCCAGCTTCCAGCGGGGTTATTTTCCCCACTTTGATTCATAATTACTGATCACATGGGAGGATGGAGAGGAAAGGCCCAAGTTTTTTTTTGTTCCTCGTTTAATAATTTAATTTGTATTCTGATCTTCAAATCCCAATAGCATCATGTGAAGCAGAGAAGCTCGGCAGGGGAGGGGGGAGGAGGGATAGTGGAGGGAGCCAGGGCTTTCTATTTCCATATGGTGAGCCTCTCCTCCTTGCGATCACAGCTTGTCATCTGTCTTCTTTTAAACTTCAGATCCCCTGTAAAAATCTTCCCAGCAAAGAATGGGCCATAAATGTGACACAAAGACAGTCCAAGTGAAGAGATTACCATGGGGTAATCATGAAGCATGATTTCATTAGAGGGTTTCTTTACATGCGGGCGTGGACGCAAGAATAACCCGAGCCACGGGAACCGTGTATTTCTGAAGTGGGGCACAGTGGCAGGAGTGTAACTAATATTCTGGGGAGATAAGCCTGTATATTCCCCTTTCATTTACGTGGCAGACAAAATGATATGCGTCTTTCTCGTAGTCTAAATTGTGGTCAGATTAAATGGTCAGATCAAATGACCACCTTGATTTACCTGGTTTTAAAATGGATAATCATCACGGCACAGAGGAGCTACCGGCCCCACTGCCTCTCCCTATCAGGGACAACTCAGTGTTAATATCCCACCAGCAGAAGGAAGGAAATTGTTCTGGTTTAGAGACTTTCTGTAAAGTAACAATATTGTCATCTCCTGATGTACAACCATGGGAGAACAGAATAAAACATTGCACCTGGTTTTTCTGTGACCCAAATGCTGCTCACATGCAATGCTTCTGAGCGCCTTTCTTTATCGAGTTACTTCATGCAAACTGTACTTAAAAAAATGAAGTTAATAGTTTATAATCTAATTCAGTGTAATGCAAGCATCTCTGCAGTTGATTTTCATGCATGCCCCATGCAGTGGGTCATTCGCTGTGGGGTCAGGGTGGGGGGGAATGAGGGGGACAGGGTTCGCTACAGCTCATTTGTTGCGAAAACTCTGGACATCGTCAAAACAGAACGATTTCTGCGGAATGGCCTTGTTTTCGTCCTGTGGCTGAGAAGGGTCTGCTCTTGCGGAAATGGTTTGCATTGATGGTGGGGCAGTAGTGCTGTGGGCCAGGTCCGGTAGCAAGAGGGGAGTTGGGGGGCGGCGAGGGGGTGCACAGCCAGAGACTCTCCCGGGGGGTGAGCAAGGCTGCCAGAGACCTTAGCAGCCGTGCCACAAACTGCCTGGGCATCTCACACATGGGGACGGTCTGCCCAATTCCATTTCTGTAAGGAGGTGAATAGGTTAGGTGAAACGCATACGGGAACTCCTGGTTTGGGTCAAGGTGTACTTCTGATTTTAGCTACACGGTCGACTGCTGGAGGTCCCTGGGTGCTGGCACAGCTGAAACGTGACTTTGTGCCCCACACAAGAGTCCAGACCTGAGCCATCATTTCTTTCTCTCTTTCTCCCATAGACGTGTTGCAGAGAAGACCCAGAAGACAGAAGCAGAAGGTGCAGCAGAGCACTGCTATGGTGGAGGCACGGCAGCCGGCTCGCAGCTTGGTGAGGACTCTGCTGGAGGTGGCTCAATCCATCCAGGTAAGGTGGTGTGGATACAAAAGCTCCTGTTGGGAGCTGCAGCCGTGCAGCCCTCCACCTACCGCTGCTTCTGCCCTCCCATCCCTCCCTGGGACCACACAGCCCCTTGCATTTAGCAGGTGCCTCTTTTTCCTTCCCTTCCCATCTGCGCAGGCTCAGATGAAGATGTCGGGTCACCTCTTTGCAGTACCTGCTGCGGGCAAACCCAGGTCTTCGCCCTCTTAGAAACTACACTGGACCTACAGAAACTATTGCAGGAAACCAAGTGACCAGCTGGACCAGCCCCAATGGGCCACAGCAGCTTGGTCTGTGCCAGGCTTTCCCGATGTTACTGCTCTGTTCCGATGAAACATTATACAGAAAGATATAGGCAAAGCATTATGCTCACAGCCTTTGCCAACAAGTTATGTTTTAATGTAATTTAACTGTAATCTCAGAGTGTTTTTGTTAGCTATAATTAGTAAAATATGTCTGTTTTCTGTGTTCCTTGAAGACGTCTGAACTTCTGCCAGTTCCCTATAGTTTTCCTGACATGCAGTGTAACAAGCAGACCACCAAAATGTATTTACCAATAACTGTTTATTTACATTCCATGAAATCTAATAACATTTGCTGCCTTCATTCGGGATAAATGCTGGCCAAAGTGTAAAGCATAAAAAAATAAACACTGCCTTAATTTCTAACCCAGTCCACAGAATATTTTATTTTTGCTCAATTTGCCCTGCCTGTTAGCATTTTGGCATTCTGTTGCTTGGAAGTTGAAAAAAAAAGTTGAAAAAGTTCTGTAATGTATCTTCCTGTTCAGTCCAAAACCTTGCAGGGATTTCCTGGACATTTTGTTTTTTCATTTCTAAAGTCTGCACAAGGCTGGCATTTAATTTCTTTGTTTTCAAGCTCTCACAAGTGTTTGAAACCATATTGCAGAGAAAACGTCCAGGGCACTAAACAGCAACGGTGGTTGGTGTTGCACCAGTGCCAGTGTAAAGCACTTATTCTCCCAGAGTCATTGGCTTTGCTGGTGTAAAAATAATCAGAATTAGGTCTGTATCTTGTTACTAACCCGATCTGCTCTTGTTCAAGAAATTGTAACTGAGGGCAAAATCGTCATCTCAAATCTTAAACAGGTTCCTCTCCTCCTGTATCTGGTTTTGTTTATATGAGTACATGCTTTCTCAAAGCCCAGATAATTCAGGTGGTGTAGGGAGGAGAGGTCACATACAACAGCTGTGGGCGATACCTGCAGCTGGCAAAATCTGATGCAACCCTGTTGATGTCAGCGATGCCCGGTCCTAGCCCAGCTGAGGAGGTGGGCTGGTGTTTCTGCCTGGTTCTGTAATGCCAGTGGGCTCACCCAGGAGAGTGCCAGCAAGCGCTTGTCTCCGAGAGCACTGCAGGCGCCAGACTCATGTGGGCAGCTGGATGGACTGTGACAGGCTGCGTGTGCATAGTGAGTGCCAGACTTCCATGGTGTCACTGGTGCGTTGCGCTAAAATCCAGGCAGAGCTGGGTAGAGCAATACGCTTGCTGAATTGAGCAGCAGGATGGGTTTTAGAGTGAACCGGAGCGGACGAGTCGCCTGTGCTGATCTGAGCGACGTGCAGCAAGCACAGAAGCTGAACGCCACCATGTCCCCTCCCAGGGCAAGGAAAGCCAGCAGAGCCCCGGCGGCTGCAGCTGCGGGGTGCGTAAAGACCTCATACATTTGGCTGCCATTGCTGCTCCTCAGCTGCTGTGCCAGCGCCCAGCGCCTGCTGTTGCTGAGCTTCGAGCTGTGCCTGGTATGTGGAGCATGGAACCAGCACGGTGCTGCCCCACCACTCCGCAGCCAGCGCCGGGCTTTGCTCCTGCCTGGAGGACCCTTCTTTGCAAATTCACCCAGCCCAGCCATCTCTCCCCCGCACAGGATCTGGGGTGCCTGTCACCATCTAGAGAACATCTCTTCACTAAGTCTGAGGTCTGAGGTATCTCGGTCATGATTTGGAGAGGCAGTGGTGTGCCTTAGGTCTTGATGGGGGTGATAGTCCCTTTTTCTGGGGTACAGGGTCGCTGCTGTGTCTTTGGAGGAACCAGCTCCTAGAGGCTCCCCAAACCACAAGTGAGACCATAGTACTGCTGCAGCTTTTGAGAACTCATTTTTAAAGCTGTTCCCTGAAAAGCAACCTCCACCTTTCTTTACATCTGACATAACTAGTATTTTGTTAAGGCAGAGACCATTTGCACTTTTTTAGATGCTTTCAGTTAAGGAGCTCCATACACTGAACGTTTTAACGAGTTAATGAATTACGCCTCAGATTAACAGAGTTGTCCAGGAAATGCTGAGCAGTCCCATTCTGTGATGGAGATCATAGGACAACTTCTCAGCTACATGTTTCCAAACTGCCTTGGGCTCTCTTGTCTCCATGCTCTCTTAAATTGAGAGTAAAACTTTCCCTGCCTTCAAATGAGAGCAAAATTTCAAAGATTTTGGAGGGCTTCCTTGAAAAATTTCAGGCTCAAAGGTAATAAAAGTAAAATTCAAAATCCAGTCCAAGCAAAACCAGACACTGGTGTGGGATGAAGAGCCTGCCCTGTTAGCATCTCCCTCTGCACGTGGCAGTGGTAGCACAGTGCTTTTTTCCCCTGACAAATTGCCCATCTACCCAGGCTTCTGGCAGAGCTCAAGTATAGATCCTTTGGGATAATTAAGAAAAAAACCCCTGAAAATTATAGGTTACCCAGTTTTGGCTTTTCTTTGATTGCATTTCTGGGTTCCTGTCATTTTATACATTCAATTTTCCTGTGTGTGAGCCTTGCATTGTAACTGGTTAGATGGTTGTGGAGTGGAGGAAGGAGAGGGGTTCAAAATGCATTAAAAATCTCTGAGAAGACTGCTCTCCTGCTGACCGCACTCAACAGACAACACACGCCACAACATTCCTTCATTGTTCCGGTAGGATGCTTGGTAAATTGAGCTGTAAATAACTCCATAAACTGTTTACTGCTAAAATCATGTTTCCAAAAGCAGAGAGCTTTCAAAACCAAGTGTGTGAAGACACAGCACAATGTGATGGGGATGGAGATGAAATCAGCCAAGATGCGGGCGTGCACGCAGGGCTGGTCCTGCCCGTCCAGCGCCTTGCCGTTCAGCCCGGCGCTAAGTTGGCAGCTGCTTTTGGTTACAATTTAGTGGGTAGTTCATGCTTCGCTAAACCGGGTCCCAGTGTGTTGGACTCAGCCAATCGGGGAGCTGCCATGTGACCCAGCCACCAGCCAATCAGCAGGGCTGGTTTTGAATGTTAAAAAGCTGCTATAAACCAGCCTGGGCAAGTTAGAGGCCAAGAATGTTTTCCAGAGATAATTATAAAAACCGAGAAGCGAGGAAAAAAGAAAAAGAGAAAATTTGGGATGTGCTGACAGAAAGAAAAACCAGAGCAAAGTGCTTTCACCCCGTGTTTATAAACAAGCCATCCCGCAGCAGTTGATGGGCTTAGTGAAGGCATGGCTTTGGAGTGGGAGAGGAAATCATCTTAGGACTTTTGGACCACATGAAAATTTTTTGGAGACAAAGGCTGAAAACAACCAACAAAAACAGCAATAACAAAATCCCTCGGTAGAAGAGATATTTCCTTCATCGTGGGGGAAGATTCACACGGATGTGACTGAGCACAATCCCCAAGCTGCTAGTCATCAGACACTTTATTGCAAATTGTGGTTCTTTCTCATTTAGGCTGGAAATTTCTCAATTTGATATCTGTAAAACCAACAACAGAAACCCGTCGTGACAATCTGGGCCCATTGACAGTGGTGGGAGATTTGCCATAAATTTCAGCAGCCCCAAGCTTGTGCCTGTGGTGCAGCTTTACTGATTTCAGCAGCACCTTGGGACTGTCGAGCACGGCAGGAGGCCAGATCCAGTGTGGGGGTTTGTTCTTTAATTTGGGGTTTTTTTATGAAGAAGCAGCACACTCTTCCTGTGAGGTACCTGCTAGCATGAGACATTGCCACTCAGCTTTCTGCTAGGCATTTTTATGTAAATACTGCCTACATTTTAAGGCATTTCCAGAGTATAGAAGTATTTCAGTGCATAGAAACAATTTAAGAAGACCAGCTTTTACACCGTTTTAGCTGAAACTGCAACACGGCAAAAAATATAAATAAAGTAGCCCAAGAACATTGAGTTGTTTTAATTTACTGGGACTCGTTAAAGTAGACTGGTCTACTTTTTTCACTTGAAATTGGGATTCTCTGTGGAGGTGTATGGAGAGCGTAGAACTGGACGGGCTTGAAAGGTCGCCCAGCTGAGAGTCCCACTGCCCCCAGCCGAGCGTCAGCTAAATCCCTTCGTAAAACACTCAGCGGAGGAGGTGGAAAAAGTAGGTCAAGCTCTGCTCACAAATACACCTCTTACATGTCGCCAATTCTAATGAAATTAGGGAATGAATCAGTATTAAAACCTGGGCAAAGGGGATCAAAACTTGGTCAAACTCGCATAGGGAGAGTGAGTCCAGCTGTAACTACTGACTAGTCCGTGTCTAAAAAAGCTGTAGAAATAAAGTAAAATACTCCTGTGTGTTCTTAGAGGGAAAAAACAGCAAAAGCCAGGGGAAAAAAACAACCGCCTTCATGCAGCATTTGGTGCAGACATGGCCCTGGAGCTTCTCCTTGTCTGTATCCCCACCCCTACTCCTTGCTCCCTCTTTCCAACACTCCAGCTATTTTTTGGTGATTTATTTCACAATCAAAATCTGCTTTGCAAGAAAAAATAAAACAACAACCCAAAAAGCTCTCTGACTCATCCAAGCAGGACCCAGTCTAGTTTGGATGCAAACACTGGGAAAACAGCACGGGGTTAGGGAGCAGCTGCCGGAGGAGCATTTCTGGGATGTCGTTTCAGCCCTGACCAAAGTAACTTCTTCTTTTTCTTTTTTTTTAAAGTACCCTGACAATTAGTGGTAAAAAGGTCACTAGTAAAAATGAGTTTTGTGGTTTTGCAACTTTGCATTAAAAAAACCACCACACTTCTTGGCACCGTGTCCCCTGGTTGGCAGCCCTTCCGCAGACCGAATTGAATAAGCGTGCAGGCTGAAAAGCCCGTTCAGATCGGTCCCTCTAGGTCAGGCTTTCGTTACGTTAGCAGGGTATTTGGGAGTTTGTGTTGCACCTGCCTGCAGTACATCTGGCTGGAGAATTAAAAAAAAGCAGGGGTTTAATGTTCCCTTAGTCCCAACTTCTCACCCTCCGTGAGCCCTGGAATATATCATTTACAATTAAAATATAATGAAATCAAATTGTGAGATCATTTCAAAGTTACTGACCCTAGTGTTTAACAGGTTGTGAATGTTTTCACAAAGGCTGAGGTGGTAGAAATATTTTATTCCATATTCTTTATCCTTCAGAGACCTCAGAGTAATAAACAATTAAGTTGAATTCAAGCTAACTGTGGGTAGCACAAATTCTCTTTTATTGGGTGTCCAATACATCGCTTTTTTCTTTGCGCTTTTACAGAACTGGGACCCAGGCTTGAGGTGTTATCAGAGATGATGAAAGCAACTGAAAATTACAGTTCCACTTAAGGTTTTGCAATGAGAAATGACATCAAATACAGCCTGGAAAGGATCTGATGCTCTCTAACCATCCAGTATCTCAGGGACTTCCAAACTGGCATTATTTCAGGCAGGTACATTGGGGGTCAGGTGCCTTGTTAATGCATTTAGGACCTGTCTGAAGCTTCAGTGAGCTTCATGGAAGAAGCAACAAGTTGTTGTGTGAGGTGTTGAACTTCCAAGCCTAGTTTCTCCTGGGTTTTGTCTTCCTTTTGGTCTCACCACACTTCCCTCTCGTCTCCATGACATAACCCGGCTGCCTCCCTCTGTAGGACAGCCTCAAGTGTAGTTGCGTCAATGGGGTTTCTCAGTAGGATATTTTTACCAAAAAATAACCAATGCCAATGACCAACCCGAACCATCTTTGGACTGGCTCTGGTCTAGAAGTGAGATTATGTTTTCTAAAAAGTTGTTACAGAGATGTAATCCATTTTCTTCCTAATGGGTGGGATGACTTTGGGAACATTTTGTTGGAACTCCAGACACATTGGAAAGCAACAGCAGCAGCATTTTTCTCCTTTAACAAACTAGAATTTCATTTCTACACTTTCAGAGAAGGTCATGATGGGATCCGTAGCAAAACAATTAAGTAATATAGGCAGAATCCTGCTGGGTCTGGAATCCAGTTGTCAGAGCACACCGAACTGCTGAAATAAAAGGAGGGTGCAAATGAAAAGCCAGCTGCTGGGATCAGGATCCTCAACGTACCTGGCTTGTTTGCGTAAGCCAGGGAGCAGGATTTCAGTGGGGAGTTCTCTCAGAATAACTAAGGCCCAATTTGCCTCCAAGCCCTTGTCTGAAATGCTTGAGCAAGCCCAAATTTTGTCTGTAGTTTTTATAATTTATTTGTATCTTTCTAAAACACAGCAATGCGACATGAGTAAACAGTGATGTATTCCTCCTGTAAGCAAAGCATAACACAAACGAAACACCCAGGGTGCGTGTCCTCCCAGGTACAGCCAGCCCGGGGGGACATGCACGCTCCAGGACAATACGGGGCAGGTGGAGCAGGTTGGGTTGGAAACAACTTGAAACACATGCTAGGGTCCATCACGTTAACGGGATCTGAATTCATGCCGATAGCTGAGCCATCATGCTTCAGCATCCTCTTTGGCATCACAGACTGGTGCTGAAATCCCAGTTGAAGCAGTTTGAGTGAAGCTTATCAAAGGAAACAGCTGGTGGGGCTGTAGCCGGTACCAAAGAGACATGGCTTGGCTTGGCCATTTCACCTGTCACCTCGGGGGAATTGCTTATGGTTCAGGGATCAGCACATGAAAAAGGGGGGAAATAATCGGTTTTCTCTCTGGGTGCCGCTCCCTGGGGATGAGCAGATTCCCCCCGGCAGCATCCCACCCCACCCAGCAGTACCATCAACCAGCAACTTTCAATGGGGAAATCATTAAAATGTTGAAGCTTACCCTCACTACCGTAACTGTGGCAGGATTTACGGTGGCATTTTGGGGGAGATTCATGGTGCTGTGGTCCGTCTGGATGGAAGTGCATCGGGGCAGGTGGGGGCTGGTGCCGGGGAGGGAGGGGAGCTCAGGTCGGGCTGTCTTCTCCTGCTCCCAGCCTTGGTCGCTTTTGAGATGCACACTGCTCTTCTCTCATCTCTTGGATTCAAATCCACCATAATAAATAAAATTCTTCCTGTCTGAAAGATACATTAATTTTGGTGGTCTCAAAAGTAATGAAAATAAATACTTGACTTGGCATGCGGAGCCCTGACTGGAGCGAGGAGCAGAATGTGTGTACTTGGAGTTGTTTTTACAAGAACATAAGCTGTGGAAAAAGCTTGGCTTTTAGCTCACGGGCTCTGTAAGTCTGAAGAGAAATGGAGAGATTTGAGAAGTTCAATCAAACATGCCGAAACATTGTCAAATAGAAGTTTTCTATCTCGTTTTAAATGCTTTGAAAATGGCACATCAAAGCTTCGCAGGGGGAGGCATGGTCTGAATTCAGGCAGGATGCTCAGGCCAGCCCTGGCACAGCACTGGCTCTGCCGATGGAGAGGTAGCAGGGCTGACCTGTATTGTTTTAGGCCTTTTTGTAACACATATGGGGAAATTGCAACAAAACCAAGATTAACTCAATAAAAGAGAATCTCAGACCACCATTCGTTGTAGCTGCAGTTGTAAGAGCCTGATCCTGCAGCCCTGGGGCTGAGTCGCTGGGTGCTGGGGCAAGCTTGGAAGCCGCTGTGCTGGGTTGCGCCCAGCATGGCACTGCTGCAGATCCATGGGAACCACACTTGGGAGCTGGACGGCCTCCCTGCACTGAAGGCTCATTATTTCAATTAATTTCTTTTTTTTATAAAGGTAATTAGTATCCACTAGCTAACAACTTTGTGCTAACCAGTGCTGGCCGCAGCATCGTTTCTTCATATGGCAGCAGTAGGAAGGGCTGGGAGAATGGAGATGGTACCCTAATAAAGTGAAACACGCTCCCAGCTGGTCGGTATTTGAGTTCATCCTTTTCTTCCCAGGCACGTGGTAGGGTGCCTTGCCTGGTACCCAGGCCGGGGGGGGCTGCCAGCACAGGGGGAGTTCTGGGTCCTTGGGACTTCCCCATGCACAACTCGGAAGGAAAATGTCTGGTTGTGCTCCAGCTACCTGCTCTCCACTGGTGTTTGCCGGCGCAGAGGGGTTTCTGGTCCCCCTGGGCCAGGCATGTGCGCACACACCTGCATACAGACATGTACGTGTGCATTTACACACGCACGTATGCATGCACACACATGTCTCAGCCCCGTTGTGCCACGCTGAGCCCATCTGGTGGGGCAGGAGGTGCCTGGGCACTCAAACTTCTCTTTTGCAACTGCAGGGAGTTTGGATGACGGCGTCAGACATTCGAATGTGACTCCCACCGGAGGAAGGGAGGAGGAGGAGGAGACAGCAGTGTTTCCGAAGCAAGCACGCACCAAGGGTGTGCTCGGCAGCTAAGTCCTGCACGGCTGTTGCTGCTGCAGCAATCGAGGTTGCTAAAGCTGCCAGTGCAACCACTAATCCATCTGACCCCGGTGAGAGGTGTCGTTAGCACGGAGGATCCCAGGACAGTTCTTCCAAAGACAATGGGTGCAATAGCCCACATCACTGAAAAGCTGAGCCCATCACACAAACGGGCTTTATTGCTATTTAGCATGAAAGTAGTTTTAGCAGTCATGTTTCTAGAATAAAGCTTATTATTTGAGAATAGATTGTTTGACATTATCTGTGCATATATGCTATTGCAAATCATATTTCTATTATCCAGAATATAGACAGAAGCTACTGTTAATTTTGGAGCACCTCTGACCTTCTAACAATTATTTTTTCCTTTGTCTAAAAAAGATGGGTGCCTCAGGGTGTGTTTTTCTTGCTCTGCAAGCTGAATAAGACCTTCTCCCATGGAACATACAAGCAACAGGAATGCATTGATGTGACTGTTTGGTAGTACAGTGAATGATGAAGTACAAAACTGTGTTTTAATAAGATTTGTAGAAAATATCTGGCATCTAAATATCATAGAATGAGAAAGACATTTCAGTCTTGAATTAATAAGTTGCATCACAAAGCTAGCTCTGAGGCAGGCGCAGATATGAATATAAAACAGCATGTGTGTCTTACAAAGAACCCAATATCCTATAAAATGCTACAGCATAAAGATGTTAATAAAAAGCACAGCTTATTTCAGATTAAAGTAATAGTCAGTCTCAGGAATACATCCAGAATTTCTTCTCTCTGTTGATAACCAGAATCCTTAAAGGGCATGTTCTGGGAGGGGAGCCTTGACGAGTGGCACCTACTATTAAAAGCAACATCCAGAATCACTGGCAAGATAAATGAAGGAGAAGGTCCCACTCTTGCAGTGAGCTGCATGCATGCGAGCTCTGCTGAAGGTCTGCTGATGGTGGGACTGCCCTCACTGCAGGTTAACGAGAGACACAGCTACAATTGGGTGAGAGCTGTATACAGGGTTCATTTTTTGAGCCCACTGAGTTCCCTTCTCTGGAAAAGCCAGTAGAGACCATGGTAGACTGGAAACAACAGTGGTTCATTCAACACTTCTGGCAATACTTTCAGCTGTATTTCAATGACTTGTTATTATGATAAACAGCATACATGCCAAGACCTTTCAAGGTGAAGAAGCGCACGCTCAGCATTTCCCAGAAGCTGCAGCATCACATTTGGATGCAGAGTTCATGTGATTTCATCTTCAGAAGCTGCTTGGTTTCATTATAATGTTGCTTTGTGCTGGTTGTGTTTTGAAAAGTTGGCTACTGTGGTGGACCCAACCCATGACAGGGTTGAGAAAGGGTCAGTTTAGATACAAAACATCCAGAAAAACCAGCTGCAGGGCTCGGAGCTCACTGTGTCAGCTCTTTTTAGCACAGGCAGTGCAGCAGTGATGACACAGCACGCTCTTAGCAGAGGGAAAGAGTACTTTCACCAGCAATACAGGCTAAGTCAGTGGTGTTACTTGTGTAACCATGACCAGCCAACTTGACCAAAGGAAGTGACTGGTGGAGACCATCCCTAAATCAGGCATTCAGGCCTCCATCCAGCACCACCAAGTGGTAGCCAGGCAGTGTGGTGAGGGACGTTGAGGGAGGACATCGCCTACTGGCAGATGATTTGGTTTGCTTGTGGTGGGTTGTGTCTCCTCTTCACCTTCTGTCTTCCAATGGTTGCCTCCAAATAGTCAAAAATTGTAAACTACTTTAACAAAAAACAAGCAAAAATGGGAAAGCCAGGAAATAAAAAATATGTAGGTGGTACTAGAGAGGTGTCTAGTTGTTGAACGTGCCAGCAGAGCACCGAAGTACGCACTTAACTACATAAGGAATTGTACCAACTAAGTGCAGACTACTGATTCAGACACAGAAAACCACAAGGTCGTCTGGTCTGGAGTTGATAGAAATGCTAAGCTGGGCACAACTGTTACCCACCCTTCTCCCGTGGGAGCCAGCCTAGCGAGGGTGATGCTCGCCTCCCCGTTTCCCCTGTTCTCACACTCCCTCCCAGTCTGCACGTGACTAAATGGGAGAGGAGCTTTGGAAGTATAATTTCAGGCAGGTTAATTCAAGATTTCAACAAAGAATTTAGCCCCAGTGTTCTGGGTCAGATGATACTCATTTTTTGTGTTTAGCTTTGGGAAGGAGAAGAATTAATCAGGCTGTAAGTACACTGATGCAAAAAAAGCTGGAAAAAAAATTTTAATAAAAGCTACAGCGTTAACAAATACTGAACTAATGACCTTTGATATATGAAGCAAATGCTTCATCCACTAGCCTATACAACGTTTCATTACCAGCCATGGGAATTTACAGGTGTTAAATTAGCTGCAAGATAGCTCCCATATTGTTGCCTGACTGTAATAGAACATATTGAAAAAGTTAATAAGGAATTGAGCATAGGGGCTGCAAAGTTCAAACAAAACCTACTTGCCAGTTCAGTCTGAGGTCTTCATCAAGCTAAATTCCAGTACAAGCTGCAATTTTATGTGTAATTCTGTTTGTTCCCTTTCCTAAGCCTGAAGGACAGCATCCACCAGAGAAGTACCTACTGCCAGAGAAACAAAGCCACAAGAGAGGTGACAGAGAAGGGACCTTGCACTGCTGTAGTCAGATGTAGTATTGACACATCTTCTCTGATGTTTTTTTAACCTTTTTACTACAATCAACAGCTATGAAAAACATTTTAAATGGGAAACCTGAAGTTCCTTTTCCAAAACTGTTGCCATTAAATAGTTGGGCAACTGTAGAGATTGAAAATTAACCCAGACTTTCCAGTTAGACAGCTGTAATCAAAACATAGCTAATTGTCTCCATCCATAAATTTTACAGTTGTGTATTGAAATCACACACAAAATATATTCCATGTTATTCACAAATCAAATAGAGACAGTGCACTCACATCATTGCTTGAAGTCTTTCGGTGCGGTTGGGGCCTTCCATAAATGTTCTCATGGCTTCCATTGAAGCCACTGGTAACTGCAGGTGTGCAGAATTTCTTTGCCTCATGTCCTATGTACTATGTAGGTTTTTCTGCTGGGAATGGGCTCGGGCTCACTGTTAAGAGTAATTATTTTTTCCTCTCTTGGAGATAAAATTATGTTTAAAAAGCACGATGTATTACAACTGGGGGCAGGAAGGAGAGGTGAAGGGTGGGATTCTACATAAATAGGACTCTGAAACTTCACTATCCATTTTTTTCTTAAAACAAAATTTTGTGTATTCAGAAATCCCTTGGGATCACCAAACCCCCAGATTAAACACTCCATTTCATCTAATAAAATGAATAATTTAACAGTACCAAGTCTTTAATATACATCTCATATACATTGAAAAACATGGACTGCTGGTACCATCAGTGGCAGTACAAATTGCAATAAAAAGAGGGGGGAGGGGGAGGGCGCAAAAAAACTAGAGGAGGCATTTCAGAAAGCCTTTTTAAAGCCCCAGTGTGTGCTCAGAGCATCCCCAGGCCTTTCTGCTACCCAGACCGTAGAGTCACAGCCCAGTTTTCGTGGTGGGAGCAGGAGATCAGGAGTCAGCTCATACTTCTAGATAGATTCTTTGTATGAGAAAGAATAGTCAAACCAAGAGGCTTTGACTGAATTGAACAGAAGCAAAGAAAACACAGGAAAGGCAGGGTAGGGAGAGCAGATCCACCTGGTTATTGCTCTATCCATATTTTTTTTCTGAAATCAATTCTTCTGTTGCTTAGTTTCCACACAAAGCTTAAATGGCTTCACCACCAGCAAACACAGTGTGCACCTCTCCAGTGGAGATGGAGATCCCTCAACTGGGCAGTGGCAATGCAGAGTGGATGACTAAATTAATGAGCAATTACAGCTCTAACTTAGGTAGACGAGACCACAAATCAAGGCAAAGGAGCTGGGGTAGGAGGGGAGGGGGCAGCCATGTCCATCTGCTGACATTTGTGTTTGCTGACTTCATACATTCTCCTTGGTGCTACAGGGAAGCCACATGTTGTTCTGCAAATATAGTGTTCGTTTTCCATAAACAACAGTCATACAATTTTAAAGCTAAATTAGCCTATGTGCATCATGCAATGTCCCCCTGTAAAGAGGCAAAAATGTAACAGATGGGAAAATATAATAAAGTAATTTTATGACAGTTGTAACAAGCCAAGAAACTATAAAATGGCAGCAGATAGAAAATAAAATTATAAAATGTATGCATTGTTAGCTCTTTTCACTGGCACAGAGCTGGTTGGTGAAACCTGAAGATAATAACCAAAAGTCCCAAACCCAGCAGCCTCCGATTGCCCCACACGCACTACTGGCACCCCGGGAGAGACAGCAGAATGCCCCAGATTTGTGAGGGGTGCAACAAAGGTAGATAATAACGAACATCCAAGTGCTGTTTGCCCTCAGAGAGCTTCCAAGCATGGAGGAACTGTTCTGCATTTGCTATTTCCTGCTGCTCGGGGTTGCCTTGCTGACCCCTCTCCTGGTAAATGAAACACCTCTGGCAGCGCAGTGAGTTTGATTAAAAACCAGGAAATATAGGAGGCAAGACGTTTTCAATAATGCCTTCGAAACTGCGGCCTGATCCAATGGCCCGTAACTCACCAATGTCAAGGAAGAGATCATGTAAGTAAGAGATGTGCTCTCTCGTCCTTGGTTTGCAATGAAATCAGTTTTGGAATGAATCTCAATTTTTTTTCTTAATCTTTCTCCTTTTTTTTTTTTTTGTTTTAAACAAAAGCTCTATATGATTTTCTCTTACAGTGTCTCCTGGGGGTTTGCATTTTCTCTGTTCTTTAGCACTGAATCACAGTATCTTACATTTATATGGTACCCGAAGGATCCTGAAGCATGCAGAAATTATAAGCCGAATTTTGCTTTTGGAAGCATGAGCTCAGCTCATACCAAAGTTAATGGGAGGTGAGCACAAACATCTAAAGGGAAGAATTTGCCCTTTCAGACAAAGAGGAATCGTTTCGCCCACCGCTGAAGTGCAGCTGCCTGTGAGGCAAAACATGGCAAATGGTTAAAGGTTCAGACCTAGAAGGTGCTGATCTCTATCAGCTCTTGAAGACAACGAGACCTAAGGATAGTCAACACCAGCAGCAGGGCGCTGAGCTGTGCTTCATTTGTCTCGAGGCACTGTCTCATCAATACGCAACTTTCTTGGCTTTTACAGGCTAAAAATTAAAGGGCTCTTAAAATTAACTTTCTTTGTTTCTATTTTGAATTGACTTGGACTTTTCAACTTGAAACATTTCATTTAGGGGCTTTTTAAGGCCAACATTTGCAGACTGGGAAGCCTGAATAAAGCCCTTTGGCGCTTGTGCAGAAACCATCATGTCGGAGAGCTGTGCTTGTTCCACTTGCACATCTGATGGGAGATTTATTTGTGTATTTAGAAATGATATGTCAGTTTTTGGTGGTGGTGGTTTTTTTACTCTAACGACCTTCAGGTGGCACAGACAGGTGATTAGAGAGGGAATTTAAGTTTCCTTCACTGGCACTAAACAGGGTATGACATTAGAGGATGGTGGCTCATGGCACATCAAGCCGGCTGAGGCACTCCCTGCCTTTCCTCCACTACCTGATGGCTCAAACGAGTACAGAGACAGATCACAGGTTCAGATCCAGAGTCCAGCACACCAAGTAGCAAAGTAGAAACTCCCTTCCCGTGCTCTTGTTTTCCTTCAGTTTTGCTAGCAATGGCTGAATTTCCAACTGTTCTGTCTGAGTTCTTTTTTGGATAACCCACCCCCAAGATGCAATCCAGATGCATAGCCAAGTGCCTTAAACCTCTGAACCGACTAAACCAAATTATATAAAATCTTCTGAGTTTGCAAAATTGAGTTGGGAATCTCAAGAAAACAGGCGTGCTTAGGGGATTTCCAGCGTTTCCTCCTCCTCCTCCTCAGGTTGGCAGTATCACAGAGCAGCCTCTTCCCGTGATGTTCTGGCACTCCGGGGCTCCATCCCAGCCAGCAGAGTCATTTGCAAAGATGCCCAAAGTTAAAAAATTATGGGGGGAAAATGTTATTTGGCCTCTTCAGAGCACAGAAAGCTTCTTTTAAGCATGGGACAAAATGATGGCTTATTATCCAGACAGGTCCACCTTTCCCTGACTCTGTGTGATGGTTAAATAAGGAGACTAGTGCTGGAAAGCCAAGCGCTGCAGGGACCTGAAAGCAAGACCAGAAGGCTTTTTTTTCTTCCCGTTTCACTAGTAGATGGACTTTAACCAAAAGCTAAGAGCCATATTGAAGGAAAATTGGAATAAGGAGCCAGGACCAACTCTCACAAAAGGCCTCTCACTCTTCATGAGCGTAATTAAAACCCTGAGGGCAAACCTAAGTGCTGGGAGCACCTGAAGGAAGCCCTGAGGTCTCAGCTCGTACGCTTAGCTACCCGGTGGCATTTGCTAGGGCAGTTTGGCACTTTGCTAAATGCAAATGTAGCTCCACTCACATTTGCAGTGGAGCTCTAACTCTCTCCGAGCTCATTGCTTTATTCCAAAATTCAGAACAAGCCAGGAGCCAGGTCACCTAATACATATATGAGCTGCACCCACTCCCTGTCTCCCGACCCAGTTCTGCTCTTGGGAGCGCAAAATACCCCGCTGTGCTTTGAGCGGGGATGTTCAAACTCAAGTGCTCTGAGCTCCACTGGTTAAGACTTATCAGCAGTGTCTGGTAACTGGCCACAGGATTGCTGCCAAACCAGTGCAAATCCACAGGAACTATTTTAGTTCAAATCCTACGGCTGAGATGAATAGGAGCGTGCGTGCACGCACATACACACAGAGTTGCTGTGGCTTGGCAGATGAGCGGCAACTCATTAAGTTGCAATAACTCAATCACCCACTATCGTCCCAATCTCTAGTCTCTAACGCAGTAGTTTGATTTTTTTCAAAGGCTGGGGAGTGCTTGCAGGTCCCATGGGCAGCGATGGGGCTTGCAGGTGCTCCAGCCTTCTGAAGATCAAGGAGTTTTGTACACATGGCTAAATATAGCCCTGTGCCTGGTTCAGGGTGCCCAGGTTTCAATGCCCTGCATTAGAAGGAGCTACAGTGCCTGTGTAAGAAGAACTAGTGGGATAAGCACTTGCAAAGCACAAAGAAACAGGCTTGGTTTTGAATTAGGAAATGCAATACTGGCCCAAATTGTGGGGGATGGGGCAGGGGGGTGCGCCTGACCTCGGTGTGACTCCACAAACCCTAATGTCTATTTATCGTTGTCATTCTGAGCTCGCTCTTTAGGCTTACAAATGCAATGAACCAGTTTCCCTGAGATCATGTTTTAAATATACTGCCCCGGGGCTACTCTTTAAAATTCAAAACATTGGAGGACACACAGAGAGGGCGTTTCGAATCATTTTTGACAAGCAGAAATTCTCCTTGACAACCTGAAAGGTGAGCATGGGGAAGCCCTGACACCCCCCCCCCCCAGGGCAGCACAGCATCAGAACAAGACCACAAAAATGCAGTTTTTCTCCTAAGACACCGACTTCTCATCTACACAATTTGCCCACAAATCTGAACCACGTTGCCAAAGGTTTAGATGTTGGATAACCCTTACGAAGGAGCAGAGATGGCAGGGGAGCCTCTGTTTTGCACAGCCTGCTTCAGCAAGCTGAAGAAGTGATGGTGCTGAGATCCAGAAGGACCCAAAGCAAGCTAGGGAAGAGCTCAGATGATGGACACCCTCCCTTCCCATCTTATGCACTGGCCATTCAGTCTATCAGGAATCCAAATTGTGCGCAGGGAAGATACAGGCAGGTAGTGGTCTGTGCCTTCCCGTCAGAGCCCTGCACCTCCATCCTTTTTGGTGCAGGGCTAAGGCAAACTGGCACAGTTAAAGAAATTATTTCAGAGTTCAATCAAAGCTCTGCATTTCTGCCAGCAGCCATCCCAGTGGATGGACTGTATACCTTTAAGTGCTGCTCACTTGCCCTCTAAAAGGGAGAAAATAACTTAAAAAAAAAAAAAAAAGCTGTTAGGAGTTATATTACCTGCAACAGCTGAATTTAATTAGTACGGCAATCACAACAAATATTTAAAAGGTCTAAAAAGCTGTGAAGGGAAATTTGCTTTCCTAGGAGAGAGACCTGTGCCTCGTGCGCTCCGTGCACAACAGAGCGCTGCCATGAATGACTCACGTTGGAGACACTTCACACAACTGTGGATTTTTGTAATCATGGCGTGAGCTGGAGTATGGAGGCAGGAGGTGGACATTTTGGTACAAATCAGAATTTCCTCATCCTGTTGCCATGCCTTTTCCAACCGCTGGCCCATTTCTAGACACGCGGTCTGTTGGTGCTCTGTGTACTCCGGTCACTGTAATCTCTCCCTTAGCTCTGCCTCCAGATGAGAGGAAAGTTTTTTCTCCAGTAAGATAAAACCTGAAAAAACAGAAACAACAAGCAGAGAGTAGAAGTTTTCCTGCTCAAGACCCAAGACTAGCACAGCAGCCCTGTGGGAGACACCAACGAATACCGGGACAGCTGAGCCATTTCTGTTCCAGCGCTGGGCTTTGGATGAGGAGGGATGGAGAGACTCTCTGCAGCCATCTCCCCAACATCCACATTGGATCAGGTAGAAACCAAAGATGTTTGGCCAGTTGGGTAACACCACCACCTTTATTCTTACCAGGTTTCCATTGTGTGTGTGCCTATGTGTATCTACTAGACCCTAAAAGAGTAAGGATAATGGATTTCTCCTAGAGATGGGCACAGCAGACAACAGGCTCAGCATCCCCTAAAAACTTCATGGTAGGAAAGTATCCCTGGTGGGGAAGGGGTCTCATCACTGCCTTGGGGACTCAGGTGATGTGGGTTGTGGCACTGTCCCAGAACATGAACTTGGAGCATCCAAAGAGTTACATTAGTGATGCCAGAGTGGTTTTGTAGCCCTGACTCCAAACAGCCCAAATCCTTCTTTGTCACCGCTCCCACTGGGCTACACCTCCTCGTGTGAGTTCGCTCTCCAATATTCATGGCCAATGATCAACATCGTTACTGTACTGTGCTGGGTGCCAAGCCCAGTCCCAGCACGGTTACTGCATCCAGGGGTACTTTCTCCTTCCCTGAAGAGCCACAGGGCACCTTCTGCTAAATCATACCCAGGATCACAAATTACAGGGGACTGGGGACACGTGTCCTTGTGTGGGGCGCATCAGACAATGAGCCTGATTCATCACTCGCTTCTTGCATCCTCCCACCCATCACACCTCTGTGGAAACCCTGCTAGGAGCATCCGTCGTAGCAGAGAGGCTACCGTAGGATGAGACGTTGGTGCAGGCAGCAAGGACACAGTTCTATCAACAGCTGCTTGCTGGGCTGTGTCTCTCAGCACTGAAAGATGAGCTCCCAATACCCTACCAGGGCAGACATGGAAACACACGGCAAACGAGCGAAAGGCCAAGCAGAAAGGCTGGCTGCCCTGGCAAGGAGCAGTGATATCTACTAGCCTGGGATGATAAAAATGAAAATAGCTCCACATCTGAGCAAACAGGAGAAATAAATAGCGCAAGTGATGAAGGCAGTGTAGGCAGCCTGGGAGTATCTGGTGTTGCTTGTTGCAGCCTCTTCCAGCCACCACCACATCCGTGGAAAGCATCTCCTTCGTGGCAGCGAGCTGTGCCGAGTCCCTGCGCAGGACCAAGGGAAAGCCAGGTCTCTGGGAAGGAGTGAGTGGGTTCCTGCATTCCATATCCTGCTGGGGTGAATTCCTCCCCACGGTTGCCCTCCCATGAGCTTGGTGAACTCAGCAGGTGAGGAGGGAACGTGGATTTCATGCCTGCGCAAGCACATCGCATTGCCACACGCAGGCTCGCCGCCCTGCACAAGCTATCCAGACCTTAGGTCTAGACAAGAAGCAACTGCATGTTATGTCCTGATTTATTCTTACGTCAGATGGGTGAGTAGGAGTGGGGAATTTGAGGAGGTTTTGGTTTATATCCTGCTCCCATTTCCTGCTGCATCTAAGCACATCACGCTTTGCTGTTGATCTAACCCAGCTACTCTCACCTCAGGGCAAGGAGGAGGAAGGAGGACTCGAGGTTCACACTGGAGCAGCATCTCCAGGAGGCCTCCTGAGGCTCTGCATTTCAGTCCTCCTTCCTCGGACTGTGCCACAGGCTGTCCAGGCAGCGTGGTTGGTCCTAACCCTGGCCAGGGAAAAATGGATATCCATTCTATGCTCAACCAGAGGGTCCCTGAGTATCTTCTCACTCAGTAGTTAGAGCTAACTTTTTAAACGTGTTTAGGCACCTATGCCATGACTTACTTTTCACTTAAGTATTTCCTTTTGGCTGGCTCTAAAATTTCAGAGAAACCTTAACCAACAGTATGCACAGGAGCTTAGGTGGACCTTTGCCATGCAGCTCTGGGCTCTTACTCACTGAAATTAGAAGGACCTCAGTTCCTGGTTACCTTTAAAAACCAGCAAACTAACCCTTAGCTTCTTCAGATCTCGGGTTTGTGAGGTGAATGTACAATCCTTTGCTATGACAGGAACAGCAGACGCGCGGCATCACACACTGCGAGGCATTCGGGTATTACAGACACGTCAGACCTTCAGAAGAAGGTCACAGCTTCTCCCCTCTTCCCAAAGGACTACCACCTAGCTCAGCAGGAGAAGTTTACTTTACCTCTTGGGATGGGATGAGGCTTCAAGCAACTGAGATCCCCAGGAGAAAGGAGTGGCTGCAGTTTGGTACGCCCCATGCCTACCCCCCCTTCCAGTGAGCACCTGGGAAGCCACCCAATTCTGTCGTGGCTTAACACGATTTCTCTGCTTAACAGCAGTTTCCCGGTGCCTCTTGTAGAACACCTCTATGCCAGGGAAGGACTTGAGAGTCGCAAGCTTGGCCACCTCTGCCCAAACCTCCCGCAGCTGGGGCCGGCAGGCGGAGCAGCAGAAAGCTGAACACAGCCCCAGGTTCTGCAGCAGCGACCCTTTGATCGTGCCTGTCAGCCCCATCATCCAGCAGCCCATCCAACCTCATTGCCTGCCTTCTGCCAATACGCTTCTGAGGCGGAGGGGGAAAAAAGCCTGGAGCCAAATACAATGTTTGGAGCACTTGCTTTCCTGTGGGAGTAGGAGCAGGCCCTCTGCCAGGCAGGGCTGGCCAGGGCCATAGGCTTCTTCAGAAGATCTTGGAGAGGCAAAGAGCCCCTAAAGCTCCCCCAGACTTCAGGGAGGGCTGAATCCCCTGCCTGCAAATATGTTGGCAAGCCCAAAATTTGCCATTTCCACATCCCGTGTGCCTTTCCCTTCATGAATCTGAGGTTTTTTAGGTGCAGAGAACAGACAACACGGACTTTGAGTTCATCCAGCTAGACTCAGTCACTTGAGAGCAAAAGCCCAAAGTGTCACTACCCAGGCAGGGTGACCATGTGCCACACGGGACGGGATACGCAGGGCTCCAGCTGGTGCCACATTGCACGTATAGAAAAAGGGGCATTTTTCTGCCATGTGGTTGATGAGATGCTGGGAACTGCCTGATGGACAACTGGGTCAAGGATCTGGGTGGTCCAAATCCTTCCCAAGGTGAGAATCAGAGGTAACTTGCAGAAATGGAAGAGAAAGGGGTTTTTTCCTGCCCTCTTGTTCTATTTTAAGGAAAATATATGACACAGTACGTGATTTAACATGCTTTACATACCAAAAATGAAGTGAGTATAAAGGAATCATCTGTTTGGGGAGGGAGTCTGCTAAAAAAGGAACCAGCGTGGGGCAAAAGAACGACAGAAATAGTTAACTGAAACAAGACACAGTTTGGTGCAGCTTGGCTCTGTTCATAACCAACACATGGGAACTCTGGGCAAAACCATACAGCACGAGTTACAGACTCATCTCGTAGACTTAAAGATGGAAAAGACTTATTAGGTCATTGAGTCCATCTCACCTGCCAGTGAAGGATTGTTCCCTGCAGAATTTTCTCTATTGCTTTGTACAGTCCAATTTTAAATGATCCAAGCAATGTGGTCTCAGCCATTTCCTTGGGGAGACTCTTGCACAGATATATTTTGTTTAACTCAATCCTTTAAATGGTTAACCCTTTTCTTTCCCAGTTCACCTCCCATTTTCATTTTATGTTTCAACTCTCCAAAACATGAAAAGTTTCATTTTATGTTTCCCAGGTACTGTACTTACACAGTTATGGCCATACAACTATCACTGCTGCCCACTCTGAAACAGAGCATCATATCCAGTGGCTAAAACCACAGTAATAATGTATTGCAGAAAATAAAATAAATTTGCTTTAACCATGTATGCAAATTAGCTCGTCAAAGTCACAAAACATTCAGGATATTTGAGTGCAACACGGCTATCAGCATGGCGTGGATGCTCAGGTATGTTCCTGTTTGGTGGAAAATTAACCAATTTCTAGCTCAGTATAGTTCATCTTCACAGGTAGGATGTAAAGCCAGTATAGTTCAGAGCTCGATAAGGTTTCGAATGCTGGCAAACTCGTATGAGATTATTCCTGTTACTTAAGTTCCAAGGGGCAAAATTTAACCCAGGGGCCAGCCTGGCTTGTGTTTTCCCCATCTCAGTGAAAGAGATTCTTTAAGAAAAATAAAATTCTAGCTAACTACAGGCTTGTGCTAGGTATCAGGAACAAAAAATCCTGACCTGGCTCCTCATCATTCCTCTGTCTTTCTCTAATTCCTTTCTTTTGGCATTCCACTGTGAAGTGCACCATAAATACTCATCATTAACTATCAGTGCACAGAGCTGCTTCAGTTGCTGATACAACTCAGCTCCCGTGGCAGCATGTGAAAACAGACCTCTGACGCAATGGTGAAGGAAGGGACTGATGCAGGATTCCTGAAAGGAGGTTTTGGGGTTTTTTCCTCACATTGAAAAATGCAAAGAAATCCAAGACATCCAGCTCTGTGACTTCAGGAGTTGCAAAGAAGGAGTACACAGAAGGAGGACGATGTATAGGTGATATAGCAGCGTCATCCCTGGAACTCCAAGAAGGTACCAAAGGATGTTGCAATACCTTGCTGGTTTCCCACATATCAAAGGTCAGGGTTTGCACCATTAATCTCATAATCCATAGGAATTACAGAAATCATGCAGTGTACCTTTCTGGAAAGGAAGTTTTGCAGAGATAGGGGTAGTATATTTTATCAGACAAACTGGTGTAGGTGAAAACAACCTGCCAAGCTTTTAGGCCTACTGGATAGATATGTAAAATACTACTTCTGTCTGAAAAGTTCGGGGTTTTATTCCCCCAGCCCATTGTGGTGGGAACACAACTGCTGATGCTTTAGGACAGGGAGTTTTTTTACTCTTTTCCCTTACATAAAAAGCAAACAGGTCCTTCCAGTTCAAATGCTTTTTCCTGTAAGTGAGCATCAACAGAAAGAGCAGAGGATAACCTGCAAGGGGGGCAGCCCAAAGCACGTGCTCTCTCTAAGGATCTGCAGTCTGGTCTGTGTTTGAAGTCTTTGTAATCCATATGGAAAACTCTCACCATGAACAATTCTGGGCTGGTATTTGGGTTTATTGATACAAAGAGGCATGCATGTTGTGCAAGGGATCAATCAGCCTTGGAAAAGGCACAGGAGCACCAGTCTGTGCAAGCACTGAGCATTACACCAGCATAATTATTTCTCTACACAAACACACACTTAGGACAACCCTGTTCATACCAATCAAGTTTTCCAGCACACTCTGGGCTGTAGATTCCTAGAGGAAAGCATCTGAGCAGAGCATTGAATGGCTCCCCACTTCAGGCAGCATTGCCTGTAGGGGTTTGATGACCTGACCACGGGAGCACCAGCACAGCTATTAGGTAGCTGCGTCCATCCCTGCCAGACACTGACCTATAGCAAAAGGCTAAAGGAAGGAGGAAATTAAAGCGCTGTGGAACTTGTAAAGAAAAGCAAGAGGTGGCAGAAGCAACCTAATCACTGGGGCAGCCAGACAGTGAATCATGATGGGACAGTAACTTCAAAGCATTCTATTTGGCCAAAGTTTTCTTCACTCAGGGCTAATGTGAATAAGGTGAGCTGGATTTGGTCTGTTCAGTGAGGCTGCCGCTGCTTGCCTCTTCTGTGAAAGCCTCCAGACACACAGCGTAGTCATGGTGGCACCTTGTCATGCCAGTAGAGTCCCCGAGACTCCCACGTTGGCCCACCTCTGGAAGCAGAGAGCCAGAAAGCTGCCAGGAGAGACCCTGCGAGGATCCAGAATATGGGATTTTAATATCAGACAAGTTATTTTCCTGAGATATAGTATGTGCATATTTATATACATACTAATATGTTTAGATTCTTTTGTTGTTGCTGCTTCTGAGACCTTTTCCCCAGCTATCCAGCTGTTGATCAAACAGTGGAGGTGTCACACCTAAAGACAATTTTAGTTCCTGGGTGTTTCAATGAACATTTTGTCTGCTTCCCAACAGCAAACACAACCCAGAGTGCTCAATTCATCCCACATTGCTTAAGTTGCTGGAGAACAACGTTCCTCACGTGATGAACAAGCTGCTTTAATAACCACCTCCAAGTTTTGTTTTCTTTACCAATAACACAGAGCTCATGTATTGCTGTAGCTCAAAAGGGCGGGGATGGGAGAGGCATTACAAAGCCTGTGCTCCCTCTTCTGCTAGGACCATCTCAAATGGCACGCACCCATGGCTGTGCCAAAGTACCATGCCTGCCGTGTCCTTCGCTGGCTTAGTTCTGTGCCGTGCATGGCGATGTCTTTGTGCGAAAGGTGGTTTCTCACTCCAGGTAAGTGAAAGAAAAGCAGCGGAAACCACAGCATTCCGCTGGGCTTTTGTTTGTTTGTTTGTTTGGAAACTCCCAAAACCACAGAGCCTATTTTTAGAGGGAGGATCAGGAAGCAGTGGAGGGGGAAAGCTGGAAGGTAGGCACAAGGTGAGAGCCGGCTGCGGGAGGGGACTCCACGCAGTGGAGAGATGGAAGGCAGATGGGTAGATGGAAAACCACGCAAGAGCCAAACTTCGCAAGAGCGAGCTCGGCCGCCAGCAAGAACCCGGCCCCCAGCTGCGAGGAGCTGCCGGTGGGGGGACGGGGTGAGGAGGCCAGCGCTGCGGGAGCAAGTGCCGGGCGGAGAAGGGAGAGGGGAGATGAGGTCAGGGAGGTACTGGTGGGTGGAGTGGGTCCCAGGAGGGAGGTCACATCCAAGACTGCAATTTTATATAAGCCAGAGAGAGCGATGAATTGTTCTGTTTAGTGCAAACAGATAACAGCGAAGGAGGCTGAGGCTGTCTCTGACTCAGGTTTCCTTATTCTGAGATTTCTAGAAGATCACCTTTTATTGCCTTGTCTGCAGCCAAACAAATAGATAAATAACCCTATGTCTCTCCCCCAAGCCTTCTTATCATAAGGATGTGAGTAAGCCTTGGTGCCCGGATCCAGATTCACACTCCCAGCCTTCTGGGATGTCCATCACACTATCCCATTGAGATCGACCTGCATCCTCAGGACTTGAACATACCCCCGCCATAGGTTGTTCCATAAACCCCACACCACTTTCCATGGGAGACCTTCAAGGTGTACTTCAGTGAGTCCTCCTACAGTCAGTGGTAACCCAGTGGGGTCCCATGAGCTACATAGCCAGAGAAGCCATCTATCAGATGGAAGGAGGTTCTCAAGTGTAGCAGGATCCTTCCAGACTTCAGATCCAGTTACTGATCAATTATTAATTCTATCACCGAGGGGTGGAGGTGACCCGGCCATTGACCAGTTTGTTGGGCATTGAGCAGAGCAAACCTGCTGCAAAGAACCAAACACTCTTGCGTGAACTCCTCACCATTTCACCTGTGAAGAAAACAGCTCTCCCCATCCACCCAGACCCCTTCTTGGTTTTACTTAAAGCAGAGCATACGTCAGAGCACTCTCTATTCCTGTACAAAGGTGGAGGTGCGTAACAGTTAGTAGCAAGACCCCAATCTCAATGTACTAGATAAGCATTTTGAGGCTTGTGAAAGAGTTGATGTAAATGAATGCTAACAGTCAAGATTAGACAACCGCAACCATGTAAACACACTGCTGCTGCTAGCTTACAGCTCTGCGTAGGTGACCCACCCGGCCAACAGGTCTCACCAGCTCCAGGATGTGTAAGCATCACCATCCACTGCTAAATCAGTGAATCCAGCTTACAGGGCTTCATTACCATCCTCCAAAGCCCAACATGCCTCCTTCCACTACAATCAAGTTTCAAGCCTTTGAAAGTATTTAGTGCAATCAATGGGAATTAGGGAGCTAAATACCCTTGAGGATCCTGGCCTAAGGCCATGGTGTTTAGAGAAACATTTAGAGGTGTGCTTCACTGTCAGCATGTTGGTGTTTTCCTGCATACAGGGACTTACCCAGGCAGTTAAGTGCTTTTCTGCATGGCTTCTGGCCATGCTGTTGGACCAAGCCCTTGAGGGGTCAGCCATGGTCCTGTTACCGTAGCTTACACGTTCACCGGGCAACAGTAACCGCCCGGGTGTGCTCTCAAGGGCAAACCCAAACTCATCAGGTCTAATGACCTTCCCAGAGACCTGAGCTGACCTGTCATAACTTGTCAAACCACAGTAACTCCATACGTCTCTGCCCCAAGGGGAGCTCGTGTACTCGCCAGCTGGGTGCACACTCCTGGCCATTGCAAGGCAAACCAGGAGCTCCCTGCAGGGCAGCCGCGGGTCGGCATGACTCTTCTGGGGGACAGTTACTTGTGCTTGTAGGGCACGTGTACACGGCTAAGCAATCACGGGGTTGCAACCATACTTGCTCTGCTCACCTTGCTGAAGGAAGGTACTCCCAAAAGACATTGCCACCTGTCAATTTCTGCTTGGCAAAATGAAATCTGCTGGTCCCTTCCATGCAACAAGTGCTGCCCACGGGGGTCTTGGCCACTCCAGCAACCTCCCAGCTGAGCCTGCTCCTCCAGACATAGCATGAAATGCCTCTCCTCTTGTGGAAGTAACAGGGCTACCCACAGGCCACTTTTCCTGGGCATTACAACATATATTTGAGAGGGCAGGAAAAGCTGACTACAACGAGTGTGCTTCCTTGCTCCACCAAACTCCAGTGATTTTAAAATGGCTTCTCAGATTTTAAGTACACAGAAGCCAATCCCTTCATCTGTACGTATAAGACAGTGCAACAAATGGTGATAACAAATCAATGGATGAAAAGCATGTTGCTCCTACATTGCAAGCGATGAAGTTAGTAAAGCATATATAAATGCACCACCCTACAACTGGAACGTACCAACCTTCAGCTGAGATGCAGTAGCAGCAGTTTGGATCCTCCTAGCAGGTACAAACGTGAAACAAAATGGGACACCACCGCGGCTCGGGCTGCACATCACCAGTTGCCATATCTCAACCAAGAAGCCAGAAGTCAGGAGCTCCTGACCTGATGCAAAAAAGCGCCAAATGCTCTTGATCCCTTCCAAAGGAAGCGGCAGAGTCAGCACAATCCTCCCTACACCCGGGCTCCAGCAAGTCAACTCCAGATTAGAAAATCCCATTACCACCCATTGAGACACCGTTAAACAATTTCCCAGACCATGTATGGGCTGCAAGGGAGCCCAGGCTGCAGCAGTGCTTCCACACTTACAGACTATGCCTGCCTGGGTCACGCAGAGGCTTTCCAAACCTGTTAAATCCACCCAATTCAGTAACACACCTTTTTGGCCCAGCCAGGCTGGGTGGCGAGTGCTCAGCACCATCTACAACCAGGCTTGCTCCTAACCTGGGATTTTTTGGCCTGCTATAGACTGGGCCATGAAAATACCGAACATACCATGCAAAGTGCTGTGCACTTCAGTGCTCACTTGGCTTGAGGTAGAACTCTTCCCAAAGCAAGTATTCCAGGCTTGCATATAAATTAAAGCTCATAAATCAGTGGAGAAAAAAATCTTCTCTATGGAAATGGCCAACTTGTTAGAAGGGAGTTAAAGGCTACAGACAGTTTTCAATGGAGCCTTGCTGGCTGTCAAGAATGCGCAAGGCAGTGAAGTTGTTTGGGTTGGGAGCACGAGTCGGATTTTTCTCCCCTCTTTTGAGGACAATGAAATGCAACAGCTTTCCTTCCCCTCCGAGCCACACCGAGCGACCCGAGCCGGGAGACAACGGCACAGATACAATCTCTGGAAATCATGAAGTGACTGAAGAATGGCTGAGGAGTTCTGAATAACTAAATAAAGTCCTCTGTGTTTTCTTTAGCAAGTAAAGAAAATACTTTTAGCATTTTAGTGTGACTTTTGGGGTCAAGGGGGAATCTCAAGTCCAAATACAACAAACCGGTGTGGAAATTACTGCCAAGAGTCTGATAGTTAGGCTGGGAGCTTGCCTTGAGGCTCAGATGTGTGAATACCGCTCATGGAAGGCAGGCTGAATCTGAGGTTTTGCTCAGATCATGGGAATCCGGGACTTGCTGTATGTCCTTGCTTTTAAAAAGCTGACTGTGCTGAGTGCCCCTCAGCAGCCCATAGAAACGGCAGGTGCCGACGCTCCGTCGCTCTCCGGAGATGGAGGGACACCCACGAGTCTAGTGTCGGGTCTTCACATCTTGCAGCACATGTAGACGCATCAAGGACACCGAGCACAGAGTCACTATTTTGCAGCCTACAAACACTTCCCTGCCGCAAAATGCATCTCCCCCTTGGGATTCTCAGGTCTGCTTCAGTACCCGCGAAAATGAAGTGCTCCCAAACTGTTAACCTTGGGGCAGTGCAGAGCAGCTTGACCCACTACCCGGTGCAGATGACTGCACCACTAGCCAACTTATTACAACATCATTGCTTTGTTAAATTTTTTTAGGAAATAGATAATCAGCACAGAGTGATGGGATCAGGGTCACAAAGCATGTTGAAGGAAGAGTCAGGCACCAAACTCACACGTAGGGACTGCAGAGACAGAGGTCTGCGGAGGCTGAGGCTGAATATTTTTTAACTGCAGTTTCTGACTCTCATCTTGTTTCTGAAGAACCAAAGACCCTTCTGCTTTCACCAGTCTCTTCCCCAAACAGCGCCTTTCAGGTTTCCTTCTGTGTCTGCCATGACGAGAGCTGCAACGACTGTGACACACAAGTAACAGTGTCCAGGGAAACACATGAGCACCAACACAATATAGAGGTGAGCTGAGAGGAACTAAAAGGCTTAATAAAGAAACAGGAAAAGAAGACTTCCTATTTCTTGGCTTTCTGATTTTTGATGCATTTTACTATTGGAATTGCCATCTCTACCTATGCCCTGTAAAGTCTTAACCTTTGTTTGGTTTGCACTGTTAAAACAGGGCCAATCTTCTGGTGCCATATTCCAAATAAAGTAAAGATTAATAATTATAGCTTCAAATATACATTCAAGAAGTTTTTCAAGGGGATTTTTTGTTTGCTTAGGTAGTAAATGAATACTTGTATTAGCCCATCCACCAGAGACACACCAGGCCTGGTTCCAATTTCATTTACCCCGCCTGTCTTCATTGGCATGGGTGGAACAACCCTGATACCATAAAGAGAAGAACTGCACTTCAGAAGCACACACCATTGATTTCTTATGCTAGCAGTAGTACTGCTGTAGCCACCATGGGCTTTTGTTAGACCAATATAACTGGAAAAGAACAGACAAGCTTTCAAGCCTACAAGGTCTTCTTCTGCTTTTCTGGTATCATTACAGTTAGCCTAATAAAAGATATTAACTCTCTCTTCAAAATGGTCTTATTATTCATGACATGCAGTCAAATGAAATCCAGATTACAAGAAATCGCATGTGTATTTTGTCTTATTTTCTTCTGTTACATTACTGTGTATGTGAATGAGGAGCACCTATGTTCCCACATCACGGCCCGTACCTCTTGGGTGGTTACACTGCTCCGCTTCATCACGAGGCTGTCTGCTCTCACAGAGAAAGCCAACATCTGACATACCATGTACCACGTACCATGAAACAGCCTCCAAAGGACAGTAGTGGGCAAATGATACCCTGCATCTGCTCAGCTCACATTCATTTCTAGCCACCTAAGGTTTGGCTGAAACAGCTCTTCTAAACCCAAATACATATGTTGGCTTAGAGGCACCATAGTAAAGTAGCCTAACAAACCAAAGCAATTGGTTTTAATAAGAATCTTGGCTTGTTTTGACAATGCTCTGAATCTTCATGTTGGCACCAAGAATGTTTTTTTAGGAAAATGTATGCATCTTTGCAGCACTCAGCAACTAAATCCTCTCTTCACTTCATGGAAAGGGTTTCCTGGCTATCCGCTTTCTAATGTATTCCAAGTCCCTCGCAGCTGATTGTTGTCTGGGCTGGAAATACTTTTATATTAAGCTCAACAATTTGACCCCTTTGCATACTGTGTGCGGGCCGGTGAGCGTGGCGTGTGGGTCACAAACTGTGTCCTTCGTGTTTCCTAACGTGCTTGCAAAAGTGTGCAAGGTTATGGAGGCATTTAGATGCTTCCTGCATCACGTTGTGCAGATGTGTTTGTAATAGCTACGGAAGCGGCTGTCTCCTGCTACCCAGCCTTATTACAGGCAGTAGCAATACTCCCAGAGTTCAAAGGCATTTCATGCTCACTGAGCGTTTTTCAGCAAGAAATCTGAGATTAAATAAACTTGAATCCTCTCTGAGGAGAAAGCAGAAGATGGAGGGAGAGGAGCTGACTCTCTGCTGCACAGCATGCATCTCGGTGTACCTTGGAAAACACCCAGGCGAGGTGCACCTCAAACCCACGTCTGGCCAGGACATTTCACTACTGGGGCCAGATTTATGCCTGCTGTAACGCTGTGGATTTTAATGGGTTTGTGCCAAGGCTGCCAACCTGCTCAAAATCTGAAAATCACACGAGAGGTCTTCTAGCCTTTGTCCTAACATCTCTGGGCTGCCTCCCAGGGGGCTTGCTGAGGATAGGATTTACATCGGTTTTACTGCTTTTCTCTCATTTTCATTCATAGAAGGTGATGTTAGCCTGTCACCCACAGAAATATTTAACTTTTAGTGAGTACGGGCACAAGACCCTGTCTCTCTAGAAAGAGTAACTGCTGACCTGCTCTTCAGCAGAAGACAACATTCTGCTCTTGTGCTAAAGAACCAGTGCCCAGGGCACATCAACGGCTGTGGACAAAAAGTTGACTCTGAGCGTTGCTCATCCAGGATCCAGAGAGCACAAGGAATCAAACTGTTCGATGATTTTCCTCTCCCTAACAACTCTGCCTCTGCGGGAAAAAGAAAATACTTGAGTCATACAACTGACCGAGGTGTCATTCCCACTGACGAGGGATGTTTATGGAGTCTCGGCTGGTAAAGCACTGCCCTTAGCAAGCTGGAAATGCCATTCCTGGGCACCCTCCACACCCCAAGCCAGGGTGGGCATGGGCTCCCCAGGCAGCAGCCGAGCGCACACGAGCTGGGACGTTTCGTTTCAGTACGTCTGCGAGACCCAGGTCCGGAGGTGAGACCGCTCCCCAGGAGCTGGGGGAAGCCACGCGTTCCGCTGCCTGGCTGGGGCTCGCCATCACCGGGCTTGTAAAGGTGTTTGTGCTCCTAAAGATGCAGAGAGCTGCACAGATGTCTCCAAGACAAGGGGGCATGGAGACCTACACCCTCAGCACGCTTCAGTGCTTAACTCCCATTGACTTCACTGAGACAAAGACATATAATGCACTGAGGATCTGGGCCCAATGTGGTTTGGAAAATCCCGCTAGATACCATTCCTCATCTTTAGGTGACTAAATACTTCCGAAATGCCGTCCCAAATACCCTCAGAGACTTTGGACAGTCTGCTCTAAGTCTTTCCTGGGCTGCCCAGCTGAAGGTCACCATTACAATGCTGGAAAAACTTTCCAGGTTAGGCCTGACCTTGAAAAAGCCATCAAGCTCATAAGTTGAGAATGATGCAGTGACAATTAGCACATCTTCTCTGCTCTAGACAATACACTGCAAGTCTAGGACAAATCTAAAAGCCTGAGAGGCAGACATACAAGAGTGTTATGTCCTCTGTCTGAGAGCCGAATCCCAGGGAGGGTGGAAATAGCAATGTAGGACAGCTGTGAGTATGCTTAGTATTAATATCAAATATAATGGTAATTCAAAACAGAGTCTTTTGGTACAGATCTGAACTGCACAAGCCAAGTTATGAAATGATATTAGCATCTGGATCTGAGAAGCAGCTGAGACTAAGCTGGCCAGCATTTGCCATATGTCTCATCTGCAGAGAATATTTAAATAAGTAAACACAATGAGTTAATAAATACATGAAATAACTTTGCAAGATAAGCACCTCTCTGTGCTAGTGGCATGGCAGCTTGTCAGAATGATCACATCCAGTGGAAAATCTGAAAGGGGAAAGTTTAGATGGCGCAATACTGGGGGGGGGGGGGGGGGGGGGGGGGGGGGGAGTATTCAATTGACTGAATAGCATAGCCCAGAATGGTGAACATTTACGATGATCCTTATCTGCTGGCAGGTGAGAGAATCCTGTTGCTGTTGCCAAAGCCTTAACTCATCAGAAAATCAGTGGTTCTTCTTGGAAACATAAGCTGAAACCTTTCAAAGACCTTCTAGCTACAACCCTGTGTAGGCAAAAGGGACTATCATTTTAACAGCATCAAAGGTATAGAAAGTCATGCTGCTTTCCAGTAATTCCCTGATAACACCTAGAGGGTGAAATAAACCTGCTGGTGGTCTAATCTGAACAGAAGGGGGGAAAAAAATGCTAAATGCTGATTCTGGGAAAGAAATTATTCCTTAAAAACAAGCCAGACAGATCTAGTGTCCTCATTTCATTCTTATTTGTGCATGTATCTAAACGTCTCCAGCAAGGACTTAACCTAGAGAGGATTTCAGGATTTGGCCCAAGAGAAACTCTTGAGGGAACACCAGAGTTCAGTTTTTTTATTAAGAAATCTCTCCCCTTTGAAGAGTGAATCGAAGGCTTGAGCACAAGGTCAATGGCATCCAGTTGCTTGGCCATATCCACAGGCTTCTAAACTCATCCAACCCCCCGAGCAGTTCGCTCTGACTCTAAATCACATTCCTTTATTGATGGAGAAGGGAGAAAACTGTTAATTGCACAGCAAGGACATTTTTACAGAGAAATGTTTTGTAAGCTCAGCATCTCCCTAGAAGATGTCAACAATTTGATTCTAGCAGGCTCTGGCAATGCATCATACTATCAGTTTATCAGCCTCAGCTTTTTTGCTTTGGGTGGTACAAAATGTTCCTGAAAATTGACACTGCTATTAACAATAGGTGCTCAAAGTGATCACTTGCAGTAAGTTTTAGAAAAGTTCAAAGACTGAGTTTATTTTGGCTCGCCAGACTAGAACACATAACATGATTTTAATTTAGAACAGGACCTTGCTTCAGTTCTTGCATGGATGGATACAAAGAGGACTGATCATCTCAAAGATGCACAAGCTGAGTCCTCCTGACTTCATTCTTGTTCACTCCCCTTTTCCAGAGGATATGATGAATTGGGTCATTCAGTAGAATCAAACCACATCCATTCAGGTTTCCTGGGTTTTATTTAAAACAGGTGTAAAATCCCTGTTTTACACATGAAGCAGTAGTGCCTCTCCCCATTAAGTCTTCCGCCACTGAGAAATGGTTACCCCATGACAAACAAGGCAGGAAGGCAAACAGATGCATAAAGATCTGATACACAAAAGTAGGTCATATCTGCACAAACTATCAATATAACTTTTTCCTTGCCTCTTGCATATAATCTGTGAGCAAAGTTAAATTTTATACAGGCTGATTGGGATGTTTAGTGGATTAAATGGTTATGATGCTTAGAGGATAAATGCTTTAGGATTCAGTCTGAGTGGTAGAAGCTGCACAAATAAATTCAGTTGCCATTCCAGCCCTCTTTCTCCATTTTTCTGCCTCACAGGGAGCTGCACATCTGCCAGACAGGTAAGGCAGAAGAGCTCTGCACTGTGGGATTGTACTTCGGTTCACTAGACCTTCCCACGTCTCCTATCTCTTAGGCAATAGCATGAAGGCTCCATACCCACAACAACTGACCTCAAAGGTAATTTGCACTTCCACCACCTGAATTGAAGATGCAAAGCACATTGAGTGGGATTTTGTTAGTGATACAGAGAGGTATAAAATATATTCTAGTGCATGAAACAGGAGGGTGAAACGGCTTGAACCAACTAGATGGAGCAATCAGCCCAAGAGCACAAACACAGAGAAATATGATGGGTATGAAATCATTCGGAGCCAATCAGTAAGCTCCCAACTTCTAAAGCAATTTCATAATTGAGTAATGGGACACAGCAGGGTCTGAACTATTGTGTATTATAATCTGAATGGAATGCTGTGAGAAGGCTGGAGCAATCTGATCGCACCGAGCCCTCGCTCACCAGAAATGCCTTTGACATATTTCCTTAAAGCGCAGCAACGAGAGTGGAGTAACTGCTTGTTAATGACACCCTGATGGGTTGTCTGCAGCACTGAAACTGAGATAGCATAGATTGGAAAGCATGTGCCTCTCCTTGGCTGGAGTTAACACACCAGCCCCCACAGACTGCCCACCCACTTCAACCTTAATCGCCGGCGTGCCTGTACAATCACCAGTTTCACTTCACTACATATTTCCTCCCCCAGAACTTAGCTTATAAAACAAGAGGCACTAATAATCCAAGACGATACTACGCCAGCCTCCTGTCATGGCTTAGTGCTCTTGCTCCGTGCTGGATAACCCATAGCTATCTGCACAGCTATGTAGGCTCGGCTCTTTCCCTTTCCTAATTTTCAGTCCCTCCTTGGATATGCATGCATTAACTCCACCAGAAAAATATCATCGCTTTCTGATTTTAGAGACATCATCCATTCTGCTTCCTCTTCACCCCTTTTCTTTCCTCTACCTGCAGACAAGCCTGGAAGGAGACAAAAGCTGGGCTCTGGAAGTGTTTGACGGTGATACAGCATGGATGGTTTTGGGTCTGGACTCCAAGATGTGCTGTGGGAGGGCAGCAAACCCCCAGTCTGCTGTGAGGCGAAGGCTGGAACACATCCTTCATGTTCAGATCTGTTTTATAGATGTGGTCCAGTGTGGAAAAGGCTCTTACTGGGCAGCTGACCTTACCCTGGCTCCCGCGCTCCAGACCAGCTGGAACCACTCTGGGGAGAGGGTGCAGCTTTCTGGAGAGCAAGGGACAGGCTCTGCTGGAGGAGGCTGCGGTGACAAGGGTGGGTGCAGGAGCTGTGGCAGAGTTTGCATCATGCGAGCAAACTGGGAGACCGCTGTAAGAAGCAGGAAGCCTGCTTGTGGTGGGGACCAGACTCACAACCAAGCCTCAGAGGTGATGGAAAGATCGGGAACCAGAAGGGACTTGTGCAACCCATTGAACAAGCCATTGAACTTTCTTGGGTTGCAAGAGATCCACTTTCCTCCCTCAGAGGTCAGTTTGGTTTTTCAGTTGTTTCAAGAAGAAGCTCTGAGAACTCTTGCTCTCATTCAACATTTCCGTGCTCCAAGAAGACATCAGTTTGGAAATCAGGAATCTCCTGGTGTCCTTGCCATAACAAGGTCCTGGCCAACTCAGGCTGGATGAGAGCAGCCTCAAGGCTGGCTCTCAGCACTCCCGTGCTTTCAGAAATGGGTGCTCTTGTTTGTTAGAGGGTGATGTACTGTCGGAAGGGCAATAATGCTGTGCTGCCCATGAACTCATGGGGACTGTCCCTGCTCTGTGACACACCACACACGTGAGCATATGGTGCATTAACCTCAGAGTAACCTTGGTCAGGCTGGCTGAGGTCAGCTGTATCCCTTGTGTAGTTACAGCTCCTCTCAGGAGCTGCCATAAAATGTTACCACAGTTGGGTTGTGGGCTGCAAGGAGTCCGTCATGCTCCATCAGCCAAAGCCCCGTTGGACAAAGCACTAGAAATGGGAATAAGGGAGCTTTTTCAAAAGTGCCTAAGTGCTCCTGGGAACGGTCAAAGGGATTCACACTTGCAGAACCAGATTTTCAAAGGTCCCTAAAGATACAAGAAAACTCCAACCAGGAGTTCATAAATGGGTTTCAAGCCCTTGAAACCAGTGAAACACTGGCCTGGATGTCCCAGGAGCTCCACTCCCAGCAAGTCTCAATACCTCACTGTAAGGGTTGGAACCTGTGGCCCAAACATATGGGTGCCCACTTCCTTCTGATTGCTTCGGGAGCTTCCAAGGATTAGGAGTCAAGAATAAGGCCGACAGTAAGAGCTGGAATGGGCAAAACTGATGTCAGAGAATGGAAAGAAAGTGGGAATTGAGCCTCGAAACTGGAAAAGCACTTTCAAAATATTTATCCCGCATAATTTTTGTCCTCTAAATACCAGGCTGTCTTATCTCCTCTGCCCAAGAAGTTGTTTTCACAAAACCTGTTAAAAAATCTCTTGCTAAATGCTGAGCTTACAAGGATGCTGCCCAAAGCTCACTTGTGCTTACTGCCAGAGGAGTTAAAGCTAGATTTTTTTCCCTGAACTGACAAATTTTAAGCCAGTATCTCAGCAAGCATTATGGATACCTACAGCCAGGTACAAGCATGGGAGAAACCTGTTTCTGAGTACTGCCTGCACCCTTCAAATCCTGCTGCATGGGCCATCCCAGGGCCTGGCAATGCCAGCAGGAAGGCTCCCTCCTACTTTAGACGGACTTTAATCAGGCCCATGTGAGCTGTGTGCATGCATGCAAGACAGTCTGGATTTGGGCTATCAAACGCTCACAACAAACAACTCACTAATAAGCTGCAGACAAAGATTTGCTTTTTTTCAGAGGTTATTAAAAAAAACTTTTCCAAATAACAAGTTTCTCTGGGAAAAATCCAGCCTTTTCATACAGACAACTCACATACCGGAAAAAAGGCAGCATTACTCATATAAATTATTCATTACAAATTACTCACCCAGTTCTTGCAGCCAACAGTGCTTTTCCTATACCTGGAGCTGTGGAAAAGCCAAGTTAGCATCACTTCAGAGAGAGGGGAAGGTTTGTTATAATCAATCAGCCATGTGACATCCAACCAGACTGAGTTGATTGTGGGACCTCCTGACACAGCGTTTGTCACGGGGATCCAGTTTGCCATCAGGATGCGAGGTTGCTCCCCCTTTCCCCTCACCCACTCAAGCACACCTGAGCCAGCAGAGCTGACTAAGGTAGAGGGGCAGCTCACGTGTTCAGCTAAGCCAGGCTGGACGGCTTGTGGGAGATCAGGCGACGATGCGAGAGCATTGGCAGGAGAAGGCACAGCTCTCACATTTGCACTGTGCTGCCAAGTGAAAGAAGGGTTTGACATGAGAGAGAACCTGTGGCTGGGGAAGGGACTAGCTCCACTCTCGGCTGCTTCTCAAAGCTACCTATTTTGCAACATTAATAAAACCAGTAAGTCCATCTTTTGCCATACATGTTCTCATTTCTCTAGCAAACCCAGCAGCAGATGTTCACTCTGAGGCTGCGGCATCAGCAAGGCTTCTTCAGAGCTTTTCATCTGCAGAGGGATGAGCAGGTACAACTGAAATAAAAAATAAAAGCAAAACTCACAACACAGACTGCAGAGGCATTTGGTGAATAACTAAAGGTATTGCACAAGATCGTGGAGAAATGCTTCACCAACGCTGCATCACTTCTGTGGGGTTGAGATGGCCACAGACCAGTGACAGACTGGGTCTACATCGATACAGAGATGAAGGTATCTTCTGGGACGCAGTGTGGGAGCTTCCTCACTGCTCCTCCTGTGAATCTCATTTGTACAGCAGCTTCCACTGGGAGCAGCTGATCTGCTGCCTTGGGAGAGGCGTATGGGGAAGGCACAGAGTGCTACTGAAGCCACAGCAGAAACTGGAAGATAGCTGCTGTTTGTTTGTGTGCATGTTTGTACATAGATGCCTTATTTTGGAGGTCTACAACCCATTGCTGTGTACCAAAAATCTCCTTTTTTGCCCAGCAGTGGTTTGCCTGCCCACCTCTAACCTTCAATCCACATCGAGAGGCAATCGGAAGAAGCCATCTAACGTTACCAGCACATGGTCTTAAAAAGAAAAAAAGAAAGAGCAGGCAGTATCAAAACAGGTGCTAAAACACCTGTTTATTGAGCACTTCCCAAGGGTCAGCAGGAACTTTAAATGGAATTACTGGAAGTGAGGCAGTTGTGGACTTCAGCATTTTTGTTTCAGCTTGCTCTGAAGCTGACAACAGAACAATGTGGACTTTCAGACTTAGTAGACAGTTAAGATCTGTGTACCATGGGTGTACATGAAGTCCCTTTTGAGAAGATTAAATGTTAGTTTGAACCAGCAGTTCCTCAGAACTGATGATCTCCTTCAGCAGAGGCCCCTCCAGCAGAAGACATGAGTGCACGTTCCAGTACGTCTGTTCCAGCGAACAATTCTTCTTGCCATCTTCCTCCTACTTTCACATCTTGCATCTGCTTGAAATTTAGAGGCTGATTTAGCAGACCTAACTTTGGCTCCCACCAAGGCATTCTGACTTGTCAATCTGCAATGGCTGCTGCAAGAAGCCTTGATAACAACTTGGGTTGTATCCACTCTTAGAAGCCAGCACCTAATGCTAGGCCATCTGGACACCCACAAAGTGCCAAACACTGTCGTTCTTATTTAGTCGGTCTTCCTGCTCAAGTCAAATGGTATTTTGATGAGTGACTACTAAAATGCTCAGGGTTTGACCCTCACATGTTTGCCTCACCATCTCCAGGCCCTTTCCAACAGTGATGATGGTCTGCTCATCAGCTGTTGACTCAGTTTGCAATAGAGCCAGCTGAAAATTTTTCAACAGAGCAATTTCTCATCCAGTAAAGTCTATTCAAAAATCAAAATATTTCTCGGCAGTTTGTCAATTTCAATGAAATTTTACAACAGGAGAATGTCAAAACATAGTGTTTCATCACTGCCGCAGTGGTTCTTTTCAATGGCATTGACATGTTTCATTTCATTATGCTCTTTTTGCTTCCACTGCTTCACATAGTTGAATATTGACTCAAACCTTATACAGATTTTATATTTTGCACTGCCTAATGTCTTCGTTTGTCCATTTTTTTAATAATAAGAAACTAGAAACAAAACCAACATCATTTAAATAAGGCTTTCTTTTCTGAATAGTTTCTAAATTTACATTTCATGGGAAACTTTCAAATTTCACCTTTTCATCTCAGTTCATAAGAAAAAGAACATTGGGAAGTGTCAGAGCTTCTCCTGGATCAGAAATTCCATCTTCTGACCAGCTCTCATTACCACTCGGCCTGCACCCAGCTGAAACGCTTGGCTCTGAAGGAAGGTCCAAGGTAGATCTGATTCACAAGCTTAGCAACAGCTGGAGAACACAACTGGCAAACCAGCCCTTTGCAAACTCAATGAATCATCATGGCTTTGATGCAGCCTGCCCTCCTTGCAAGGAAAGTGTACCTCAGCAACAGAAATAAGATCTTAAATCAAATCAGATGCAGCCTGAAATATTTATCTACTGTTCTTCTGGGAAGAGGAATTGTAGTGGAAAAAATCCTCAGATATTTTACTCTTAAGATGGGAGAAAAAAAAATATCTGGATGTAGTTTGATCAAAAATGAGGGAGATACCGGAATCTGAAGAAATTCAGGCCACTGAAGTGATAATACCATGTGACATTGTACAGGCAGCCTCCCAGCCTCCCACAGACTTTAGCTGAGGAGCTAAAACCTACACCAGACCTCACCACAAGCAGAGGAAACCCTTCCTGGAGAGAGTCATGTCATGAGTGCTTGTGAAACACAAGACCACTCGGTGCAGAGCGCTGTATCTGGGTGAGATTTAGCTAGTCTCTCCTCTTCCACAGAAGCACTGCTTTGGACAGAGATGCTCCTTTCTTTCTGAAGGTACCTTCTTGACTGCTGGAACTCATCTGCCATTGCTCAAGTTTACTGGTTTCAGATGATGTAGCTCCTTTCTGTGTACTTGGTGATCACCTGACAGTGCAGTGAAGGAGCGGGTGGGTGGCCATATAGGCTGGTGCAACATGGAGTTGCAAGATAGAGGAAGCATGAGTTGGCAGGATGAGATCTGATCCAAAACTGTGTTGGCAAATCAACCACCATTTTCCCCTTTGCTTTCCTTTGTTGTCCTTGCAGGTTCCACACTTCTCTAGTGGAGCCATCCCAGAAATCCAGTAGTACCCAAGGGAATGTTTGCCACCTTAGAAAAAACACTATGGACCTGTTCTAAGGGTTAGGGCTGTTTCTAAGATCACCTGTAAAATTACTTCACCTCTACAAGGTAAACCAAGGGTTGTGTTGTAGTCATAGAATCATAGAATGGTTTGGGTTGGAAGGGACCTTAGAGATCATCTAGTTCCAACCCCCCCCGGCACAGGCAGGAACACCTTCCACTAGACCAGGTTGCTCAAAGCCCCATCCAACCTGGCCTTGAACATCCCCTCCAGGGATGGGGCATCCACAGCTTCTCTGGGCAACCTGTTCCAGTGCCTCACCACCCTCACAGTAAAGAGTAAGTCTAAGTCTACCTTCTTTAAAATTGTTTAAAACCGTTATCCCTCACCCTATCACTACACCCCCTGTTAAAGAGTCCATCCCCATCTTTCCTGTAGGCCTCCTTTAAGTACTGGAAGGCCACTATAAGGTCTCACTGGAACGAGGCTAAACAACCTTAACTCTTCTCAGCCTGTCCTCATAGGGGAGGTGCTCCAGCCCCCCCGACCATCTTCAAGGCCCTTCTGTGGACCCGCTAGAGCCATGTCTTTCTTATGCTGGGGGCCCCAGAGCTGAAGGCAGTACTCCAAGTGGGGTCTCACGAGAGCAGAGCAGAGGGGAAGAATCACCTCCTTCGACCTGCTGGTCACACTTCTTTTGATGCAGCCCAGGATACAACTGGCTTTGTGGGCTGCAAACACACATTGCTGGCTCATATTCAGTTTTTCATCCACTAATACCCCCAAGTCCTTCTCTGCAGGGCTGCTTTCAATCCACTCATCTCCCAGCCTGCATTTGTGCTTGGGATTGCCTAGACCCACGTGCAGGACCTTGCACTTGGCCTTGTTGTACTTCATGCCCTTCACACAGGCCCACCTCTGAAGCCTGTCAAGGTCCCCCTGGATGGCATCCCTTCCCTCCAGCTCGTCGACTGCACCACACAGCTTGGTGTCATCAGCAAACTCACTGAGGGTGCACCCAAGCCCACTGTCCATGTTGCTGACAAAGATGTTAAACAGCACCAGTCCCCATACCGACCCCTGAGGAACACCACTTGTCACTGGTCTCCACTCGGACATCAAGCCATTGACAGCAATTCTTCGAGTGTGATCAGCCAGCCAGTTCCTTATCCACTCAGTGGTCCATTTGTTAAATCCATGTCTCTCCAATTTAGAGACAAGGTTGTTGTGCGGGACAGTGTCAAACGCTTTGCACAAGTCCAGGTAGATGATGTCCGTGGAGCTGAAGAACCTTGCCCACTGTTGGTAAAAGAATTTAGAAGATCAAGTAATTCCAGGTTGATCTTGACCAAATTGTTCCAATTCCCTCAGCCTTTGCTCCTACACCCACCCTTATTTGGTTGGACCTAAGCTACAGCCTTTGGACCACAGTCAAGAAGAATGTGTCCAGTCTATGACCTGCTCTTCTGTCCACTTTCTGAGGGTCTTACAGCCTTTTCCACTTGTTATGCAACTGGAGATGAGTCCAGTTGCAAAATTACCACACTCCCATCAGAAGAGCAGGGGCACTGAGTTTTTCAGCCCACAGATGCCCACCCCCAGCCAAAGGGTTACAAACTAGAAGGTTAGATCATAAGTAAAACAGGGTGGGAACTTCCTAGCAGAGCTAGGAAGCTTCTTAGGGCAATTTCAGTGCAAATAAACAAATAATAATATATTTCAAATGTGACTGATGTGGAGCCCAAAATATTTGAGGCTGGCTGCCATCAAGCAGAGACCTGAGGACCAGAGGTCCCCCCCGAAGCACTGTGATGAGAGTGCACTGACCACGTACGAGTAGGGAGCAAAGAGACGGAGCCAGGCTGCGGTTTCGCAGCTGCACGGCGCTGGCCTGGGCGATGAAATAAGGCCCAGACAGGAAGCAGTTTTCCTCAACAGTAAGCTGCTATTTTTACCCATCTCGCTTCTCTAACCAAAGAGGCGCTTGAAGTCAGTGGGCTGTGCTCTGCTGCAAGTCACGCCAGCACCAGCCTCTGGAGGTGTCCCCTTGCCCACTGCGGGGCTGGGCACAGAGCACTCCTGACTCCCCACTCTACAAACCCCCCTCTGATCATCAGCATCGCCTCCGCAGGTCAGACCACTCAAGCCAAAAATCCCAGTGGACATCTCTGCCCTGAGTAAGAGGAGCAAGACGGGTTGTGAAGGATCTCCCATGGGTCAAGTAGCCCACGGTGAGCACAAGAGCCTGCAACGGGGCAGCTGGAGGTGTGATGGAGCCTGCCCCATCGCCTCACCAGCCGCTGACCCTGCTGCTGCACCACCCAACACACAGCACTAGCCTCAAGGAATTACAGAGGAGGAGCTGCAGTGCATGGATGTGTCCAGTGCTTTCTATCACAGCTGCTATGTGAATATCTCATGTTGCTATTTATACACGGAGGCGACTGTTTCCTATAGCTTCCCCCATGGCCCTGCCCCGTGGTCCCCACCCCAAGGGCTGCAGTCCGGTCGGGCAGCGGAGGCAGGCTGCATCTCCCGCTTCATGCAAGGTGACAGCCCTGTTTATTCCCCATTTCTCCTTCTCCACACCCCGCGGCAGCGATGTGGGCTGAGGGAGTGGCAGCACTTCCCAAATCCCAGAGCGATAGATCTGGAGTGAAGTCACAAATAACTGCAGCTTCACGGGAACAAGCTGGAAAAAAGAGCTACGAGGGGGGAACACGCTGTTTATGCCAGAACCGCTTGACATCTAGTAACGCTGAAAAGCAAGAGGGGGGAATATTATCGTCCTTTCCTCAAATGGTTTATTTTCCCCCTATTTCAGTGCCTGGGTGTGGGAAATCTGAGCTCATCTGGAATAAGATGGAGCAAGACGGGCAGGGGTTTGCAGCTCTGGCAAAAATGAGCCCCTGGCCCAGAGTCCTGCAGAGGGATGGTCGGCAGAGGCTCCAGTGCACAGCTGAGGCAGCTCGCTGAGGATCTGTGCCATCCTCCTCCTCGCTATTCGACATTAGGTGCATTATTTCAGCTCTTTGCAGCCTCGCTTGCTGTATCTGCACACGCAGTGAGCAGTGAGCAGAACGTCTCGTCACACTGCTGTGACACAGACACTCACTGTCCTTTTAGGCAGGAGATGTTTAATTTGAGAAAATGCTCTGATCTTCAACGCTTTTGCCAAAGCTTCAGTCCCACTGTTGTCTCCCCTGTTCACTGAGGACCCTGCAATGCTGCACACTGCACAGACAAATCAAGAGGCTGAAGACTAGACTTAATGAAAACATATAAATTAACATATGCCTCCTAGGGGGGTTGTTAGGCTTAGCTCATTAGTGGTTTAAAGCATATCCAATGCTCTAAGTTATTTGTTTGTTTGTATTTTTGCAGCTGTCCCTAGTTCTCTTAGGTCAAGTAGAGGTGTGAGGTCCAAAATAGCATTGAGATGGCTGAGCTTATGTTTCCAGCCCTGAAAAAACAATGAAGTGCTAATAAAAAAAAAAGCCTTGTGAGAAAGATTTCACTCCAAAGCCCTTCACAAACAACACACACAACAGCATGGAAATGCAGGAGCCTTTGGTCCCCGGGGAGGGGAGCTGCTGCCAGCTACTTTGGGAGGAGAAGGGGAATCTTGGTGGCCTGGGGAGGAAATTTTGGACACAGACACCAGAGTAAGAGAAGTCACTGGATCTTTGCTCCTTATCTGCAGCGTTGCAGCTCAGCTGAGTGGCTGACATGGGGTCAGAGGAAGCCATCCATCTGATCGGGCTGGTTGTTACCACTGAGAACCTGTTCTGCCTGCACTGGTTCCCCACAGCTCCATGGGAGCATCACCAGGTCCTGCAGCGTGCGTGCCTCTCTCGAGCAGAGACACTTTAGCCCAGGCTCGTTCTTGGCACATAACCTAGTGAGGGGGTGCATGCTCTCAAAATATGGGGACCACGCTCCACAGGGAGTGGCTCTTCCCCAAGACAGCTGCTTCTCCCGCATCACCCTGTCCTTAAAACCCAAGAAGTTCTCGAAGCAGACCTGATCCTGTTTTGAAGTGTTACTCCTTTTTCCAGCTAAGCGCAGCAGTACAGGTCTGGAATTGCATGTAAAGGTGTAAGTAAGGATCAGAAGCCTCAAAAAATGACGTAGAAATGCTGTCACCCCTCTCTGGAGTGCACTGAGTGCTCAAAGCAACTCCTGCACGTCCCTGTGCAGTCTCTGAAAGTGTAAAGCTCTGATTTCTTCTCTGGCTGGTGATGCTGTAGTGCACCTGCATGTCTCTGCATCCTGAGATGGACAAACATGAAACCGGAGGAGAAGATCCACATTTCTGGAGGGAGCCAGAGCCAGTTCTCCAAGGGGCTTGGTCTTGTTTGGCCGGGTGACTGCATGTCACTGGTTTGAGATCTGCTGGATGAGAAGCAGCACTGTAGGGAAGCAATGACTCAGAGCGGGCCAGCGCAGCAACGAAATGGTGTGCTAATTGCAGGGCAGCACATGGCTCTGCGTGGCTTATTCACCATTAGATGATATAAAAGCAGACCGAGTGTTAAGGCAAAGCCTGCAACCAACAGAAGGGTTACATGAGGACCTCTCCGCTTGCTTCGGTTAACTCCATCAGAGATGTGCCATCATTTTTTAGCAAAGAAACTCCACTAAAAATAAATGACCCCTCAGCTCATGATGGACTCTCCGTTCCTGGGTATAAACATTGCTGGGAGGTGATGGAAGAACAAACTGTCAAGCAACACTCTGATGGAAACTTTATCCCTGAAAATTGCCCTGAGCACAGCAGGAGTACTGCTCAGTATCCTGCCTTTGAGAAGAGGTCAGGGAGAGTCTTCCCACAAGATCCTGCTCTTTCTACAGCAGTCATTAAATGCAACCATCTTTGCCATAAAGTGAAAAAAATGCATCTTTAGAGCCTCAGAGGTAAAAGCCAGCCTTCCCAGAGAGGGTTTATGGCAGTATCTAGTGATGGGGTGACTTTCTGAGAAGCCGTGAGGCACTTGGACTGTCCTTTCAATTTAACGACAGCCCTCTTAACAAGCAGTCCTCTTCCCTCCCCAGGCATTCCTGTCCCCAATTCCACCTAACAGGTTTAATCTTAAAAGTTACTAATGGTGGAATCAGCCCAGGCAAAGCCACCAGGACTTTCATTTTCTTTGGTGGAGCCAGAACACCACCAGACAGGTTTAGGATGGGGCAAGAAGAGGTTCACTCCCAAGCACAAGAGATGCCATGTGGTTGCAGGAGGAGTTAAAAGAAACCCCAGCCAAGGCACGGTTGCAGGCTGCACACCCAGCGAAGGGGCTCTGCCTCTGCAACTGGCTGCTGAGTCCCATTCCATCATGCAGGACAGAAGTTGGAAGCATGCTTATCTCACGCCAGTCAAACTCAAGCCCATTCCAGGAGAGTTTTGTTGTTTTGTTCCTTCTTCAAGGGAATGAGCTCAGATGAAACTGAAGCAGGTGCTAATTAAAACCAGGACTGTTCTTCAAACTGGGTTTTTAATTACTGTAAATATATGTCAAGGAAAGTTGCAAAGGGGAAGAAAAATAGTAATTTCTTGTGCTACCTGCCATTTTCACTTGATTACCATCACACTTTTCTGCAGAGCAAAAACATCAGTCCTTCATAACAAACTCCTCTCTTGGGGACTAGTGTGAATTGAGAGCTGTGAGGCCCTGCCATGGGTTCCAAAACTAGCAGCATAATGTCTGTAACAGACATGCTACCTAATTAAATTGTTAGGGAACAGGCTTTTATATCTTTAACACCTAATTTACTATTGTTTCTTTGAAAGTGTTTGGCTTCCCTGTGGTTTTTTGGGCCTCCCTTCTCAGTTTTACGATGGCTTTTAAGTTTTTCGTGTGTGTTTCAACTAAATAACCATTTTGGAGGTTTTGTTAGGGTCCCGGCTCAAGTCAGACCAAGGGAAACAGGGGCCTGTTTTACTGTTGTTCATGCTGGGTGACTTACCACTACTGTGCTAATTATGTAATTACCCCATTTTAATAGCTATTGTATACTGCTTTATTGCTAACAAATCTTATTTCCTCTTTCTTTGCTCACTGATCGAACGGTAAAAATATAAGGACACACACAAACATTATACTGTGCTATAAACCGCAATACAAGCCTTGCAAGAGTTAGCAGGGCTCTAACCGTAAACAAGCATCTTCAAGGCAGCAGTGGGTTTATCCAAATCTACACGACAGTAATGATGATATAATTTTTACTTACTGGGAAGACACAAAATTGGATCATTTCTCAAATAGCAAGTGCTACACTGCAATGAACATTAGTCTCTTAATGTGAGTTTATATGGCTTTCACCACAAAAAGCATGGATTATACCTAAGATGTTTAGACTGTGCTGTGCCAGAAATGAGTAATGAACACGTTAATCAATTACTTCCTCCCTGATATTTGAAGCAAAATGAAATATTTGGCCCTGGAGAGAAGGGGGAACACATGTTCCAAAATACTCCTGAATTCTTTGTCTTTTGGAGTCCATGGCTGACAGGACATGGTAGGATACCATCCAACACACTGACGATATCAAAATGCAATTGGGCAGGATGAAAAGGGGGAACATTACAATTCCTAGGAGGCATCTGAGCACCACTGAAATCAGAAGATGTGAAGAATTATGCTTGAGGTAGAAAAAGATGAAAAGCATTAACTGATGATATGGAGATGAGAGAACAGAATCCAGCATTTGCTGTCCATAACAGCATCTGTGCTTAGCAGGTCAAACCAAACCAGCTTGCAGGCTCGGACAACTAGGACAAGAGGTGGAAATAGCTGCTGAAATTATACCAGAGGCCAGCACAGCACAGGGAAGAGTTAAATATCCTCAAAGAAGTTGCAGATATTTAAGGGAACTTATATTTAAGGATATAAGGGATATAATAGGGTGGTGGAAGAGGCACGGAGACCTTCCCAGGGGCTTTCACTTGGGAAGAGGAGGCTTTCATGGCAGAATGCAGCTCAGGCAGCAATCCCACATCCTGAGCCCATTTCGTGGAGCAAGAGCAGAGAACACATTGCGGGGTAGCTAAGAGGTCCGGAGGGCTGAAATCTCAGATAAAGAATGTTGCCATGTTCCTGAAATGGTACTGAGATGAAGTAAAAAGCATGAGGCATCTGGCATGCACAGTGATGAGAGAGAACCTCTCCTGGATGCAGCACCCAGGACTAGAAGAGGGCAAGTGATTGGCAGGGGTGGAGGGGTTTCACATCAGAGACCCCAGTACGTAGGGCTGAGGAGTGGAACTGAGGGAAGGACATTGTCCAGGGAGGAAATTCACTCCTATCTTGATTTCTGAATGCTAAGCTCTGCCATTATATTCTGTATTTATAAATACGTATATGTACTGATGCTATGATGTCTTAAGATTAAAATAACTCTAGCCCGTATGAAATTCCACCATTATAGCAAAACCTTCTTATTCTTCCCTCTCCTGTTTTTCCCCACAGCCAGCTCCAGATGTCATCCCCCAGTTCATCTGAAGGGGTTCCAGTCTCCAGGCAGGTAAAACACACATTGAATTCAGCTGGCCTTTCACCTGCATGACGCTGGTGTCCAGCACCGTAAACCCCTCTACCTGCTCATTTCCACTGACCCCGACGGGCCCCAGTGCCCTTCTCCAGCCCACCCTCCGCACTAGGAGGATCTCTGCAAACAGCAGCAAGCTCTGCCACTTCACATTCCTCCTTAAATCCGTCCTTTGCCAGCATATCTACTGAAAAATTGACAGCACAAAAAAATTGAATTAGGCTGCTGGTGTGCTAAGACCACTGTCTATCATACTGAGCAATATTGGCTCATCGTCTCCCTGCGCTCGCTCTCTGTCTGCACCCATCTGCTGCCTTTCCTCTCCTGCTCGGGTTCAGAGCGCTGGTACTGCACGTCGCCTGGGTCAAGGACAAAAGCTTCAGGATGCCGTGGTGGTAGCAATAAAGACAGAGAAAAGCACACACACATATATGTGTATGTGTATGTGTATGCGTGCGTGTGTGTATATGTCTATGCATGTGTATGTATATTTCTATAACTATATGTATTCAATGGGGTCCAGCCTTTGGCAGTCAGCACCTTGTTTCACCTGGCCTAGTGGGAGAAAAAGAAAAGAATCCCATCAGAAAATGGGACTTCACTGAAATAGAAATGTCTGCAGAGCGAGCTCTGTTTGAGCAGCTTGTTCCAGCAGGAAAATCAAAGCATTTCATTTCATGCTGGACCAAGAGGTACTTCCAGCCATCACAGTGGCTCTGGAGACACATCGAGTAACGTCAGCATGCCCTGATGTAGCACGAGATGGTGGAATTTGTCTAAGCTCTTTGTGTGGTCAGAAGTTTCAATATTCTGAATTTTCACTGTGCATACCTACCGGCATCTCTTTCAGCACAGATGTCAGGCTATGGACAGGCTGGGCTGGAGACCTCGGGTGTGAGCTCTCTGTCGTACACCTCCTGCCATCGCGAGGTGGGCAGGGGAGCGGGGCAGCCCTGCACCGAGGGCCTGACTCTGCCCTGCCTGCACAGGACCTGTGCTCAAACCCACACAGAGCCAGCCTGCAAGCCTGAAGTATCAGTTCGTCATTAAAACAAGCTGCCACCATGGAGAGTCCTGAGCAGGACAAAAAGCCCGACCTTGGGCTCTTGAGAAAGCCAGCCTTGATCAGGAAAAACCTTTTTAAAATGAGTTTCACCCAAGCAAGGGCTGACAACCAGACCTGTGGCACTGGACACGGCTCTACGTACTTTGGCAGAGCCGCTGGTATGGTGTTTGCTTTTCACCCCAGAGTGGCTTTTTGCTCACTCGATAACTGTGTGGGTTAAGCTCTACCCTGGCTTGCCCCTCTCACCAGAGCACATCAGGAACGGCCATCATTTAATGGCCATTTGAACCAAAAACCACAGTGACAGCCTGTTACTATATAGTCATTAACAATCAGATCTCATTCATGCTGGTATAAATTCAGGACTACATTAATTTTTAAAGGTGCCAGGCTAGCAGAGCAGAAAGCAGAAGCTGATTCTCCCCATCTCAATTTCTGATACCCAGCTCACGTCTCAGCCACTCTCACTGCTCCTAGGACACACTGGTGAGTTTTCAGGAGGAGGTCTGGAGTCTTTTACTCATGGACTGCCTCTTTTATCTAGCCCAGACCAGGTCAGGAATTACTGGAAGCCACCTTTGGAAGACCCCAAAGGCAAGAGCTGGTTCATAAAGCCCAAGATCACAATTTTTCAAGCCTTTGGCCAGAGGCATCACCTGTCTTTGCTCAGGGCGCTTCTCTGCTTAGCGCTTTGCTGCTCAGCAATCTCATCCAACAGCCTTATCCGCCCGTTTTGGTCTGCAGCGCATCGTTGGCGTCACTGCGCCAACAACCATGCCATGAAGGGACAAAGCCCCAGCCAACATTGCACAGCCCGCGTCGCAATTATTTACCCACAAGCATCTATTCTGAACTGATGACCACATATTAATAGTTTACCACTCTTTTGCAGCTGCTGGCCCATACCCTGGGTGCTCCATCCAGGCATGACTCCCTGGACTAGTCCAGACCAGCAGCTTTCCACCAGCTACTGCTGTGAAGACATCGACTGAGACCTGCCTGCGACCTCTGCATTTCAGACCCCTCTTTCATTTCCCAGCCAGGCTTTTAGGATGTCCCTCAGAAGGGTCAAAACCTGATCAATTTGTCACAACCTGTATTCCCAAGAGCTGTATGGATTTTAAGTCTCTGAGTTGAGATACCACCTGCAAAGCATCATTCTCCTTCCCCCGTTTCACAAACGATTTCCACCAGCTTCTGCCTTCCACCCGCACATACTGCCCTGAAAGAGTTAAGAAGAACTTACAATATTTTTAACTTATATTACTCACTTGTATTGAATTATTCTTGGATCAGATATTAAATGGAGATTTTCCATATAATATCTGTCACAGATGGAAAAAAACCCCATCATCTATGGATGAGTGTAATCCATTCATTGGTTTACGGATACAGCCCTCTCCAGGGATTGTCAGAAATAAACACGATGTCCCTGTTTGCCGGATTTTTGCATTTGGATTGCTGAGCTAGCTGAAAAAATGTGTGAAATCACATGTAAGCCGACAGCTCCCTATTGACTAGGCATACGAACAGGCTCCCATGTGTTATTTATTCCAGTAAGCCCATGGACTGTGTCGTGCACATGAAATGCTAGCCCGCTCTGAAATTCGAGGGGATAATAATCAATAATGCCTTGTGCGTAACGCAGCTTTCATCTGCAAAGCTCGGAGCAGTGTCGGGGGGCGCGGGTGCCCAGGGCTTGCAGGGGAGGAAGCTGGCGTTGAGGGGGGGCTGCACAGACCCTCACTCAAAAGGCAGAGCTGGAACCAGTCCCTCCAGCCAGCAAACACCAGGGACAAGCTGACTGCTGACAAGGCACCTTTGGCATCTCTCAGACATGCTAAATACATGGATTTTTGTTTGTTTGTTTGTTTTTTAAGGAAACAGTCTCTGCCAGAGCAGCTTTCCAGTTACCTGCTATGATGTACTGCAGCGGTTAAAAACGACTTGTTCTTTTGGGAGTTCCCGGGAGGAGTTAAGGATATCAGCGTGCCCAAAGCAAGGGTACAGTGAGGCAGGAAAAGCCAAGCCTGTTTCCACCCTAGCACCTTGCTTTTACTCCCGAACGCAGGGTTTACAGCAGCATCCTCTTCCCAGGCGGGTCACCCCGAAGCGGCTCACCCCGCTTTTGCCGAAGCGATGCCTCCACACCGCCGTGCTGCGTGGCACGGCTCCAGGACACCATCACCCTCACCGCACAGCTACCGGCTTGGGGGATAATTAGTATCTCCCCCATCTGCTAGATTAGCTAGCGGAGGGGAGGCAGGGGAGCACTGCCAGGGTGCACTTAACTCTTCCGTCCTCAGGCATTTCTCTGCTGCTCCCCCCACTCGCAGGCTCCGCGGCAAACCTGGCTGAACCTGGCAAATGCCAGACGGAGGAGGTCTGGGGAAGGTGGCCAAATCCTGCCTCGGGGATGGGGCTGCTCTTGCCTGTGCCGCTGAAGGGGTGCAGGAATGGGAAGGGTCCGTCCTGCTCCCATCAGGGCCACCACCAAATCCCTTTGAGAGCCTGTCTGTGGCAAAATACCTGCGGTTGTGCCCACCACCGGCAGCCTCCGGAGGAGCAGATTTGGGTTCCTCATCTGGAAAACCCCCTCCCCACCCTGACCCCCTCCAGTCAGCCCCAGCCAGGGTGGGGTTGCCGTGCCCAGGGCAGCATCCTCCGGGCACCGCTTTAAACAGGGTGCTTACGTTTGGGAGACAAGGGAGGATGCTAACAACTGCAGCCCAAATGCAGATGCAGGATTAATGCCGCTCTCGGCAGCAGACTCCTTTCCTGCATTAAAGTCAACACATCACCCAACACTTACTTCACACCCTCCCTGGGGTGGCCGGAGAGTTCCCTTTATAAGGTTAATACCTTCTCCTCCCCCAACCCCCCTAAAGAAACAGGATATTTCCTAGCTAATTTGTATGTGTCTAATTCTCATATCAACAAAACCAAAGTCATGATTCGGGGCTTTTTTGGGTTTGCTTTATTTCTCGCCACATTCCCACTCTTACCAAGTCTGTTTCCGTTCCCCTGCTCCTTTCCCAGATTCCAGTATCCACAGGTTTCTGGGTTAACAACAAAATAACACAGGCTGGAACCTGTTCAGATGATTTTTTTTTTTTTTTTTTCCAAATTTTATTTTCTTGCTTGGAAAACCTTTTCCCCTCTCTTTCACCCTCCCTGCCGGGGAGTTCAAAGGGACATGTTCGCAAACACGGGCAGCGCTCTCCACACCCACACTTGCCACCTTGAGGGAGGGAGCGGCACGAAAACTCGCTGGTGAACATTTGTGCAAATATTCATTTGGCATCTGCTAATGTCAAGTCTGGCTGGATTAGGGCTAGGAGCTGTAGAAAAGCATAAATGAGTCGGGCAGACAGCAAAAGCCGAGCTACTTCGTTATGCAAACAGGAGCCTCTCGCAGCAGCTCTTGCTGCACAGAGAAGGGGCTTGCACTCCGCCTCATTTCTTTTGTGCTTTGTCCTACCCTTTAGTTATGATGACCTTTCTCATGCAAAGACCCTGGTGTGCTAAATGCAGCTTGGTCTCAATAAACCACAGCCCAAAGCGGAGAGCTTTGCACCCATGCACAAGCAGCAGTGGCACCTGAATGGGGGCTGCTCTCACCCCTGTCCTTGAGTCTGTCTGTTTTATTGCTGTTATTGCCATGTAACTCTGCAAAGTGTTGCAGGACTGTGAAATACACCGTGCTACATGAGCCTTTGGTCCTGACAGTCCCCCGGCTATAGCAGACGATGCACAGGGCTGCTCTCCCTTGCTTGCAGAGCAGGTAGCAACAGAGGGCTCGCTGCCAGCATAAGCAAAACATTCACAACTGCAAATAACCCTACTATCTCAGCCCCTGGCATTCATGGGGCAGCCACAGCTGGGTTGCATGTCTCATTAATAAAATGTCCTCAAGTAATAAGGGACCCAGGCCTAGCTACAGGCTGCAACCTGAAAGGCTGGAGTCATTTCCCACTCACTTGCCCGGTGGCAACCCTTCCCTGGGCATCAGTGGGACCTCGCGTGACATGGTTGACCTCCCACAGCCACAGGAGGGTTTTCACTGCAGAAACTTTATCCCCTTCATGTAAATTCAACAGCACCGGCGCAGTGGCTAATGGACCACACGATCTATAATTTACTAGTAAATTAAATATGACCAGTATTGCTTTCTGGAAGTGATGGCTGCAGCACCGAGCGCACGGGTGGGGAGGGTCTCGGGAAGGGGGTCACAGCACACCCTGCTCTGGGGCTTCAGACACAGACTGTTCAGAAACAGCCCGATGGCAGCAGCTGGGTTGGCCGTGTCAGCACAGCCCTGCTCCATTCAAAAGCTGAACTCCTCCCTTGTGCCCCGCTCTGGATGCGTGTTGCCCCGCCATGGGCGATGCAATGCTGGGGGCAAGAGGAGAGGTCCTGGCACTGTGCTTCTAACCATGGGAAAATTCAACATTTCCTTTTCAAAACTTACAAACTGAATACTCTATGTTAGACCTGGCTGGAAATTTCCACACATTTACAGATAAGCAAAAACTTTGCATTAGAGGAACCTGTATTTTTGTCAAAGGTAGAAAAACTGGGACCTGAAATGCATTCTTTTCACATTTCAATATTTCTAGACTTTGTTTCTAGGCTGGAAAAATGCAAAGAACTTTCCAAGAAAAAAAAAATCGCCTGGTAAAAAAAATACAAAACTTAATCCTTTAGCTGTACTTTTCAAGGCAAAAAGGACAAAACTCCCAGTCATATTTCACCGGACCCCTAGCTAATTCCTGATTTAATGTTTAGTCCTTGTTTTATCATCCCAGTTCAATCCCAGATTCAGTTCTGGCCTTGGTGAAGGCATCTCCCGGGATGGGTGCCAGCACCAGGCACCAAGTGAGGGCACCACTGTGCGCCCTGGGCTGGCGGTCGCTGGGTGCACCGCAGGGCAGGAGGCTGCTCCGGGGCCCAGGCTGCCGTCTCCCCGTCCTTGTCCCGGGTCACACCATAGTCACCAGCAGAAAGGGACGCAGATGGCAGCGACTCTCCCAGCAACCCCGGCTCCCTCCCAAATCCTTTCACGCTGTGCGAATGGGGAGGACCGTGGCAGAGCTCAGAGGCAGCCCGCAGGGTCATAAAGAGTTAACACAGAGAAACCACCACTTGTTTTCCAGCTTTGCAGAGCTGGGGTGCTAAGGAGCTGATGCCACTAATAATGTTCCGATAATTGCATTGGAAAAGCCCAGGAGGCCCACCGTGCTCGGCATGGTGCTGCGTGGGAGACCCCGAGCCAGCTCCTGCGGCCCGTTGCTGATCCCGCTCCCATCCTCAGCACCAGGGGCTCCAGCACCAGACCCGTGTCAGGAGGAACCTGCGCTGAAGCAGCAGGACACGGCCCAGATGGAGAAGCCCTGGTAGAACACCCGACCTCCTCCAGGGAGGTACGGTGTAGGTGCCAAGCCAAGAGCAGAGGCTGGTCACTTAATGATGCAAACAGCTAACGAGCCCGCGGGGCAGGACAGGCGGATGAGCCAGGTCTCCTGCTCCCGTCTGCCCGAGCATCCGTCCCCAGGCTCCCCACCGGCATCCCTGCCCACCCCGAGAGCTTCCACCCAAAGCAGCAGGGTCTTGGATTCCTGGTTTTGACTGAAAACGTCGGGGAGATGAATCTGAATTCCTTCTCATCAGCCTAAAGACTTCTTTATTATTTATGACTGGGAATGATTCCCACCAGAAACATGTAGCTGGTTATAATTTAAATGTTTCTTCTAACTCGGGAAATTTCCAGGAAGGTCTAATAGTAAACACAATAATGTGCCCACAAGTTACAAATCAGGCGTCCTGTTTGTTTAATTCATTTGCCCAGAAAAATAATTAATGCAAAACTGATGGTGGTTTTTGTTTGTTCCCTAAAACAATGTTATCAGTACATGCCCTCAGTGCATTTTTACTGCAATTATAAAGGTTTTTCCAGCTGGAAAGTGAGTCAGCTTAACTTTCTTCTTTTAAACTAATGACCATTTAATGTCAGATAAAAGGTTTAGAGGAAAGGATTAAGTACCACTTTCAACAGAGATGGTGGGAGATAATTGACTCAATTTACTTCTGACATCGGTGCAGGGCACCCACGCGTGTGCATGTTGAAATATGGCAGAGCAAGGGACCCTGCCAGAGACCCAGCGCTCTCCCTGTGCAGGTGGGTGCTCACATTTTCCCCTCCATCATCCCAGCACACCCGACTCGACATCTCTAACAGGTGTCCCTGCGCCCTCCGGGAAGACACAGCTATTCCTGGTCTGGAACTACTAACACCCTTCAAACAGCAGAGGAGAAGTTGCAGGACAGATGGGAAGCTGATAATAAACCCCCAAAGAGTAGATAATGAAACAAAATTCTCCAGTTCGGATATTTTCCAGCAGATGCAGGCACAGCCTTCCCCTGATTCTCCAGCCTCCGGCCGCAGCCCCATTTTCACTTGCACCCACCACCACTTCTCTGGAAACTTCCAGACCACATAACTTTTTCTAATCTTTCATCTCTGCGTGCTCCTTTGATCCATTTTTCTTTCCCTCGTTGCTGCCATTTTCAAGAACTTGGGGTACTTTCTCCTGGAGCGATGTTTTTTTTGCCATTTGCCTGCACACAGGACAGGCTCCTGCAGTGGGACAGGCTCCTCCCGGTGCCCACACTTCCCTCCGCTCACTGCCAAACCTTCCCGGGATGTCTCAGGGGACAGCATGGCCCTTTTTCCTCTGGCTGTGAAGCCACAAGAAAGGCTTTGATTGCTTTTCTGGTGTGAGAACCACTCGGCTTGGGTGGAAAGGTGTTTAATGAAGCACATATGTAAAGGTATGCACCCCATCACAAAGTCCTGCTCCCAGCGGCATGCGGCACTACACAGAAGCCACCTATAAATTTAAAAGTCATTAGTTCCACCTAAGGGCAGGGCTTTGGTTTATTCCCCGAGTCAGTCCCTTTTCAAAGTTGATCCCTGCCTCCCAAGGTGGCTGTGAGCTGGTATCTGGCTTGTCCCATGCATTTGGCTTCTCTAGGGCTTGTGGCTGCGCTGGCCGCGGTCAGTCCCACCACCCGAGCAGAACCGCTGTCTGCTTGGAGAAGCCACCCGGGAACGGTGAGGGTCTGGTTTTGTTGTCTTCTTTCAAGAGCATGACGTGATCTCAGTTCACACCTTGAAGAGGTACGAAGCAAACATCCAGCCCTGAATCACTTGGCTGCTACAGCAGATCGTAGATTAGAGCACCTTGGGCCGGGTTCAGACCACCTACCACGGCGTCTGACGGCAGCACCCACAGCTGGGCTGGCCAGGCCAAACCTGCTCCCCATGCAGGCGATGGAGAGGACACCCAGTTACTCCGCAGCACCCTGGAGCTTTCGGAGCCAGACTCACCTCCCACCCAGCAGCTATTTCTGATGCTTCCCAGCAAATCGTGCCATGTAGCCGTTCAGGTTCCCGTAGCAAAGGGCCCGCCGCGTGCACAGATCTCCTCCTGAAATCACAGGAGAAATCCAGCTGCAACATGCCAAATGGATGGGACTTGAACACCCAAATCCTCCGGGCGACGAAAGATCTCAGCCTGAATGTATGCGAGAAGCTTGTACAATCAGGCTGCGAAACACTGAGCTCAAAACTTGCCATGTTCAAGATCAAACGAGTAATCTCAACTTCACCGCCAGAGCAGGACCACTTGTACTCAGTTGCCTGGCGTGGCTGGTGTGAAAGGCAGCAAGGGCTGGAGAAGACCTGGGTCACCCTGTGAAGGCAGAGCCTGATAGTTCTCTTCTCCAACTCCAGCCAGCTGGCAAGGGTGGCCATACAACACTGCCACGTGCCAGTGCTGGCACTGTCTTAATGGTGAGCAAATGGGATGGCGCCTGTGCAACATGGGAAGGACTTTGGGATCCAAAAAGCACCAAGGGAAAATGCAGCCGAGGGTTTGCAAGCAGGGTGGCTGCCATCTGGGCAAAGGTCTCCTTGGGGAGAGGTGCCTGTGGAGCTTCTTATGGGAGTGGAAAGGTAACTGAGAGAGGATGGACCCTACAAGGGCCCTATGAGGCTCTCACGGAGCATCCTCGCTGCTCCTTCAGCCAGTGCAGGACTGTGGGAAATGACAGGCCTATGTGATAGGACAGGGAAAGGACCCAAAGCACACCTGGAAGTATCTTGTGCATTCTTCAGAGCTGTTTAACACAGACGGAACAAGGTTGAACCGCCATGGCTTTCACTGGGTGGGATGGGAGAAGCACCCGTCCGTAAGGGTGTACGCTGCCCAACGCCCTGCCCTTCCGAGGCCAGTCTCCAGGCTCCCATAGTCTGAACGCGAAGGTTAATCACCATGCCATATGTTAATTTTCCCCAAGTCAAGAACCGCTCTCTTTCACCAGTTTTGAAGTTTGCTGCCTTTCATTGAATTTCCTTGCCTGTGTTAGGAGAGCAGGTGAGCGGGAGATCCCAATTTACTTTCCCTGCAGTCTAGACTATTCATTACTTTCCTGTCTCTAAATGAAGCAGGCGCAGTCCTTTCAATACGTCCATAAAGCATTCCCTCACCAGGCCTCTAATCATTTTCATTGTCAGCCTCTGAACACTTATTATTTCCACTATATCCCCTTTTGAGATCAGATATCCAGAGAGGAGCCTGGCATGTTAGCAAGGGTCTCCTCCGGATCTCTGCTGTGAGCAGGCAGGCTTTCAGGAATATTTTACATCCCTCTCTTTAACCATCCTCATAATTTTTTTTACTTTCCCAACAGCAAAAAGGAAAAAAGACCCCGGAGTCATTGTGGATAGCTCAATAAAAGCGTGAATTATTACAATTAATTTGGAGCTCGATGACGTGCATGCGTAACTTTTGAATTATTCCTCGCCGTGCCTTGCCTTGCAGTTGTCAGGGGTGAATTTTATCTGCCATTGTGCTGCCCATTCACCTAGCTTTGTGTGGTCTGACAATATCTCAACCCAAGGTGGTATATGGTTGCAGGCACTGCCGCTCTCGTTATTTACAATGGCTAATTAAGATCCTGCTACAACCTTCATCCCACCCTTAATTCTTATGAAGCAGCCAACAAAAGGTTTTGATTTCCTTTTTGGCTGGAAGACCTTTTGGCTTCTGCAAAAAGGGGATTAAGAATGAAAGCACATAAAGGTATGTGCACAATCACAAAGTCATAACAGCTCTCCGAGTGCAGTCTCCCAGGAATGAAACGCAGCATTAGCAAGAAGGGCTAATTGGGACTGGTTTAAAGAGTGCACATTGTGTAGCCGAGTCCGGTAACACTTTTGATCAGGCAGACAACACAGCCACAAATTGCTTTCTTCCCCCTCCAAAATATCTGACCCTGCAGGAAATGGTGTTTTACCTTTCCCAAGCAACCCAGACAGACAGACGGGCAGACGGATGGTGCACATGAGCCGAGTGAGCACCGTGGGTCACACCAGCTGCTCTGCAGGGCACAGCCTGGACAAGCCCAGCTCCCCGTGGGCTCTGGGCAGATGCAGGGTCCTTGTCCCCACGCTTGGCCTCGGGGTCCCCGGAGGCTGGTGCTAGCTCTGACAGCGATTGCCAACGTCACTGTCGTCGTGACTTTAGGATCAGATGGAGCCATACGCGTGCAACTCGCCTAGACTTTCTCTCCAGGGAGTGTTTTGGGCACTGCAGTTGGCTGCAGGTTTCAGAGCAATTGCTCTCCATCACCTCTTTGCCTTCAGGTGGAGGTGGGTGCAGATCCCTGGTCTCAGGCTGCCTCCAGAGAGCCTCCCGATTGCAAACCTTGCTCCGGAGCCTCCCGATTGCAAACCTTGCTCTGGAGCAAGCAGCCCTCCCCGCTGCCTGACCCTCCTGCAGGCGGGCACCCCTCGAAGGCTCTGCCTGGGGTGCTGTGATCCCCAGAGCTTGTTCCCAGCCCAAAGGCCTCCCCTCTTCATCCCTGCGTCACCAAGCCAGCTCTGCGAGCCAAGCTTGGGAATCTGGTTTGTTAGCTCTTGGCAATGCCATCCCCCAAAATGTCATGGCATGCACAAATCTATGAAAACCAGAGACCCGAGACATGTGTTTTTGTTTGTTTGCATGTGCCAACATTTCCAATGGCTCAGAAATGTGTGCTTGTGAAGGCTGCGTGTGTGTTATTCATTTAGGATCATTTTCAGCCCTTATAATAGGAGGCTCATTCTATCCTTTTGAAAGCTCTCGAGCAGAGATGATCACAGGCCTAAAGCCTGCCATGGCTGTAAACAACATTTAAGCTCCACATAGTTGTCTCTCCTTGGAAAATAGTCCCACGAAGGAGCGGAAGGGTTTTCACTATGTGCTCGTGTCAGATACATAGATAGATAGGCAGCTCATTCCTCTAGGCTCCTTTGTAAACCCCAGCCAAGATTTCTACATTCTGATTCATGCAAATGCGATCATATGATCAAAGTAACATGTGCTACCTCCCAGGAACTAACGCACTAATCGTTGGCATGCCGCAGGCCATGGCCTATCTCACACCATCGCTTTCCCTCCTTGTTCCTGACGCTGCTTCCTCCTGTCCCTGCGCACAGCATCCCTCAAGCAGACAGCTGGCTCTGAACCAGCCCGGATGGGGTCTGCTTCAAGCCGGCTCTCCGTGCTTCACAAAACACACAGAGATCCTTCCCTTGCATCCTTTCTGCTCCACGCATGGCAAAGTTCCTGATGGCGCATCTCTCCCGGCTACTGATGGATAGGCGGTATACCTCAAAATGGGTGCGTGTCTCCAGATGTCCTAGCTGGGAAATTTTGGGGTGAGATTTCCCAATTACAAATTTCTCCCACAATTTCCATAGCTGCTTTCATTTACTTAGGGTGGAAGTAGAACTGCCTCTTTTGGGAATAAAAAAAAAAAAGGCCCTTCCAAGCCTGGGATGGCACAAACCGGTGAAAACGCAGCCTAGGGGAGGAGCGGGTCCTGGATGCCCAGCTGGGAAGGGGCAACTGCAGCATCACCTGCGGTTCTTCCCGGCCCGGCCGGGCCATGCTGTCCTTCACCCAGGACATCCCTCAAAATGCACCAGGAACCTCATGACACTTGTGCTCCTTAACCAAGGAAGAAACTCTCATTAGAAGCTTCGATGCGGTTACATCTTCTGTTATTCCTGGCCACCGCGGTTGTTTTTTTCAAAACAAAGGCAGTGTTTTCTATCCTTTCGGCCCAAGCAGACCAATTCATCTCTCTTCAGATGAGTTTGATGTGGCTTGGGAAACTCAACCAGTCATTTCCCAAGCCCATCGTAACTCAGTTACGCTTCCTGCAGCTCAGCCATGGGTCCCCCAGCCTGGCAGACACCAGGGATGTGCAGACAGTTACGCTTTTGTCTGCTCCAAAACTGGAAATCAGCTCTTGCCTGGGGAGGTGTAGGCCACCTTTGGGCTGCTCTGGTTGGACTACAACTTTCCATAACTTTCTGAGTAGAAACGAGTCCCACCCAAAACAAACACAGCCAGGTACTGCAGCAGTCATCACCAGCCCAGAGCTCACGGCTTGGCTTGTCTCTGTGGGTAACCACTAAATCCATGGGTCTTGACTGCTGGGATGACCTTGATATATGCCAGACCTTGCTGCAGGACAGGGATTCTGCAGGTGGTGCGCAGAAGGGGATGCTCACAGTCTACGTCTCTTTGGGTTGGCACCTTAGCACGAGCATTGCGAGCTTAAAATGCCATGGGAGAAAGGAAATGGTGGTATGAGCTGTTTTCCTATCAGCGAGGATTCAGCCTCTGGAGAAAATGGGGTGGCAGTAGGGGGGCAGCAGAAATGGATAAGACACAGCCATCCTGGAGGTTTGGGCTCTGGACCCCTCAGAGGGCTCCGGGGAAAGGCGGTGGGAGCTATCATCCAGGGCCTTGGCCAGTGGAGCAAGGTGGTGTTTGCTAAAGAAACAGTAAACTGCCACAGCAGTGGAGTGTTAGAGGGGGGCTCAAATCTGTTCAGAGATTTTGAAAACAGTGTGAACTGAGAAATAGGCAGGTGAGATTTTTTTACACATCAGATATTGCTTTTTGCTTTCAAAGTGAAGCTGCTTTCTCTTTTTTTTCCCCCTTTAAAATTACCTATATTTGAAGAGATGAAGTAAATTGTTAAATAGGGTGAATTAAATGTTTTTGGTAAACCCAAATCTCTTCACCCAGTCCTTTGTCTCACTTAAAAAAGTTTCAGTTTGACCTGATTTTTCCTCCCTAATTTTTCAGCTCACACCGTTGGATATAACAGAGTCTACATAGGTTACATCATTCGTGAGGAATCTCCTCTCATCCGTCTCCAAATGAATAACAACAAACATTCAAAAAATAATTGAAGTTTTATATATATATCCCTTGGCCATTCAGGTGGTATGGCTGGCACAAGACACAGGCACTTTAAACAGCTGTTGTGAATCTTAAGTATAAACTTCCACCCTTTGGCATTACACCAGGAAATTATGCATAGGAATATACCTGCTTTCCCTCGCAGCAGACAAAAATCATGATGTTTAATACCTTGAGAGTGGACAGGAGAGAAAAGCTTTTTTTCTTGGGGGACACCCATGCTTTGTCTGACCCTTTCTTCTGCTACCTTGGATGAGCAGCACCAAGCGGGGCTCTGGGCTGCACTGTGACAGGCAAAGGGCTCGCTTTGCAGGGGGTATTTACAGCTACACCCACACACCCCCCTCCTCCTCCTTCGTCGGCAGAGATCTGCATTGTAGAGTAATTCAGTGCCCTAAAAGAAACCAACCATGCTACACACATACACACTTTTTTCACATATTACAACCTTGTTTTTCAAAGGTAGGTATGCTAACATAGCACACTCTTAGACCCAAAGTCACGTATGTTTTCTGTTACACAACCTACCCCATCTAGAGCCAACTCCGTTTGCTCAGAGTCAGATCTTCCTTGGTGGACAAACTCTCCTAGACAAGACAAACTCCTAGACCATCTTTTCCAGCCGGAGTCTGAGGTCCCGGCTGAAATCTCATTCCACTGCTTTTGTGGAAGTAGAAAGACACCAAAACGCTCAGTGAATCCAGGAAAGCTGATGGACATCCACGGAGGAAAACACTGCCCGTACCACTACGCGCGCGCCTGTCAAGCCTTGCTCCGAGAGCTGGTGTAGGCTGGGCGTTTGCTTAAACCAGGCCTAACTTCCACCTTGCCGTGTTTTCACGAGCCAAGGTAAATAAGCTATTGCAAAGACCAAGATGATTCAAGGCAGTGCAGCCGGCAGGTGTGAGCCAAGCTCAGGCTTCATGGTGCTTTCCAGGATCCTCCCCAAGTTCTGCTCTGCTGCTGCATGTGTCTCCCTACAGACACGCCGGCTTCACGGGCACTAGAGCATCTAGCTCATTTAGGCTATCACCTTAGCTCCAGAAGTCATGGACGTAAAAACTGGGTATTCTCATCAGTGAAGCATTAGGGCAGCACGCCTTCCCCAGACTTCATTATTTTTGTGCCGGTTGCTTCTTTCTCACCTTGTCCCATATTGTGACATTTATTGGAGGAGTGTTTCAGCTACGGTCCTAGAAGCTAATATTAATTGTGTAGATGTCATACATGTTGGTGTGTAAGAGATGTGGTTGAAGGGATCAATTCCCCTGCATAGGTAGGCTACACCTTTGGGCAGGTGCGATAGCCCCCCGCTTGCAGAAGGGCACAGCTAAAACTGCGAGCGTGGTCCTGGAAGAGGCTTCCCTGCTCTTCACAGCTGCAAAAAGTTCATCTCTAAATGTGAGCCAGTGCTACGGGGATGATCCCGAGCTAAAGAAGACTGCAAGGACAGCCCAAGAAAATGAGCACCAAGTTTCATGGTCTCATGCTCCCAAAGGACGCGTTGCCAGAAGCTGACTGTTGGCAAGAGGGGCGGATCAGGCTCATATGGGGCAGACCAGGTGCAGCAACCGCCTGGCTTTGTGGCACAGAGCCTGCAATGGCACCTGCATTTGCATCAACAAGGCAGAGGCAGAACAAAACTACTTGGCTGTCAAGCAGGAAAGACCACACTAGCTTCAGGGCTCCAGCTGCAGGGATGTCAACTTGGTCAACTGCTCCCACCCGCTGACAGCTCTCTGGTCCAGGAAAGGTTGCCAGTGGGCTGGAAGACACCTTGCACAGGGACCAGGACTCTCTTTGTCTTCTTGGCCAGTGGTGAGCCCCAGGCAGGGCACAACAATGCCGTGGTGAAGGGTTTGACTGACTTGGACCAGACACAGAGCCCAGCTGAGCTTTGACCACCAACCCTTCACAATCACAGGAACAGCACGGGAGACCCACCACCCAGAAGGGCTCACCAAACAGCAGTCTGGTTTGTGCAACACACTCAAAAAGTATTGACAAAAAAAATTCCCTGGACCTATAAAGTTTCCCTCCTGGGATGGACTCACATTTTGGCGTGCCCGGTGGCCCCCGCGCCAGGCTTCATGAAAAAAACCACCACAGCATTATCAGAGCGTGCCACTAGCTGATCTCAGCTATGAAAACATTGCTACAAATCTAGCGGTACTTCTGAAACTGTAGCTACAATATGCTTTTATTAAGTCCAATTAAGTAGTGTATTTGTTTTAAAGTGTGCCCACCCAGAGCTCCATGCACATTAATGCCATCAGTTGCTTCAAGCAATCACCTAGTGTTACGCCCCTTGCTTTTGAGGTTATTTCCACAATAGTAATTAAATCCTCATTAACAATTTTCAATTATAAAGTAAATCAAATGTAATAGCCTACATGGGGAATCTCAGCTAATATTCAGGGAGCTTGAAGACTTTCTGGAAGGAAGAAATGTTAAACCCTGCAGACAAGCTTCTTCTCTAGAGTCTGGAGGTCAGCAGAGGAACCTGTCCAATGGGGCTGTTGACAACAACTTGCAACCTCTTGCCTAACCACCAAGCATGACCCAGGTGCAGGAAAACCACGTGCCTGGTGGCTGCAAGCACAAGGCTGCCCATCGCTGGGCACGTGATCGATTTCCCCTATTTCTGTTCATTTCTTGAACATCTCCTCCCCAGAGAACCCTTTTGCCCAACATAAAGGTGCTCTGAAGGGAGCCTGGTGTGAATTCTTCTCGTCTTTGCCCCTGCTTTTGTTGTTGTTAATAAAGCCTAAAGAGCAGATGTTCGAACACAAATACTCAACGCACACCATCCGCAGCCAACAAATCTCTCCCATGGCACCTAACCCAGGTGAGCACCGTACCTCCTCACCACACTGACTTTTCACAGCCTGGGGAATCCATCTCACTGCTGTCCAGGAAATACTCTTGTAAACCAACGACACAAGTGCTAGAGGCCCCTATTGCCAACTGCATGGCCCCTAGTTCCCACGTGCCGGTCTCCAAACCCAGTGGGCATTGTGGGACAGGGAGCAGATCCTCCCTGCTTGCTCTCAGCCTCACAGGAGATCCCTTCTGTGCAGCCTTCTTCAGCATTTACCGCCTCCACCCCTCCAAATTTCCCCAATGGCAAACCAACCCTGTCGTTCTGACAGTGAAACTACCAGTGCCATGGGCCATGGCGGGATTTCAAGGAGAAAAAAGGCACCCATAAATCCTTTCTCACTCTGGAAATCAACTGGGTTTCTCCTCTTGGAGGTACTAACACAGCAAATCTCCAGCCGCTCCCAATCCTCCACCCCCAGCACTCCTCTGAACCTTCCCCAAATCTCTCCCACATGAATCAATCTGAAGGCAAAGCTGGCAAAGCCTTCCAGCACCCACCAACCAACTCCACCATCGTGCTGTCAGGTCCCGCTTCCGTGATGGTCTCTAGGTGCACCAGGAGAGCAGCTCCCAGTATATTCACTGGGAGAGGGGCCACTCAAGTGAGCCCCGTGCTTAGCTGGGGTGAAGGCATCACCTGTAAGGCTGCCCAGCTTTTCGTGGAACAGTGTGGAGTGACCCTGCTTAGCACTGTTCATTTTTCTCTAGCTTGCGAGGTTTGGAGATTGGTTCAGATAAGCGTCCTCAAGCTTGCATGCTTATCTGCGCCATCTCCCAAACGGCTTTGATCTGCAGGATTTGGCTGCAGCTCTCAAAGTTATCTTGAGAAAGCTTGTTCTGGGGAGAGTTGTTCCTCTGATTAACAAGAAAAAGCTTTCTTAGTGGCTTTGAGCACTTTCAGCCCTGGCTGGAATCAGGGAACATAGCAATGTCTGCACACAGAGAGAAGGAAAAAGTCAAGCAAACTTCTCCTTAAAGCTTCACTTGGGCTCAGCTGTCACTTCAGCTAAAATTTGAGGTCAGTTATTTCATCTTGCTTCTTTTTCCCACTGTGTTTAACGCTGTCTCACACCCCCACCACCACGTGGGTCAGTCTGTATATACAGGTTCACGCCTTGCGTTTATGCATGGCTTTACATCATCCGTATCGTATGCAAAACACCTGGGAGGAAAGCTGGCTGGACTGGCCAGGAAACCAAGTCACTAATGGGCTGGGAGAACTACGCAGGGCAAGGGAGAGGGATTTGTCCGGTTGAGGGCAAGTTTTTAAAGATACAATATTGAATTAAATAGCTGAAACAAACAGCCCCTCTCTCAAAACCTCCAGTGAAGGAAACATAAGCCACACGTAAGTACGTGTTAATTGAGTCAGATGCTAATTTTCCAGTTTACCTTCTGCTTGGCCAAAGCTTTAGGAAATATTCGTTGCACTGAAAAGTATCAAATTTAACTCCTGTTCTTGAAAAATGCCAGCGTGGACTTCCCCACTCTCAGGCCATCATCACCCCATGCAAGATTTCTTCCCTGTAGGAACATCGAAGGAGGAGGAGGAAGACGGTATTAAGGAAAAGGAGGAATTACAGAATTAGCAATGAAGTTTATAGTGGGGAAACTACCCCGAACATATCCCGCTGCCCTCACATAAGAGATAAACATGCATTAAAAAAACACTACTCAGGGAGGGGAAAGAAGTGTGAACAGCAAAAATATGTATATGTGTTTTAAATAATTTTTTTAATTGTTGAGGCAGTAATACTTGGTTCATGGAACTGCAATATACAGAGAGGTGAAATAAATAGCTTATATATATATAATATATATAATATAGCTGGTTTTAAAATATTCCCTTATCATTGGTGTACTAGGTCATCTTGTAGTCACTTGAATGTATTTAGCAGCATTCTCCAGAACTGAGCATAATGCAGGATCACGGAGCCGTGACACCTTATGTCGTCAGAAAGGTTACAGAAGATCGATGCGTTGAGAACTCCACGGAAACTCAATCACTGCGGCACACACCATCTTGTCTCGGGCCGGCGTGCAGCAGACAATAAATAGATTACTGCAAAACCGGCACTTTTCGGGGCAGGGTCTCAGTAACTTTGGGAAAGAACTTTGGTTTTCTTTGGTTTTATTTATTTATTTTTAATAATTACTTTTTTTTTTCCTCTGGGGATATGCTTGAAAAGTTGTCCTTTCCAAAAAAGCAAAATAAGCACCTGTGTATCATCAACAACAAGAAGTCAATTTAAATAGAGCAGTTCATTTTCTTTTTCAAGTCACAATAAATCCCTAACAGCTTTTCCCCAGCGTTTGCCATCTAGTCTTTTATTAATTTTTTTTATTTTTATTTTTTTTAAACACAATGTACAAAAATAGAGCTTCTTCCTTATTTTTAATGTAAAAATATTCCTCTGGTGCAGTTTTTTTTTTTTGGGGTTTATTATTGTGACACTGTTTTTGTCTATTTTTAACTGGGGTTGGTGGGTCGTATTCTCTTAGTCCTCTTGGTGACTGTTGTGTACTTGAAAGGTTTCTGTATCTCCACTTGCCCCTTTGGGTACCTCTTCATAAAATGTACATCTTGCTGGTTTTCCCGGGTCTTGGGCCCTTTTCGTGGCCTCCCTTTTTTGGTGAATCCAACATACCAGCCTGAATATTTTGCTGACATCAGTGCCGTATAGTTGTTTTCTAGGACTTTTTCAATGAAGACACACTCCTTGCTGGTACCATCAGGCTGAAAAAGGGAAAAAAAAGAAAAAATTTATTATCCAAATGCAAGCTCAGTGACCAAAACCCAATTTGGCATCAATAAAATCATCACATCTGGACCTTGTTTTTCATTCAAACATTGTTAATAGGAGCAGTAACAAACATCAGCTGAAATAGAAATGATTTAAAAAAAAAAAAAGCATGAAAGCATGAGGTCATCACTTCATTTTTTTAAACACTCCTATCCAAGGAGAGAAAGATTTTTCAAAAAGACAACAGTTAAGTTTACCCAGTCCAGCTCCTTCAACTGCAAGCAAAGCAAGACATTTATCTTTGCTTTTTCCATTAGAAAAGGAGGATGAATTGAACTCATGCCAGGGAAACACCATACTTAATCAGAAAAAATAAAAAGTCAGAATCTCATATGGGCCAAACAACAGTCTTTACCCTTCTACCACTCACTTTTGATATGTTTTCTGAAATACCTTATGGGCTTGCATCCATAACTACCCAAATCCCACCAAAATCATTACAAGCCTTAGTCTAAGCCTTCCCCGCACTTTGAAAACTCTCCCCCGCAGCATCCCAGGCGCAACACCTGGGAAATAAACCACGCGTGGAGCTCTGGGGATGAGCCAGAGGGGTGCCGGAGGCATCGAGGTCCCTGACCCCGCTCCGGTCCCTGGGACCCTGGAGACCCCCGAAGCCAGCGGTTATTTTGAAGCCGCACTGCACGCCCCAGGCTTGGCTCCCACTCGCATCCCCGAGCGACATCAGCAGCGAGAAGGGCCGTTCCCACGCTGGAGCGGCTCCCCAGATGGGACGGCATCCCGCCGGCATCCCGATGCCGCTGCAGCTGGAGGACTATGTGGCAGCAGCGTTCTCAGCCACCAGACCCACCCCAGCTCCGCTGCCAGAGAGGGTGACGCAAGGGCCTGATTTTACACCTCTGCTTGGTTTTCTTGTTTGGAAGAGGGTTTCATTTCTGGTGGCAGAGGGGACGTGGTCCTTCCCCTTTCCCGACCTTTCCATCTCAGCCTAAAAGCAGCCACCCGAAACTCAAGGACCTGGCTTAGGAAGCCGTGTCCCTGAATTACTTTCCTCCTCACAGAGGGAGCCAGGATTAGCACAGAACTGGAGGCCAGAAGCTCCTGAGCATGAGAGCTGCTCCCCAACCACCCTGCAGCAAAACGCCCGCCCTGCCGGGACTCCTTTCCCAATGCAGCTGCTGGGTCGAGATTTTGGCAAACAGGGTTTGGCTCAGCTCGGAGATCTGCACGAACAGACCCAGAACTGGACTTTGAATGCAGCAGCACATGGATCTCGGGCTGGATTCAGGACTCTAATTTACACAGCACACACAGCGCTGGAGGAAGTTGCAGCATCACACAACAGCATCTTTAAGTCCTTCAGCGCAGAGGAAATTCTTCTCACCTATAATCTTCTGCCAGAAAGTATGTTTTGTCCTTTAACTGCTGAGTTACTGGTGCTGCACCCAGAACGTCACACGCCGTTGTGTGCACCGGCACTTTGTTATATGCCTCAAAACATATTAGGGAGTAGGTACGGACTCACTTCAGTCCTGGATGTCGTCTCAGCTCTGGGTGTTTTATGGATTCCGAACACAGATAAGCGCAGTGTGGAGCACCATACAGGACTTAATCTAATGCTCAGCAAAGCCAAAGGAAGGATTTCCATCGTAATACTAGCCCAATCCAACTCCCCCCTGAAGTCAAATAATGAGTTTTTCAGCACTGCAGGCCTATGCCTGCTGCTACACTTACTATTAAATTCTCCCCATCCAAACTAAACACTATCAGACCCTCTCGGTCTTTAGCCATTTCACCCACCCCATCCCTGGGGGGGACAGGAAAGCCACAGCAGTGTGACCAGCACAGCACCTGCAGCGATGCTCAGGGGGTCCTCTGGGCATGACAGCCGGGGCGAGGAGCCCAGCCTCACACACTTACCACCCCTTCCCAAAGGCCTTTTTTCCTGCTTTTTCCTAGAAGCCTTCCTAAGAAGTCCTGCCCAATCCCAGCAGAATTTGGTGCAGTTTGTCGGAAAGGCAGGGGATCACAGGACAGGAGGGAAACCACTGGGGCCGAGCTGGCTCAGGCTTCCCCACACTTCTGATTCCCAAATAACTGTGTACGAGCTACAAACAGAGCTGTGAGACGGGAACCATCAGGTACAACAACCCAAGCTCGAGTCACGCAGGCAACAACAGGGGAAAGGCTTCATCATCGCCAGCCTCCAGGACCAGCCATCCCTCCCTGGCTTAATACCTTTAGCAGAGCTTCAATTCAATCCCTGCAACAATATGTGATGTTTACCCTAAAATCATCAATGCACCATCCTGCCTAAAGGGTTTCATTACCATGGCTCGGTCTCATTAAGAGGGCACGGGAGATCATGGCAACTTCTGCATCAAACATGCTAATCCAGGGTCCCTGTTCCCTATACCTGCCCCCTCTATGGGGGCAAAGCCAGCTCTGCCATAGGACCGGCAATCTCCATCCCAGGCTAGGCACAAAGGCCCTAATTTTATCATCTACAACTGGAAGCTCACAAACACTTTAATGAACAGCAGAACTGGGCAAAGCTCAGTGGTTCCAGTTCCTGGGGGGGTCGTTCTCCGAGCCCTGGGTTTGATCAAAGCCACATGAGTGGGGAAGGGGGAAATCAGTCGACACCACGGGGTTCCACCAGGTTTCAATGGGAAGCCGTAAAACCAGCCCCAGGTTTCTCAGGGCTCAGCCCACTACAAACCTTTCCCCGATGAATGGCGGATTTTTAAACAATACCATGGCTGAGTTTCAAATCCACCCAAACCCAGGTGCTGATGAACCGACCGGATCCATACCGCAGGGGTAGCAGGTAATTGGAAGGGCTGTTTCCCCCACGCTCGTGGAAAGATCCTGGATTTGAGCCCTGACCTTGTTGCTAGGAGAATTAAGGCATTTTCATGCAATTTGGGAGGTTTCCGTTTGTACTGCAATGTCAGTTTCTCATGGAAAATGAAGACTGGAATGAAAAGAAAATGTGTGTGTAGGAGGGGGGAGTTATTCTATTAATAACAAAAAACTATTTACTTATATCTTCAAATTTGCCGACAGAGCCCAAGACGGAGACAGGAGGTGGAGGAATTACAAGGTGCAACTTCAGGCCAACCTCAGGGCTAATTTGAAGTAAACAAGGTGCATGAGACAAAATAACTTCGTTCTGGAAGAGGAAGAGCTAAATGATTTGATAACATGAAATTACAGTAACATTTACAAGTACCTCGAGATAAATCTGGATAAGGACCTCACTTCGCCAAACAGAGAATTCCTGTCCATGGTAAGACACGTCAGAGACAGACAAATGATTTTCAAATACTTACAAGATGATTTTACAGCATCTGTTATAAAACCCAACAGAATCACTCACATGCTTTACCCACGCCATGGAGAGCTGGACCTATGGTAATCTAGCAGAGGAAAAAGCAATTTATAAGGGTTTTCAATAATTTTTAAGTGTCACCTTGTTTTCACCACGCGCCCATCACTTAAGGTCTAATCATGTCCCTATTTAAATGACAGCAAAACACTCATTGGGTCTGTTACCCATCCCCTCGCTCCTCCAAAGAGAGGAGGATGGAAGAGAAAAAGGACATGGCTTTGGCCAAGCATGACTCCTTGCTCCAGCTGCCTGCTCTCCCTTCCCCAGGAGCTCCTAGTGCAAACGCTTGCTGCCGATACTGGGCTGCACCCTCTGCCGCCAACGTCAGCCGGGAGATGCTGCCAAGCCGCATTTCGTATATACTTAGCTGTCAGGATGCACCTTGCAGAGCACTCGCCCTTCAAAACGGGGAGGTTTATGTTTTGAACTGATTCTTTAGAATAAAGAAGAGCTCTTGAAAGCCTCGGAGCTGCGCAGAAACTGCCTGGCCTGGTGTAACGGCACTGCCACGTGGTGGGGAGGACCCGCACCTAGCCCCACATCCCCACCAGCCCCAGAGAGCAGGGTGGGCGCAAGGGCTTTGCAGCCCCGAGGTGTCCCACATGTGCTCGGGAACGAGCTGCTCCCGTGTTTTGCTCACCACCGTCCCACAGGCGGCATCTCCAGCCAAGCTCCCCGCGCAGAGCAGGGCGAGAGCCATTGCAGAGGCACAACCCTGCTCCTGCAAAAGGCATGGGCTCTCTTCAAGTCAGCACCTCCTCGTACGTGTGACGAGCAACCCCCGGATTGCCAATTTTGCCCCAGGGGCTGCTGCCCGGCCATGTGATGAGGCCGTGCCACCACGGAGGTGACAACTTGCAGCTCAGTTCTTTGCAGAGAAATTATTCAGAGCATTTTTTGTTTAAATGCACCACTAACAGCCATGGAAAGACATGGTAGCTGTTAGCCAGATTTCTGACAAATGCCTCTAAAATGCCTGATCTAAAGGTCGTCTTCCACAGAAACCGCTTGGGCATCACCCAGGTCTGCGCAGAGGCGAAGGAAAGCGCAGCGGCGCTGGTAAAGCCCGAGCAGCACGAAGCACAGGCTGCGGCTGAGCATCTCCTGTAAATAATAGCTGGGCAGCAGCCCCAGCCAGAGTGAGTCGCTGCCCAGGGACAAGGCAGCGGACCCGAGTGGTCCCAGTCCCTTTACCGAGCGGGGTTAAGAGCGGCAGCAGCCATCCGAGGCTCCCCCTCCAGAAAGGGATGGCTCAAGTGCGGGACTGTTTATACGCCACCGGCCAACTCCATCCGTGCGCGGCTGAAGCAGCGGAGCCGAAGGAGCTGCGCTGGAGCCAGGGGCTCTCCGAGTGCCCTGAGCTTACCAAGGAGAAGCACCGGATTGTTTGTGCAGAGCATTTGGCGACAGGCTCTCCATATTAAACATGAAACATGTTGAACTGACACTAAAGCAGAATTAAGTGCCAAAGCATTTGCTGCTTCTACAATTACACTCCGGAGCGCTTTGGTGCTCCTGCTCTCCTTTTTTATGACCCAACTTGGTCTTATTGTAGTTTGGCTTTCTTGTTTTAAGTTCTCCAAATGGAAAGGATCAAAGGGCTCTTTGTTGTCGTAGCAGGAGCGCTCCTCCGAGCGAGGCATTCCTGCCACTAACAGCTTGCTGCTCAGGGGGAATTCGCGGCAGCCTCTGTGCCACCAGCCTGAGCCAAAGCATTAGCAGGTGCAGCAGCCGCCTCCGCCTTCTCCCTATTAGCCTGCCACACTAAGCCACCTGAGCAGCTTTTTATGGGAAAGGGAGGCCGGGGCAGGTTTTCTCATTTATGCTTCACAAATCTGGCTCAGTGGGCACCGGCAAATCCAAACTTCACTCGGCTTTTACGGCAACAATAAGCTCACGCAAGCGGCTCGGGGAACACCCCGGCGTGGGGAGAGATGCCTCCAAGACTGAAAGGTTTCCCTGTTTGCAAAGATCAGGGCACAAATTAAGCCCCACGAGTGATGTTGTGTTAAGCTGTTGTTAGCTAAGCTGACGTTAAAACACCTCCCCCCCTTCCTCAAACGATGCCGCAATTAGAAGCTCTCTGGGTAAGGTGACTGAATGCGCTGTTGATGTGCTGCAAATAATAACAAACACCAAACCATACGAAACACGTCTGTGACGACCCAGGAACGCTGGCATGGCACAGAGCACGGCCAGACTCAACCTTTCAAGTGAGAGGGGGATGACTCTCCTGTCCAATTATCACCTTTCTGCAAGTTCAGCCCCCCAGGCTCGAAGTCAAATTGTGGAGATATCAGCCCTTCATACAAGTGGGAGCACTTCCCTCTGCAAGGGAAGCAAGCCCCCTCTTCCTAAAAATCCTGGAGCAGGGAAAGCCACCGCTCAAGCAAAAGGTTTCCAAGAGGTGTATGCACCTAGTTTTTTTGCAAGGAAAAAGCCTGAAAAGAAAACAGACCCTTTCTACACCCCTCCCTCCCCCTCCGCAGACAGACAGACAGACAGAGGGGGTTCCCGAGCAGCGGTACCCCACCGTGCTGGATCTCACACCACCCCCAGGTGCGAGGTACACCCAACTGAGCTCAGCAATTATTTCAAAGGGCGGCTGAAAATTTCCCTCAAACGCTGGCGCTGTTAGATTCAGACACTGCATTATACGGAAGAAATCCTGCCCTGTATTTCCTAAGTTTCGGGGCGGTGACAGCAGGGAAGGCTTGGGTTTTCAGGAGGTGTGTGGCTCAGCGATCCCAGTAAGCCACTCCTGAAGCGTCCCCAGCTGAGGACCAAGGGCTGGTGCACCCAGCAGCACTGATAACCCCTATAAAGCCCCAGAGGTGTTTACACAGCATGTACCTAGTGACCTATGATTTCCAGGAAGCATATTACTTCTCTGTGGTTTTGCACAAGCTCAGCTCAAAGTCAGATGGGCAACGCTCAGAGCCTCCTCCAGACTCACTCCACATGGCTTGGAAAATCCCGAGTGGAAGAAGGTAAGGCAGGAGCTGTGTTAATATCGCGGCTTTTAGCACTGCCGCCTCTCCCGTCACACGTACATCTTTTAAAGGCAGGTCAAAAAGCACGACAACGAGGTGGGTACAGCAGCTGCCAGATCCAGCAGTGCTGTGGGAGACACAACCCCCTCGCAGCACGGCAAGTCCGAGTGCTCTGGCTGCTGGTAAGCTCGGCCCAGCACTTTATAGGCATTATCGGGACAGATCCGTCATAAGCATCCTGATGCTCAGCATCCTGGATTTATGGTAAGGCATCCTGACCACAGAGACACCTCTTGACCCAAATGCACATTCTTGCTCCTACACCGGGCTGTAAATCAGGGAAGCCACATCTATAACTGCCAAGAGTTACTCAGCTTCATGCACGCTTCCTCCGGCTCTCTGGCCTCTGAACCTGCACAATCCTCCGAGGAAAATACTTAGGAGTCATGATGGGCAGTTCAATAAAAGTGTCTGCCTGCGCAGCGGAGAGGTTAATTATGTATACAGGACATCTAAGTGCATTCATGAAGCAGGGGAAGTAATACAAAACCCACGCGGAGGAGATTCTCTGAAGAGAGGGCGCGTCTCCATTCAGAGGCCGAGTTTCAAAGCAGCATTGCCCATGTTTGCACCCAGCTGCCCGTCGCACTGGGGGTACATCCCACCTCTCCTGAAAGCATGTGAAAATGGGCACTGTCTTGCATACGTGGGATGGGACCTACAGGCCGCGCAGAGCCCTGTCCCTGTTTCTGCCAGACACAAGCCGCAAGAACCAAGGAAGGACGAGAATGGCTTAGAATTTTTCTTTCCTTCTACCTTTCATTCAAAAACTCCACTTTTCTAACTAAATCTGTTCCATAACCCTCACACTGCCCTAGAAGAGCATTTTGTCACAGGATAAACAGGAGGATACAGTGATGGAAGGAGTGTTTGTAGGGATGAACCGAGCAAGGCTGAGGCTACGCCAGGACGTGCCTCCTAACCTGCTCCTTCCATCACAGGCACGTGTACTGCCAACAGTACAGCAGGACAGCACATATCCATAATTAGAGCAAACTAGGTTGGCTTCATCTGGAAAGACGTACATTTGGTTAACAGAAATTCCTAACTGCATCTCAGAGAGCTACATGTACTCACTTTTAAATGAACTTTATGAAACCAATAGAAAATTTAGGAAACCTTAATTTAAGTCAAAACTGCAGGCTTCCTGCAACAGGAAGCTACTGCTTCAGGAGATCTGAAACTACAGGCAGGTTTCAGACATGACATCTGAGCAGATCTATGGCATCTACCATTACCTGCACCTACCTGACCCAGTTGCACGTATGCTTCTAGGTGCTAAGTATGGCAAGAGCTGGGAAGGCATTTTTACCATCCCTACAAAGCAGAACTGTTGGTTAAATGCACTGCCAGGGTTTGCTGTGTTTCCTTTTCAAGCAGGCATTTTCAGCCTCCACCAAGACTCCACACGCTAGTCCTGAACTTTCTATAAAAGCCAACTAAGAGCAGCAGCATATTTCATGCAGGCTGAAATTCATAGGGACCTATGCCACTATAGGAAAATTTTTTCAAAAATTGTTTAAAACAGCATGTCTAGATGATTAGTGGGGCAAGAACACAGGACTAGAACAGTTGCTGAGCCCATAGCAGGGGTGGTAAGTCCCAGATTTATACACATTAAACAAACATACACACTGACTTTTTAAGTTATCATTTCAAATGAGTGCAATCTCATTCAGCCGACATTCTGGTAGTGACACCAGTTTCCCTGGGGCAAGTTTAAATCAGTGGAATTTAGGACCAAGAAAGGCCATTGATTGATTGTCTGCAGAATGGTATTAGTTCTCTTCATGTCAAATTATATTACTAAGAAAAAAGAGAAATCCATCATCAAATCAAGTGCCATCCATAAAAAATTATCATCCAGAATTGTTTCAGCCTGTGAATGACAAATTTCCATCTGTATACAACAAACGCAAGGCTTTCAAGACTTGTTCTCCCTTAGGAAAACTTAGTATCTTTAAGTACCCAAAAGACAATGTAAGAAAATGTCAAGAACAAAAAATGTATTTAAGCAAGATCTACTTTGACCTTAAAAATGGTATTGTAATGGCCATATCAAATGGACTATCTTTTGCTACTATTAGAGCATAGGTTTTATCCTCCACTTCAAAATTAGCCTCCATTCTCACTTCATCTCCAAAAACAAATTGAGAGTCAAGTAGAAAAAGTCCTGAAACAGCAGGATCCCCCCTGACTGCGCACCTCAGCTGCATCCACTTGAGGAAGACAAGGCTGCATTGTTTTGTTCCTTGTTGCAAGTAAAATATATCAGTGTATTTGCAAAGTAACATTTAGAAGAAACATTACCCTCATCTTAGAGACACTCAAGACCAACAAAAATTGCACTTGGGAGATAAGATGCTCTGAGGAAAGCAATTAAATTCAACTTAATACTTGTCAGCACAAGATGCATATAGCACACCCTCTCCACCCAAACAGGGTGAGGCATGACCAGGGCTCAGAGATCCCCTCTCAATAATTTTAATTAACATTTAACCTTAGGGAACTGAAATATTCCAACATGACACACAGCTGCAGCCACCAAGAAACACAGGGGACAGGATGTTAGCAGCTTTATGGTGACACTTGCTCCTTGAACACAGAAAGGATTAAATTAAATTATCATGTACCCTTCAAGAAGGTGGTATTTTTCCCCTGGAAGGGGGTATACAGCTTCCAGCCATGGGATAAGAAAAAGATTTAGAAGAGGGCAAGCTTACAACCTTGGTCTGCAATGTGAACCTTGACTTTGCAGAACTCCAGTTTGGGAAAGAATTGATGCTTCTTAGGAATATCCAAAGGAAAATGTGAAGTTTGCTAAAGAGGAATTGCAAGAAATCTGTAAACTTGTTACACAGCTTCTCCAGTGACCAGACACAGCCTGGAGATAAAAGGCCAACACTCACATCCTCAGCTGAGCAACTGCGACTCTCTAGCACAAAACCAGTATCATGAAAAAATTTATTTTTTAAAATGAAAGGATAAGGGACCTTTTGCTTTACTTTAGAGGAAACGCTTAAAGCATTGCAGCTGTGCTGAGAAGCTTAAGTTAACTGGAGATGTTCATATATGGCTAAAAGGTGACTATGGCGACCTCTTGACCACATGGCCTGGCCCATGCAATGATGTATTAAGCACCAGTCCCATCTCGGATGTTCCCACTACGATCCGAAGAAGCCCTCCTTGCAGGATTCACAGCTCATATCATGCACAGATCCCCTACCCAGTTTGGTTAAAGCAAAACCTCCTCTCCTTGCTCAACTTGAGAGGATCAGCATCCATCGCGGGTGCTTAGAAGACTGCAAGAACTGAACGGAGCACAGAAGGACTTAGCATAGACCTTAAATATTCACATTGCTCTTTTAAGATGTTAGGTGATGTCCAACCAACACTGTCACTGTTCTGCCTGGCAAAGCAGCTAAACACAAATCCAACCCCAGCAAAACACTACAAACGTAAACATGCTTAACGACACGCTCCATTTATGAAACCCATGATCCAAATCCATCGGACCACGCAGGTAAACTGTACATACAGCACGAACAACTGATCAGCGAAGGGAAGACGTTGGTAAATGCCTATGTGGTGGCATAAGCCTCTCTCTCCATTCAGTGCCATGAATACCACAGTCTTCTGGCTCAGACAGCCTTCAGGGCTTTGGCATCCAACCTTAGGTGCACACACAGACTCTGTTAAGAATTGATGTAGTTTTAACCATTTGTGAAACAAAGAGGTCTTGTCCATAGAAGCATGTTTCTTCCATCTCCTCAACCTCTTGTACCATGTGAGCTCAAGCACTGCCAGCGTTCCTCAGCTACCCCCATTCTCTCTGCAAACTCTACCATCTCTCCTTCCCAAGTCTTGCAGCCGTTCAGTGTTTATCAGTATCCACCAAACTGCTCTCCCTCTTCTGCACACAGAGCTTCAAAATGACCTCTACGCTCACTGCAACACTGAGATCAGCCACCTACTATCCAACACCACTACAAAACAGCTAAGCTTCTTCCACAAAATTCATTACCCACATTCACATCATTTTCCCCTCTCCTTCCCACCTCCAGAGAAACTTCTGTGCAAAACACTGCTGTAAACAAATCGTCACAAACACAGAACCAGGTCAAGGCCCATTGCTCACAGCAAATATTAACACTGCAAAGGTCCAGTGAGCTCGCACAAACTCCTACCGCTTTGAAGGAACCACTGCGGCATCGGAGCCTATCCACTTTTGTGCCAAGGCAGCCTCAGTGCAACAAACACTGGAAAGTAGTGTCACTGGTCTCAACCATAAACGGCTTCTTGGGAATCATTACACGGCTGTGCCATCCAGAGCGAGGATTCCCGGAAAATCCAGGTAACGCTCGGCATCTGACGGCTGCCTCTGCTCAAGGACAGGAGCTGTTCCAGCTGGGCTCCTGCTGGCCAGGGGTGCAAACCAGCACGGCTGTACCCACCATCGGGCTGCCACAGCTCGTGCCCGTGCTGCTTACAGCTTCACAACGGAGGGCAGAGCCCCCGCAGCCCCTTAGGGAAGGTGCACGATGGGGTCTGGCCAGCTCTCAGCACGTTACACCTACCAAGAAGTAACACGGCAAATTGTTGTGTCCACCTACCCTGAGACTCCGTGATAACCACATCCCTACCACAACACCTAGCAAGCCCTCCTTGGGGAATTCTTCTGACGCATTTCCAGCACTGTAAAAATTTGAAACTGCAACAGATGAACCAGGTGATACAAATTCCACCAGCATGCACAAAAGTTTGAATGCAATGTTTCAGGTTGCCCAGCAATGGGAAAGGAGCAGCTGCAAAGCTGCAGCGTTACCAAAAGCCTCATGATATTTGGGGGCTGAGAATGGAAGAGGGTGATTGCTGATTTTAGCTTCCACTTCTGCTTTTAATTTCATGAGAATCTCAGCTTCTAAGTTTTCAGAACAAGAATCCAAAATTTTTTCCACTAGTTGCAGGAAAAAGTCCGATGAGGTGAATGCAGAAGATTCTAATGGCTCAACTGAAAGAAAACTGGTTTTGTCATCTCATTGCTTTTAAGACCTTTGCAATCCTGCAGGCCCTCATTCAAGACTTTTTGACAATTGAGGCTGGTTTCGGCTCAGGTCCCTGTTCAAAATATGACAGGGTCCAAGGCTGCTTGGCTCCAGTTTCCATTGAAGGCGTTTATTTAGATGACTTAAACTAAAACAAACTCACAGGGGAGCGAAAGCCTAGGAACAGTTCACTTTAAAAAAAAAAAGGACCAATCCCACCCTATATGAAGAACCAGACTGCAGTTCAAAATGAGATCTGAGCGAGATCCAGCAAAAGCCATGTCAAGTTTTGCTTTCACATAAGATGCCAAGTCAGAATAGTTTATGGCTGAACATGTCACGGAGAGATCCGCGAAACGCACGCTATTAAACCCGACACCCCACTAATTCTGGTCGTGTTTTTGTTGCAAATTCAGCATTCAGCCCCAGAAATTGTTAGGTTTTACAAGCCCCTTTCAAGCAACCCAAATACTGTGCAACTCTGGGAAAAATACTGGATAAGCATCAAAACTCTGTGAAACTCAGAGTTCTGCCCCAAACCCAAGAATGCAGTTAGGCATGGTTTTAAATACACAAGCTGAGGAGTGCAAACACCTCATCTACTGCATCAGAGTTTCAAACTGCAAACCTCTGAGTGTCCCTCTGTCCTCACCGCGCACCTCCCAACATCTTTGCAGCACATTTGGCTGTCGGGACAGATGCCGGCACAGGCAGGCACTGGGAAAGCTCGCACCCAAATGCAATGCAGGACTGGGGCACGCAAAGGGCATCAGGCTCGGAGCTCACCCCTGAGTCTCCTTGTCCCAGGCTAACACAGACCCCGGCCTTATGGCAAGGCACTGGTTTCCCACCATCAAAGTTAGCTTTTCAAGAAAGCTCAACCTCAGCCTTGACCAAAGTCAACTGATGAAAAAGCTGGTCCAAGTACACTGATAAGGCTTTGGAGAACCCACCTGGTGTCTCCTACCCAGGTGAGTCTCCTTGTCCTACAAAGGGTGGCTCCCACTGAACCACCAGGAGCTCCTCTAACATAACATGCTCCTTCTCCCGTAAGGCCAGAGGTATTATAAAGGGCCAAGACCACATGGATGGGCCACAGCGAGCGCCTTCACTCTTTGATGCTGTCGGAGTTTTTTTAGCCAACTTTCCTGACTAAACACAAACACGCTTCAAGAAAACCCCTATTTTAAAGCTGTAATGTAAACAACCCCAAATTATTACTATCCCCTAAAGGCTACTGCTGGCAGGCATCAGTGATAAAGCTCTGCCAGAGCAGTCTGGCATCTAGCAACAATTTGTTTGTTGTCCTGCAAAAATACAGAGAGCCTTGCCATATGGTATTAGCAACTTTCTGGTAACATTAAGAAATATATTGGCTTGGAAAGCAGTTATCACACCAGAAAAAATTTTATGTCTGAGAGGCAGGTCTATGCTGTAAGTGGTATCAGCACAGCGGTGCTGGTCGGGGGGTCCAGCAGAGCCATGCCACCTCCAGCCCCTGGCACAGATGACGTGCCCCTGGCACAGCCACACTTCGGCTGGCACAGCTTTTCCTCAGGAGCTGGACCGCGCTCGAGGGCACAAGCTCAGCACTGCTCATCTGTGCTTTGTGAGCACCGGGAGGGCTTCAGCGCTACAGACGTAGCATCGGCAAAGCTGTCCCCAGAAAGCACCCAAGTTACCTGTCATCAGTCTGAAGCAATGCCTCGGCCACCCCGACAGGCTGTGGGGTTCCTACTTTCCACTGAACAGCTTTTTCCCACTGTTTACATTAAACACAGAGAACAGAGAAATAAAGCCAAACTCACTAAAATGCTTTTTCAAAAATAATGCACGTATACGATGCATTTAAAAATAATGCATGTTTACTATAATGATTCTCTGAGAGTGTGTGTATACCAGTCACTGAGGATTTTTGAAAGAAAACCCAAGGAGATGGTACAAGTCAGCATGTGGATTTGGTGGGAAATCACCTATTGTATAGTATTGCATGCTCTCATGCTTGAATTCTTAGGAGGAGCTGAACTGATATAATGAGCAGTGACTTCTCGGGATACAACTTTACTGCTCTCACTTTCAGTACAGCTGGCAGGGATGATACCCGTGATAGACCCCATTCTGTCTATCACTTTTCTAACTCTGCCCCTATTTCTGGACTTTTCTCTGTAGCCACATCCTCCCTCAGGAGAAGGACTTGCCCCCATTTACAGTAGCGCGGGAGCTTCCTGCAGACTTGCAGTACCACGATTACAGCCATATTGCGTGGAGCAGCATATACATGGGAGCACAGCACCCAACTGGCAGTCGCCACGCTGTCCCAACTCCACCTGCACTCTGAGTCCCATCCCACCCCGAGGAGACAGCTCCAGCACCCACCGCCTGCTTCTCCTTCCTGGAAGAGCTGAAGGAGTGACTTAACACACTGAGAGATGGAGCTGTTCTCAAAATGAAACCAACAGGGAACAATACTGCTGCTAGATCTGGAAAAGATGTAACCCACCTAATGCCATGGAAGAACATTAGTGGGATTGCTTGGAGCTTAGCTCTTTCCCCATTGTTCTCAAATCTTCTGGATTCCTTCCAGTCATTACTTACCTTCCCTGTTGCTGTATCTTGCTCTGAAAACTGATGTCTCCCTTGCCACGGTCTCCTCTCCTCCCACTTGGCAGCTTTGCAGGAAGCCAAGGTCCGCTCTCCTCTGCCCTTGGTCAGTCCAGAAAAACAGGCCTGTTCTCTCCCTTTATAGCTGGGAGTGCAAAATACTCTCCTTACAGATACCTGCTATAACCTGAGCACTAGTCTCAACCAGACTGCGTGATCCCACGGGTGGCTGGTAGAGAACCACAGGAAATTCCCTGGCAACGGTGCCTGGGGATTGGGAGATGCTCTGATCACCACGTTCCAGCCACTAGCCCTAACAGCACAAACAGAGGAAGGGGCAGGGCTTTGGTCATCGTGTTATGGTGCCGACAGACCCAGTTTAAGCTTCACAGAGATCACTGACTGCTTGCAAATGCTCTCCTGACGAGAGGAGTGGGACAGGGCAGGGAAAGGAAACCTCTGCAGCCCCCTGCAATTCTAGAGAGCATGAATTTGCTGTAAGCCAGGCTCAGCAAGAGTGGTTAGAGGTGGCCAAGCTAATTAACAGCCACCTGCTCACACCCCAGGCTACTATTCCTTGCTCCAGAGACTTAAAAGACTTACCTTTGACAGCCTTCTACAAACATGAAGTCCCCACTTAGCACTGACATCCTTATCTCAATGCAAGAGATAAGAGAAGCTGAGGCAGAGAGAAAAACACAGAAGGATTCCCGAGCAGAACCACAGTTAGAAACTCAGAGCTCCTCCAAAGACACCATAAGCTCCTCCTCTCCCCTAGCACCAAATTATTGCAAATATTCAGAGTTCTTGTGTTCTAGGTAGCCAGTCACATTGTGCCTTGTCACAAGCGGACAAGTCACATTATGCCCCTCCTTGGAAGGAGAGCTGAACCTTTCAGAGTCCCCTTCTCCCCTGTGTTTGTAAGAAGCCTGAGATAAATATACAGGAATAAAAATTTAAAAAAGACAAAAAGTTTTTAAGAAAAGCACCTGGCATTCCTGTTCTGAGTTTTCATATTTTAATCTCTCTCCTTGTAATATAACTCCACCATAAAGCCTGGAAAAGAGAAGGCTCCAGGGACACCTTATTGCAGCCTTTCAGTACTTAAAGGGGACCTACAATAAAGATGGGGACAAACCTTTTACCAGGGCCTGTTGTGATAGGACAAGGCGTAATGGTTTTAAACTAAAAGAGGGTAGACTTAGACTAGATATAAGGAAGAAATTTTTTACGATGAGGGTGGTGAAACACTGGAACAGGTTGCCCAGAGAGGTGGTAGGTGCCCCATCCCTGGAAACATTCAAGGTCAGGTTGGACGGGGCTCTGAGCAACCTGATCGAGTTGAAGATGTCCCTGCTCATTGCAGGGTGGCTTGGACTAGATGACCTTTAAAGGTCCCTTCCAATTCAAACTATTCTATGATTCTACAATAAAGCTCAGTGGTCCATAGAAAACTTCAGCAAAATCAGAAAACTCAGGACCTACAATTTCTACATGTGTATACATGAGGCACCAAAAACCCAGAGGCAAAATAAAATACAGTCAGAAGTAAAAAAATAAAATTAAATGTTTCTTGGGCCTTCTTCAACATAACGCCAAGAATCAACGAAGAAACACAATCCAATTTGTTTTCCCCTGGTGCTGGTCACCTTTACCAGAAAGGTCATTCCCTGTACACCACCTGCCCTGTCTCCCATTTTCATAAGCAGCACGTAGAGCATCGGTGACCTCAGCAGTTGCACGCTGTGACAATAAATAAAGGTAGAAGCCTGCCCAAAACAACTCCGAGCCCTTTGGCCAATGTTGGCCGTGAACACACATGCGGTAACAACCAAGCGAGGGAGAAAACACAAGATTTGGGGCTCCTGAGAAAGCTCCATCAGATGGCCTCCAGTCAGAAACGCTGGCATAGGTGCAATTTCTGATAAATAAATAAAAAGACGCTAATGCTGCTCTTCTCAGCCCTGTGGGTTAGTATGTTTGCCTGCAACACAACCGGCTCCAAGGTGGGGAGCAAGCCCAGTCTCTGGAGCTCTTGCATTCATCACCAGTTCCAGCTGAGAACAACAACAACCTGCTCTGGTCTGTAATACCCTTTGTAGGTGATTATGGGAAACAAAAAGGACTAAATTCAAAGCAGGTTTTCAACTGGGAGGGATCCAAAACTGCTGACTGAGGAGGAGAACAAAGCCAGATGGCATATGCTGGTATTGTTAGGGATTATGCAGTGTAAGGCAATAGGAAATGAGCAGAGAAAAAGACCCGGTTTGGTCCCATGGCTCCTCTCTTGCCAAATGAACATACTGGGGCGACCGTGAAACAATCAGTTTATGGGTTTCATTCCCCTCCACCCCCAGACTGAACTTAAATATTTGTATAAGCCCAGGCGTAACTTTTATCTGATGTTTTCCTTGGGGTTTACTAGCTGTTTAGAGCATTCAAACTAAAAAGCATTCCCTCAAACTCTTGCCACAAAAAGAGCTGAAACTATGATACTAATTAAAACCACACTCTTTGGTATCAAGAAGACATGCTATTATTTTCTTTTTTTGCTCATGAGAAGCTGTTAATATGGGCAACGCGTCTGGAACATTTTCCTTCCAAACGCCATGCTCCGTACCCCCTCCTGCTCAGGTCAGCTGGTTTGTGAACTTGTCAGCAGCCTGGGGTGGGAAGGCTCACATTTACAAGAATAGATTTATTTATTTTTTTATAACAAACCATTTGCCAACTTAACATTATGAAAAGCACATCAAGAAAAAAACAAAAGCTTTGCGCTTCATGAAAGGTGACAAGCTATAGAACTGTCCTGCCTTGGTGCCCAATGAGCCAAATCAAGGGATGAATCTTGCCAAAATATACTGTATGTTTTGAAAAACAGCCTCTGACTTTGCCAGGATGGTCCTGGACACTCAGCGCAGACCAGGAAAGGATGTGGGTTGCACTGTGTACCACTGCTGACCCACCCTGGGGTAAGCTCTATTAAAGAAAAAGGTAAGTTTTCATGCTCATTTTACCCCATCTAATTTGAATGCTTCTAAGGTCTCTACTACTGTGGTATCAGCACCTCATAAACATTAACAAGATTATCCTTATAACATTTCAGGGAAAAGTGCTATTATCACATTTAAAGGATGGAAAACCAAGGCACCAAAAAAGACCAAAACCAAAACCAAAAAAAAATCAAAGGCCAGGTTTGTGTTCAGTGCAGTCTTCAAAAGCATCCATGTGTATCCTGAGAGGTCTAAATCCAGTTAAAAAATGAATTTCCTTGTCCAAGGTCAGACAATGGTGTCTCATTCAGAGCAGTAATTACACCACAGAAGTGCAGGAAGCAGAGAGAACCAGCTGCTTTGGTCCAGTCCCCCCAGAGCATCAATTTCCAGGTCCCCACCGATTTCGAGCAGCGTCCCGGCCACTGCCTGCCTCGCCAAAGCAGCTCCGCAGCGGATCAGGCAGGCTGCCACGGCTAGCGGCTGCCTGCGAAAGATCTGGGCTTAGTCTTGACAGAAGCATCCGCACTGCTCGCGAGGAAAACAAAAGTGGCAGGAGGGATCCTCCGGGGAAGGCACTTGTCCCGCAAGTGTCACTCTCGGGACCACAAAAGTAAATAATATTTCATCAGAGCAATTTGGTTTCTGGTTTCTGTTTGGGCGTGTGGCTTTTGCTGTGTTGACTCAAAACAAAACTCAGCTTCCCTTTTTCACAACCACAAAGATGCCAGATTTTAATTTCTGGTGGTGCAAAGTGCAAGCAGTGGAGGAGGGGCCTTTGAGGGCTGAGATATTTTTACATTTATTTTTTGGGAATATTTTAGCTTTGAGCAAGCTCCTGCCCAGTTAGCAAGCTTCTAGGTTCGCCAACAATACAGAAGAACTGCCTAAGTTACAAAAACAAGTTAATACATAAAAAAATATGACTTCGGCAAAGAAGTTAAGCTAGATGGGTGAATACACTGTAACTTGTTACATGTTTCCATTGTGCTGGGATCCAAAGTAACAAAATATTCCTGTAATGCTAGAACTGTGACGCCCAGTTCCAGTACGACGTTTGGATTCCAGTATTAGCTGTGCCACACCATCCCCTGGCTCACCACTGAAAGAAGCCTTGTGTTGCCTACCTCCCCAGCACAGTGCTCCGCGTTCCCTTTTATTTTGAATTTCCCTCCAAAGAAAGATCAAGTAACGAAGTTATTGCGGAGGCGGCCACAACACTGGGATGCCGACATGACATCTGACGTCAATTTAACGCAACCGTAAAGCGCAAACCCACCCGCGTCAGACGCACCGTCAGAGAATCCCAGGGCTGGCTGCGGAGCTGGATTTTACGGACGCGGGGGAGGGCTCGGGAAGGGCTCGGGCTGCTTTGCAAACCCCACATCCCCTCCATCCTGCTTCTCATTTGAGGCTGACAGGCAAAGCTTGAACACATCATTACAGCCTTGAGGAGGCTGCTAAAGGTAACACTCACGTTACAAATGAATTAATAGGAAACACTTACCTTCCCCACTAGCTTGCCTTTCCTGTTCATGCAAAGGTAGAAGTCTGTCTCCTTCCCTTTGATCCGGACTTGGCTGCCAAAAGTGTCTGTTTCCACTAGAAGCTGGGCTTGTAAAGGAAGAAGAAAAAAAAGCATTTACCAATGCGGTCCCATTAAGTCAAAGCATTCAAAGCTCATCAGCGCGTTGTCCCATTACCTCTACCTGAACCACACCACGCTGGGATGCTCTGAGAGGGAACAACCCGAGGAACCGCCCAGGGGCTGAGCTCTGGGCTTGGTCACAGCTGCAGATCTGACACGTCTCCGCCGACTCCTGCGCGGACGCTCCAGATTTAATGCCGGTTTAGTGCAGAGTATGCGTACACACGTGTGCGCTCCATCCGTCCACACCAACCCCACCACCCCATCAGCAACACAGAGCTCAATGCTAATGCTCTCCTTCATGCTGCAGGAGGTTCTTGGAGGGCAGCAACATGGATTTTATTCCCATGAAGATAAAAGATTAGCATGACAAGAATCAAAATCCTTTCCCCACAGCCAGCAGCCCTCAAACGCTGCACAGAAGTGGTCCAGCCACATGCCTGTGGTGCAAAACATCGCGGTGATCTCCTGAAGATCACCACAACAGCTAGCAGGGGAGAAATCCAGTGCTGCTTGTTCTGCGTGATGAACGCCCGCCCTGCAGATGTCCTCTGTGTGTCTAGCTATGTTCCCAGGAGGTCACTAACTGCTTTCTGGCAGTCCAGGTCCATGACTCCTGCTCTAGCTGGGAAAAATATGACCAATCTCATAGTGCCTCACACGTTTATTGAGGCCAGAGCTGGTTTGCAGCATTGCCAGGAGCCATGGTAGAGGACAGATTTCTGCTGCGTCTTCATAAACCACCTGCCCTGACACAATTGTACTTGCAGAAGTGGCCGAGCTGCCACCCAGATGTGTAGCATGCCAGCATCATCTCGAAAACCTAGACACATTCAAATTCAGCCTTTTATTCCGTCTCTGATCTAAACATGAATTCCAGTCATGCTCGAGGTTCAGATTCCAGGAATTTCCCTGGAGAGGCAGGAACAGGCAGACTGGACATTTTGGTTCAGATCCATCTCCGATACGGAGGGGGAGAAAGGAGACATGGTCGAAACACAATGCAAGAATGTGTAAGTGTCAGCAAGTGCAAATCCACGGTCCTGCTCTGGAAATACTCATGCTTGTAAGACCCGAGCCTTACCATAGAAACACAGCTTTTGCCAAACTCTGGAGAATGTTTGATCTGTGCTGCAAAAAGTCACATTCTTTTTGGCATTCATATTTCAAACTTTAAAACCCTCTAAGAGCAAATATGTTCACTGTAAGGATTTACCATGGGGATAGAAATAGGAGTTTGTTTCATTTAAACACGTTAATATTTTTCCCACTTGTAAAGTCAGCTTTTGGCTTCTGCAGCAAATATCACAAACCTTTAACTCACAAGGGCCCTAAACGGAGTTCTCCCTTTGCAGCTCAGTCACATATGCAAGTTCAGGGTTTTCCAGGTACTAGCTGCTTACATTTATTTAGATATGTTTGTTAAACCTGTTATCACAGGGGATGTTTAAAGAATACTTCTTTCTGACAGCAAGTGGATTAATACCTGCATTATAGCAGACTATTACTTGCAATCATGCATAAATATGGATATTTATCTAAGCCTTTCAGAAATGCACCATGTTTTGGGGGTATCTGTGATGGAGAGCAGCTTGCAAGAGACAACTGGATGCTGCAGGCTTTCTCTCCACACCTGCCAAGCTAGTACCAAACCAGTGACCACTTAATTGAGGAAGGGCCCCATGAACCAGAAATATCCTGTCATAGTAAGGATATCAAGATGAGCCAAGCCAGGACGGGGGAGGATGGCACAGAGTCAAACACAGGTCTTCCAGGGGAGGCTCACCAACACGGTAGATAACTTGGGGAATGCCCACTGCTCCAAGAAGTTCAGGGAAGCTGCCCAGATGCAATCCAGCATTAACCGACAAGGGAATAGCCAAAGGTATGACTACCTTTAAAGAGGTGACCGTGAAAGGTTTTCCCCTCCCATAAGCAGAGGACTAATGGTCAACCTCAGAGGTGGAGAGCAGCAGCCTGCACACGAGGGAAGGTTATGGAGCCAGCACAAGACGTCCCAAAGATTGGCCCAAAAACCACGGCCAACACCCAGAGCGCCAAGGAGTCACCCACAGATCTACAGTGTCGAATCCACCCAGGCACGCAAACGGACCCAGGGCCACCCACCAAAGGGGTCAAGCGAGGGCTCTGCAGCTTGCGCACAGGCAAGAACGGGACACGGCATGTTCCCGTCTAAGCTGCAAGGCATTCCCCGTCCATTCCAGTCCCAGTGCTGCAACTAAAGCTGCTAAGACTAACGCTGAATAATAGACACCGGTTTTGGCCAGCCAGAGTAGGAGCTAACACTGATAAAACACTCCAATGCGAGAGCCTGGAGCTGCAGTCCCGATGGACAGCCGGCAGCCCACACCTCTCCAACGCAGGTCCCCACCGGCAGCCTGCGCTCAGATGGACAAACACGGGGCACGCCGGCCTGCGTTCCCCACCCCCTCGCTCTGCAGCCAGTATGAGTAATATCCAAGCTGATTTTAATTTGAAAAATATCACCTTAAAAAGATGCCGGTTCCCTGCTGTGAAAATTAAAACCATCTGGATGGAGTGATTTCAAATAATTAATCTAGGTCTCCTTTGACACCGCTACTAATTAAAATATGATACCTTCCTCCCCCTCTTTAAATAAAGAATTTAAATAAAGTTTAAAGATCTAATAAAATAATGTCATAATTTAGAACTAAATGGAAGTCACCTTTCCTGTGGGCTGTAAAGGTTATGCCGGTGCTGAGATCCCTCCCGGGCTAGTGCCCAGCACGGACCGAGCAGCAGTGGATGGGCAAGCATCCAGTGCAACACCCACACCAGTAAATACACCAGCATACATACCCTAATGCCCCGAGGAGGCTTGTGAGCCCCAGAGATCATCCTGCACCCAACGTCCAGGAGCAGGGAGCAGAGAGAAGGAGGTTCAGCAGATGCTGTCTGCTCCCTGCTGTGACCCTAGCTGCCGAAGTACAGGCTAAGGCCACCCATAGACACCCAATTCTGAAAAATCTGAGTCTTGGGATGTTGGAAACATGTTCTTATTCCTAGGGATCCTTGACCTCCTTTCCTACAAGAGAGATCAGCGCAGCTTTAGGGTTGGGTTCATAACCCAGTTGGCTTCCAGCCTAAGGCACCCCTTACAGCTGATTCTCCTTTTTACAACAGGCATCTCCCTAAATTCTTTCAGGAGCCCAGACAGGGACCTTGGACAACACATCTGTCAGTTAACATCAGCTGGGATGAATCCCAGCCCTGAGTGCCGCAACGAGAGTTTCTGGGGGACGGAGGCCGGCCCCGCAGAAGGGGCTGCTGAGGTCTCCCCACCCCACTCACACGCGGCAGGAGAAAAGCTCAGTCACCACCAACAGGATTTAAGTTAATGTAAACTGGACTTGGCTTACTGTCTTGTCTCTATGATAAAGATGCTATGACCACAATGAAAGCACCAGGGAAAATCCAAGAGAATTTCCCTTGAGAGCGCAGGTAAAATAAGTCCCACCAAGCCGGAGCAGTGTCCCCACAGCAGTCTGCTGCTCAGGACACCTGACTTCCAGCTCCATTAGTCCCTGGATACACTGTACAGAGATTACAATCTTTATTTTCAAAAGCCCTGCACTCTAGCCTTCAGATCAGGTATTACTGTTTAAATGCTTTGACAGCTAGATATTCTGATATATTTTCGGGGAGGGGGGGGGAAGCGAAAGAGAAAAGATGTCTTCAGAGGGTGAGATCTTCTGCTACATGCTTTTGCCTTATTGGCCCATTTAACCTAAACCTTCCTGAAAACTCCCACTGGAAGAGATTGGAATTCCTTACATGTCTAGGTGAAAAGGATTACATATATATGTTGAAAAGCTATCTTCCAGCTAAGAAAACATGAAGTCAGGGAGATATGTGAAGGTGGCAGAAAATATGCCAAATTATCTTTCAAATATTTCCTGGGAGTGGGAGGACGGCAGCCAGAAAAGCATGGGGAAGGAAAGGAGGAAGAGGGCACCTGAGAAGTGTAAGGTTTACATGTACCTATCACAAAATCCTAAGCGCCAGCCAGTTTCAGATAAATAAAGAGATAAAGGGGAAAACACAAGGAAGGTGCAGGAGGACTGGATACTTTGAGTCTATCCACCATTGCGCTTTTTTTTTTTTGTTCCCCGCCCAGGTAAAAATCCTGCAAAAGGAACTGCAGAGAGAAAGAAACTACAGCTGCTTATGCTGCCCATGAGCATCTTGAAGTAGGCCAGCTAATTTCCTGGGGAAAAGGGTCTCAGAGAGGACTGAGATTTTTGTCACTTTTATTGCACTTTTTTTCTGATGCACTTACAAAGTCAGGGAAACCATTCTGAGCACTTGAAACCACTTCCAGTTAAGGAAAAGGAAGGATGTACAGATACACTGAGGTTGGGACCACAGCGTCTGTGATAGAGAGCGGCTTTCCAATTTAGTTACTCTGGTGCTATGAACCGAGACAAAGCGCCTTTCCATAGTTCACAGCATATATCGCATCTTACTCTCCGGTAAGACTGAATCTTCCAGTGTGAACCCCAGCATGGCCAAGGGTGCTTAAAATAGTTGAAACCTGTTCAAACATGGCCTACCCCCTTACCAGAACCACGTGAATCCCTTACATGACCACAACATAGGAGAGAATGACCCTGTCTCCGCTTCACATTCATGATGTAATGATGAGGGAATAACGCCAAAATTAGGTAAAGTCTGGAGGGTCTAATAAAGCCCGCAGGCTATGAACAAGTGAGAGAATCTAGGCTGCATCCTCACATTTTGTTTGCACTCCAAAGTGTATCATTTTAAATAGTTATAACCCATACAACCCAACTCCCTCCTCAATTATTCAGGTGCAAATCAGGAGTAACCACCAAAATCAATAAGGCTGGTGCTCAGAAGGGCAGCGCTCTGACCCACATACCACTGCAATTAGCTCATCGACTCTGTCTTGAGTGAGCATAGGATATGTATGTCAAATTATTAAAAGGGATAGTCATGGGGAGGAGGAGTAAAAGCAGCTCTAAGATCCAGGCTCCAGGTATTTTCTTTTTTAAGCCACCACTTCGCACAAGCAAGGGAACTACCCAGTGTTAGAGCAGGGGGACGGCACAGGGAGCAGCACACCCAGGCTTCACCCAGGCTTTTAAAAATGCTGTTTCTCTAAATGAGGTTTTCTTTTAAACATCATATCTTTTACTTGGTCAGCTGACGCGGTTAGGGAAAAGGACACGATTTGGAGCACATAAGTCCCTCAGAGCATCAACACATCAATATACGCCACGGGCCAAGTCCCCTGCGGCATTCTCCCTGCCTGATTTTGGGGCGGGATGGGGAGCAGGACCGAAGGCTGTGTGTGAACAAAGGAAAGACTGCAGAGACAACCTGCCACCCGCGTAACAGCCTTAGTAGCTCTCAGGAACCAGACAGGTTAAATATTTGCATGGGAGACATCAGAAGAAAATCTATAATGCAGCAAAGACCTCAAAGGCACTTACACTGCAGCAACCTGATCCTGCAAATACTTTCACACAAAGGACTGGACACACATCGGAAGTCCCTCGAGTGCCGATAAAGACCCTACGGGGCTTCAGGGTCCCGCCTCTGCCACCGGCCGCACGGTTGGACGCGCGGGGAGCACGGCTTTGGACATGAAGGTTCCCCCCTTCCCCAGCCCTCTGCAGGGCTGCCTCCTCACCCTGCCTACCTGCTACCACCCCTAGGGCTCGACGCGGTGGACAAAAGCGCGGGATCACAGCACTTTTAACAGAGAAACAAGGGCTAATGTTCCCCTTCCTGGCGCGCTCTGGGACACCTTCCTCTGGGTTTCACCTCTGCACTAGCTGAAGCGAGCTTCAGCCTCCGGGAGATGCTTTTGGGCACTCTCCTCTGCAAACAACCATCTAACTGAGAAGGCGTCCTGTCCCATTTCCAGGATGCTGAGCTATCCCCTCGGTGCTCACTGGGCACGTCTACGTGACACGGGGCCAAGACATGCGGAAATATCCACACTGGTGCCAACCACGCCAGCCTGAGCACCCAGCCCAGGACAGATGTGCAAGCATGACGCACTGCCGCAGCAGTTAACCCCACGGGGTGCACCGACTGAGATATTCGCGTAATAAAACATCGCTTGCACACTAGTGAAACCTCCACTATTTAAGCCTGTCACACCATGACAGTCATCTCACCTGTAGGGATGCCCACCCAAAAAATTCCACTACCAGTTCAGCGGCAGCTAACAAAACATGGGGAACGATGCTGAGCTGCTGGTGTTCCCCAAGCATCTCCGGGACCATCTCAGAAGAGCCTGCCTCCCCACCCCCTAGGAGATGTGTTGCTTATGCCAGAATAGCAATACCAAGGAAAAAAGGAGATCCTGAAACAAAGTAGTACTCTTCTCAGGACTGCCCAGGCTTCTGAAGGACGTCAAAGCTTCCAGACACAATCCCCATAAACTAACTCTATTCACCACATCTTGGGAGAAGCTTAAATGAAAATTCACCAGTTTGAGGTCTTTTATCAGTCCATGCATGTGAAAATTGTTTGATAGCTTAGCTGACATAAGGCCAGAATAAATACCAAGGTAGGTCTTAGAGATTCCGCCCAACTTAAATAAAAATTTAATAAATCCCTGAATCTGTGATTCTGTGGAAAAAAAAAAAAAAAATCTGAGGACAATGTGAAAATTATAAGTACCATATTACTGGCCCAGTCCTGCATTACCCAGTGCTGGTCATCGTTTACCCACGTGAAAAATGAATGTAAAATACTGTCATTCTGACACAGAGCCATTTGCACCCATTTGCAGATCTAAGAAAACAGGATTAAGCAGTGGGGAATCAGACTTGGCCTCTTGCAGATGTTTTATACATAATGCACCATAAGAGACACTAAAAATATTTTGGCAGTTGCTTCTATGATGGTGAATAAGCTTATTTAGACAAGATTCAGTAAAACTCGAGGCGATAGGTTGTGTGCTTTAAAAACGCCTGGGCAGGGAGTGGCAGCGAACAAATTCTGCACTGAACTTTGCCACCTGCAAACTCGCAATGACTAAGAAGTAGGCCTGGAAAGAGAAACGTTAAAAATGTTAGCACAGAAATTCCTCTATCTCACCAGGGTGTCTTGCTGCCTCCAAACACAGCTCAAGTGGACAGTATTTCTACAGAGGCAGGAAAACTGCTTGACAAGCTGCCAGGCTCCGAGTCTGGAATTAGTGAAGGATGAGCCTCAAAAAAGTTCAGAAGCTCTGTTATGCTTGAAAAAGCAGCTAAAATGAAAAATAAAGGGCCAAACCCTGATGTCTTTGATCATTCTCATTTGAGTAAACTCCTACTGACATAGTCAAGCCCAACAGACAAGGACCTCACAACCTGGCCCTGAGCGCCTGGCTGAAACACATCCAAAGCACTGGAGTCTCTTGGGTCTGGAAATAGCGTGAACCTTTCCCATCCCACAGAGGGTTAGAATTACCGCATGAACAAACCCTGCCGAAGTTATTTTGACTTTCTTGTTCCCAGTCTCAGCTGAACCCAATAAAAATACTGATGTACACAAAAATAACAATAAGCAGAGAATGACAACTATGGGAACCCCATGTACTCTTGCTTCTCCAAAGCTGCTTTATTTGTGGCCAGAAGCACAGGACAGACCACGTTTACTCTGAAGCACTCACCCACCTCTCTCGGGCAACCTGGTGGTTGGCTGCTCATCCTCAGCAATGAAGTAGGTGTGATGTTAGCACCACCATATCCTCTTACCAGGGAGTCCCAAACACATAAAATCTTTCCTGTATGCCAACAACATGATGGTTTCCCATACTCCAAAAGTTAGTCCGTCCAGGCTCCACTGCTGTATTTGCAAGTGCTCCAAAATGGGGCTAATCAGGATAAATGCATAAAGCATTTGCAGTGTTAGTAGAATTAAGATTATCAGCCATGCCTGATATACAAAGATGTTAAGTTCTACCAAGCAGGTTTCTTATTCCGTGCCAGTAAAAGTTGAAAATACGACAATTAATTTTACACATAGGAATATAAGCATGCTCGTGCATTTTCTCAAAGGGGCTCTTTGTAACTTTCCCTTCTTCCAGCAAGCAAAAAGTATGCTGAAAATAAAGTTGCAGGATGCTCCAGTATTTTCAATGGGATTCTTGTGGCTCTGGAGCCCAGAGGAGCAGAGGCAGCAGCGCAACCTACCAGAAAAAATGTTCTGGCCCATGGGGAAAATTCCTCTATGTTTTAAGATTTTAAACAGGGCTTGCTCTTACAAATGGATGCAAACACAATTTCAAAGATATCTGACTTTTTCAAAGATATCAGCTCCTGCTCCTGAAGCTCGCTTTTGCCAAATAAAAGGTAACATATTATTAAATGAAGTATAGAAAACTGTCACTCTTAGATAAGAATATGAGAGTGTGACTATTTTGGGGTAAGGGTTGAAAGAGATGGACAAGAACTGACCTTCGATAGCACCTGGGGACACACAACCTCTGGAACCAACTGCAGCCAAAGCAAGTCCCTCAGGTGAAGCACCTTGGAGGAGGGTCCTCTGCATCAGCCCCTTTGAAAAGGTCTCTCCCTACAGGCCTAGCACAATTCTTTCAACTATTCTCAGAGCAGCAGCAACAGAATTAACAACAAAAAATCAGGTATCACATTAACTCTGCCTTTAGCACCTTTGGTTTCGTATATTTATTTTTGGAAACACATTCAGTGCGAGGCTTTTCTTAAACTATTACCCCCAGTCCACAGCATAGGTAAGACTATTTACTTGCCTTTTACTGCACTTTAATTGCATTAGAAGTTTTTAAAGTTGGTGGTTGGTTTTTTTTTTCCTGGAGTCATTTGGGACAAAAGGCATCTGGCACTGGGTACTTAAATAAGGCCTGTCAGAACTGTAAAATTAGTTTTATGTTTTAATAAAGGTACTTTAAAAATCTCAAATATAATTCTGCATTCAAACCATAAGCACTTGGATTAAGAGAAGGAGATCCCACGTTAAATCTTAATATAAAAAGTAAATCAAGTACAGAACTAAGCCAGTCCTCATCCACGGCATTATAAACAAGAGCAGCAAAGAAAAGAGGCAATACCTCTAATAGATTATTTTGGGGTATTCTGGATTCAGAGGATCAGCATTGACAGTGTAAAATCTGTATTATATTATTTGTTACTTATCCCAGTTTCAGTTTATTTAGAGACCCAGGTCACCTACAAAGCTCAGACTCAGCCCCATGTTTCCATCCAAGATTTTCTCAGCCCTTTTCTCTCCTCCCCGCACCAGAGCGTCCTCCCCTCCTCTCCCCACCCCGGAGGCGGTGGCCCCGTGGACCTGCACAGGGGACGGTCCCCTGAGGCGGTGGGTGCCGCGCTGGCAGGTGATGCTGTAGGTGCCCAGCCTGTACTCGTCCGAACACGGACAGACAGAGGTCGCTTAGGTTGGTGGGCTCTTTGGCCAGCTCCTTGATCAGCACGTAAGTCACTTTAAAAATCTTCAGACGTGCAGACAAAGGACAAAACCCAAAGGACGAGCCCTCCTTCCAGCACTCGCTACCCCGTGCCAGTGAGCACATCTCTCCTCCCCCCGGGACACCTTCTTACTCTCCTATTTTACCTCTCTCTACGGTCTTTGGAGCAGATGGGAGAAGGAAATTCCCCACCGCCATTTATACGTAGCGGACTCGAAATATTTACAAGGCGGTCCTGGTGGCCGTGCCAAGCCCGAGGAGCGGGGCTGCCCCTCACCTCTGCCACGGGGGGACGGAGCCACCTCAGAGACCCGCCGAGGTGGCCGAGTCACCCCCCCTTGCTGCCACCACCCCAGCTCGGACGACCGCTGCCGCTGCCGGAGGAGCCGCCGGCACGAAGGAGCCTGAGGACGTGCCACACAACCCAGGGAGCGAGGGACAGCCCTTGGCAAACAACACCCTGTACGCAAGGGCTTTACACCCCACCGCAGAGTTGCGGCCACCCCGGGACTGGCCCGCGGCAGAAGAGTTATTTCTCCCTGCGGGACCCCAAAGGAGCGAAGGAACCGGCTAACTTGAACTAAGGAGCTTCTGTGCAAGCTCCGGGTGAGGAAAGCAGGCGGCTTTCCCTAAATCCGGGTGCCCGCCGGGCCCGGCCCTGCACCGAGTTCAGGAAGTGAGCGGAGACCCTCTGTAGATGAGGGGACGGGAAGGGACGAGCCGCAGGCGCGAGCAGGCCGAGGCCAGCCGCCAGCCTTGCCGCCGCGCTGCCCTCCTCCCGGCCTCCGGCCGCCCCGACCTGGCGCTTCACCGCAGGTCCACCTCCGGTGCGAAGAGTTAAAGCTCATCCCCCAACAGGCGGGAATGAAAGGAGGAGACAAAAAAGCAGGATGCTGGTGAATGACAGCCGTGGGTGGCCGGCGGCCCCCGGCCGGCGCGCTCTCGCGTACAACAGGCACCGCCAAGTGTGTCTGGCACCGGACAATGATTTCGCCGGAGGTGCGCGAGGCGGGAGCGCCGAGAGCCATTCTCACGGCGAGGCAACCAGCCATGTCGGCTAACAAAACCGCTCCCTCTCATCGCTCCCATCTCCTCACCGGGGTCTGGGGTTTTTGGGGGGTTTGGTGAGGTTTGGGGTTTTTTTCTGTGTTGTCCTTCCTACTGGGGCATTTGAAGCTCTGAAAAGTAAGCAGGTCAAACATCCCCAAATGGTGTATTTAGTGCTTCCCCTCGGGTTTCCGCGGCTTCCCTGCCATTTTCCTACTGGACTTGGGAGTGCAGCAGTATTTATGGGGTAGCAAGCTGACCCCTCGGCTGCGGTGGGCGAGAGTGCCTGACGTTAAGTGCTGCTAATGCGTTTTGCATTTGTGCTCGGGGGCAGGAAATCTCAACTTCCAGTGCCAAGGGGTTAATTATAATTTATATAGCAAGATCTCAGGCTGTGGGGATTTTTTCTCCAGCTAATTAAGAGGTACAATTACCTTTGAGAATCAAAGGGATAATTTGGTACCCAGCTCTTAGAAACAGATTACAGGCACTTAAAACACAAGGACGTCTTTGCTTTTCTACGCGTGCTTAGTTTTTGATTTAGATCATTAACAAGAAACTGTCATATTCCTGATCCACCATCACAATGTACCGGAGACCACCTATGGAAGCTATTGCAGTATGGTAACATATAGCATTGCTGCTTTCCCAGAGGTTACCTACCTTTCAAACGACATGTTTTACTGATATATCAGCTGCTGTTCAGGGCTCTAGCAAATCTTTCTGCTTATTAATCAGGAAAGCTTCATGATAACCTTGAGGTGGGTAATACCTAAACAGACCAGTCTGTGCTCAGACTGCAAGCCCAGGACTACTTACTCCCAAGACAAGTAGCAGGTTGATGAATATTATTGCTGTGTTAGTAATAATTATTACTAAATCATCCCAGACAGCATGGCAGCCCCTCTGTGTTGCCCTCTTCTGCCCAATGGCCCAGTGCAAACGGGGGGGACCACTCCCCATGCAGGCCTTGGGAACTGGAGCCGAGGGGTAATTAGCAGCGCCAGTACCCAGGGTAGACATGAGCACCTAGTGTGGCTGGGCAGGTGGGGAGGCCGACAGGCAGCACCCACGGGACCGACCTCCAGCAGCTCCAGCCACGGGGCCGCGCAGGGCGAACGGTGCTGGGCTCTGCTGGGCAGCACTGGGCAGGCTCACGCCCTGCCCGGGGCTGCGGATGGCCGGGAGCAAGGCCATCACCTTCCACGGTCTCCATCCACCGGCTCCTTGCCTTCATGTTTGTGCAGAGGTTTAACAGTTACAGGTCTCTCTTTCTCACCACTCTCGGAGGCGTTTGCTGAGCCATTTGCAAAGGGTTAATCTAATTGAATATTCAGATTTAGGGAGAGGGGGGTTGGGGCTAAAGACAGCAAGAAAAGTTCTAGGAAACCCTTAAAGTCTTGCTCCGGCGAGTCACTAGAGTTACACACCCAACACAGGCTGCAACCTCAGCTTGACTTGGCACAGGCTGCACAAATACATCTTCCACCATTATTTTTTAGGGATGCAGTGGGCTATTATTGTCTGGGAAATTAAGCGCTTAAGTTAGAAACTGACGCTGTATAATTGTCAGCAGACCACCTACGTCGCAGGCTCTCACGCATCCGTACCAGCAGCCTCCACCCTGCCCCAAAACACATCTAGAAGCAGACGTGAGGCTGGCAATGGCAATGAAGACCAACCCTTTCTCTAAAGAGGGGGTCACAGCATTAGGACCAAGAGGAACGTCTGTCCATGCGAGTTAGAAATGAAGCTCATGCTGCCAAAGCCAACAGGGGAGCTCAGCAACTGGTATCCAACATCAGCAACCCTCTGCCTACAGCTTGATTACACCACGGCCTGTTTATCAGGCCCTTTGATGTGCCGACAGCAGCAAACTTGCTGTGTTGAATTTGCCACAAAGTGGGCGGAAGCATACAAACCAAAAACACGCCATGTGAAGCATTATTGTTAAATTAGGAGGAGATAATGCAGTCAACACCTCGGCGTGGAGAGATGCCGACTGGTACTCCTCATCTCAAAGGAGCTCCGAGAAGTTTGTTTAGAAACCTGACAATCAACACATCCTACAGGTATTTCCATCCCTTGAAGCCACTCTTTGATAGGCGTTTGCCAGAGAAAGGACACATCAGTTGTCATGAGCCATTTTACAAGAACATCTACAAAACTATGCAAACCTGTACCGAGCAGTGCGTTTCCAGAACTACAGGAGCCACCAAACAGAATATTCTGTTTCACTGCAGGAGACTAAGCACAAACCAGGAAGGCTTTCCTATGTAGAGGTTGAGAATAATCAGGGTAGAAGAGGGGACGGTATTTTTTAGAGGGTTTATTACTGTGTACAGGAAGGCGTCTCTCTCCTCGCACCAGGTATGGCAACGGGTGCTGGTGCAGGCAAGAGGCTGGGAAAGGACCCGGCTCAACACTGGAAAAAGCAAGACAGCGATTACAAAACTTGCCTGTAGTCCCAGCTTAAGCCACTAACCTGCATGATGTTCAGTGAAGAGGACTTGTAAATGCTTAATCAGCAACACGACCGAGTTATATAAGAAAGAAAAAGAAAGGTAGGGCAGATCCAGAGGGAAATACATATATATAAAAGCACTACCTTTCCCTACAGCTTGATATTTATTGAAGAAGCAGCAAAAGCTCCAGTGCACTTCAGAATACAAACGCTGACATGGAAATTCAGGGCCCTGAACCGCTTCCAACAGGGAAAATATACTGACCGCAGTCTGTTTGGAGGTCAAACAAAATCAATAGCCTTTCTCTTCAGTCTGTCTCTAAACTAAGCTTCTTTCAAAGACATCCAGAGAAAATGGATCATCTTTTGTTGTTGTGTGTGGTTTTGGGTTGGGCTTTTTTTGTTTTGCTTTTTTTAGGTGGTCAAACATTCATACGAGTATAAGAAACTCCTTCCTCCCTCAACATACTGAAAGGATTGTATAGAGGTCAAAACTGCCCATCAGTTTTACTACACAATAGATGAGTTATCCAGTTCTTGGGGAGGAAACCAAGCTGGAAGCCGCTTAACACTCGGCAAGAGAGGAAAAAATAAATCAATGTATTTGCTTGATCAGGGTACATTTAAAGCTGGTTGTCAATTAGTTCAACACAGTTTGCTGTTACAGAGCACAACAATTTAGCCCCAGGAGCTGAAGTTTGCTGCGTTTCCTCAGATTCCTCCTGCTGAGAGACAGATACTGGCTGCAGGCAGGTCAGGCACCAAGGAGGAAGAGTGAGGCTGGAAGTCACAGCCGCAGAGCAGGAGCTGGCGAAAGGGAGCCTGACATGGGATACAGCAGGACTGGGGACTCCTTCCTTCCACTCAAAGCACACAGTAAACCAGATTCATGTCCAGAAAGGAGTAGAGATGATAACTGGTTATTGCACTGGTACAAAGTGTGCCTCTCCACTCTGCAGCACGCACCTTTTAAGATAAACTACAGTTTATATACCCTTGTGCAGATGGTACCATCTTTACAGACATAAGTGAGTCACCCCAAGCCAAAGGAAAGGGCAGAAGGACTAAAGTGGTAGAATGGAAAACTTTGTCTACATCCAATTTTTTAAGTAATGTAGATTCTTAAAAATCTCAATACAAAAATCACAAGAAAAGGGAGGGACAAACCACGAAAAGACACTTCCTAAGGGTCCCGCTGAATGGCTCCAAAGGAGAACCAGTGCCTTCAAAGCAAAGGGTCATTGATGACTTTATCTGCCAGTTCCTTTCTGACAATCAGTGTTGAAAGACACTCACCGAATCACAAAATAATTTAGGCTGGGAAGGCTCTCCAGAGGTCATCCAGCTCATCCTCTGGTTGCTCTTCCCAAGAAAGCCGACATCCTTGTCTTGATTTCAGCACACCTAAGGGTGCATGGTCACTGCATCAGAGCTGTGGCTGGAGAGGGACAGGCACATCCTCAGCTGACTTGGGCCCAGCACCAGCGAAACTGAGAGCAGACCTCAGCAGGAGCGAGCTGCCCATGGCCACGACCATGAGCTGTCCCTGCAGCCACAGTCCACGGAGCCGCACTGATTCATGTTCACCTAACGGGCACCCCACACCGCTGATGTCTGCTGCTGTCGGTACCTGTACTAGCTATATTAAAGCTACTACATGTCTCTAACTCCCCTCCCGAGTGCAGCACACGCAGCATGCGAGCACCGGCAGCGACACGCATCCTGACTCATCCGCCGCCCCACACTCGCATATGCCGCAGGAAGAAGGGTTTGTTCCACCAGCCCGCCGTAAAGGGCACCTCACTTCCGAGCGAACATATTTAGCATCTTCTAATTAGGATCTTAGCTTCATCTCGTACCCACACAGGTCGAATAGTTCCAGCACTAGAAAATCCTGGTGAAGCTCAGAACAGGTTCCAGCAATAGTGACCATCAAATGTTCACCCAAACTCATTATGGTTGCAAGAAGAACCAAGGCAAGTAGCTAGAAACAAAAGTGCAGTTTATCTGCAATGCTTTTTATCTCCTCTCCTCCAGTCCTCCCAGGTGGAACAATTTACCCAGTAACTATACAGCTCTGACATTTGCTTGTTAGCACCCCCAAATTAATAGGTGTAAAGTCAATATCCTTTTGCCTATTTACTCGTAATGACTCACCAGTCAGAAACTTGAAAAAAATGGTTACAAATGCAGATGCAGAAGCAAATGAAATAAAGCAAGGATCACTGCTGAGCAAATGTTGCACAAAGGCAAGGGGCTGGGCACACCACGCAGCACCCTACCATTGTCACCGGCTAAAACCTAACAGCTTTGATTTGCCTCCCACCGGCTAAAATGGTTTGAAATGCAAGGTCTTAACAAAGGTGCAAGACACAGGAGGAATGGGAGGCACTGCTGGGCACTTAATCTCCTTTCAGTCACACACAGGAGCTCCAGGAATGGCTCTGCTAACGTTGGTGGAGTTTCATGAGTGTAAGAAAGAGGATAATTGGGCCTCAGTTGTAACAGAGCTCCAGCCCTGTGATCCCTCCATGCAACCAGCAAAAACATTATTTGGGATTTATACTGAAGTTACCTTTAGGCAAGCTCCTTTGCTGCTGGAACCTGGGACAATGTCACTGATCCCAACAGGACAAGACCAGCTTTCAGCAGCTGCAGAGTTCACCCTCTGCCTTGACACAACGTGTGATGTGACACTAGGAACCCAAAGCACCCCTCAGTCTGCTTCAGCACTCACCCCTGCAAAAATCTGCCAGAGCAGTAACAAGGGTTTTGCGGTGATGCCCATACCACACGGCGGGGCATGGACACACTGGGAGCCTCATGGCTGTCCCTGGCCAAGCATTGAGGCCAGTTAGACATGATGTTTTTTTAGATTTATCTGGTGTTGACATGCCATCCTATTCTTAGCCCTTTCCTGCTGCTTCTCCACACCAAGGTCTTCACCACCTCCAGCAGCCGTAGGTGATGTCCCCTGCTGCTAGAGCTCCCCTCCCACATCTGACCACCCGTTTCCTCTTCTGCTTGTCCTTCCAAAAGCACTTGAGAACATCGGTAGAAACCAAACCATACCAGCCACGCCAACTTGAAGCCAGGATCCCAAGCGTATGTCGCCTACCATATGCTCAAACGCGAACGGCTTGTGTCACCATCACGCTGCTCAGGCGCAACATCTGCTCCTCCTCCATCCCACCAGCCCAGCTCTTGAACGAGGAACAGAAGCAGCCGAGCAGTGTCAGAGAACAAGTGCTCCTCTCCACAGCTCTACCTGGGGCCAGCACAGCTGCCATCCAGTTGTGATCACTGGGAAACTGCTTGTTGGAGAAGAACCAAAACTCGTTACAGCTAGAAGGCGGCAGGGTCACGGCAGATGGCAGGGGTTTTTTCTTATTGCTCTGGGAAGAAAGGCGCCCTTTTTGGCAGCTGTGAGCACAGAGGAGGAGAAGGCCTTTCAGGCACTCATTTCAGCTCTCAGAGATGAGGGTAGAATAAATCTGAACATTACCCAGTGATTCTTCAAGCTCAACTACTCCAGGCAGCATCAGCAAAGGACAGGCACATCCCCAAAGTGACTACAGCAAAGTCAGGGACACAAAGCTCGGGAGACATTTAGAAGGTCTCAGCTCCTACGTCACCATAAAAGCATGAATTGTCTGTTACGGGCATTCTGAAAATACTTAAAATTCATCGGGGACCAAAGCGTGCACTATTTATTGCTGGCACAGCTCATTAAAAGGGATGCTTACAGAGTGCAGCCACGCGACCATCTCCCTCCAACCCCAATACCCCCTCTCTTCCTCACAGTAAGAAAAAAATAGGGTTTTTTTTACGGGGCCTTCTCACTCCCTTAACTTCCAGCTCGCCTTCCCCTTCTTGCGAGCGCTGAGACCGCAGACGCTCTACACGTGTTCTCCTCTGCATCCGACTGGCAAGCAGTCTGGAAAATGCCAGTATTGGAACGGCCTGAATTCAGCGGTTTCTGAATGCTGATCGGACACTATTTCGTTCAAGCCACAGATAGTCATTTTTTGGGGGGTATTTTCAGCTCACTTTTTGGACTCTTCCAGATTTCCAAGCGTCATGCATCAGCAGTTTCTCTTCTTCGGAGCTTCATTATTTTTCACCTTTCCGCTGAGCCTGAGGCTCGGTGCCGTTTTGTAGGGGACCGGGCTCTTCCCTCCTCTTCCAGACGGCCACGCAATGCTACTGGCGTTGTTAATGTTTGCTGTGCTCCACCTCGCAGCTGCGGAAATTCCTGACTATCTGGTTTTTAAAAGAGCTGAGGTGAAATCTGAGCGATTAAAGTGCCTTATTTTTCTATAAAGTCTAACACCTTTCTTGAGGAAACCCCAACCTGAAAACAGGAATGGTCTCACAGCATCTAAAAACACCAAATAATTACTTCCAACCAGGCTACCAATGTGGTCTCCATTACCACCGTCTCTTCGGCAGTGCAATCTCTCCATTTGCAATGCTTTTATCCTGACAGCACACATACAAGGTGAGAGAATGGTGCAAACCTTGTTTTGGAGATGAGGGAGGAACACACGAGGAGATTGAGAGGATGAAATTCGTGCCACTTTGTTATACATGAGGAGCAAAGGTCCTTCTCTTTCCCCTGTTTAGAGTCCAGCCTCAGTGTCCCACCACCTAACCTGGGCAACGTGGAGTGCAGGAGATGCTCCAGACCAGCATGAAGTCTCCAGCAAAGCAAGCTACTGACTTTAGGTCTCTCAAACAGCAGCCTGGCAAGATCCCATGTTATCTTCCAGCAGAAGTGTGCTTTTTACATACCAAGCTTTGAATTTCCCCCCCTGTCTCTAATTAGGCATGTTCTTAATAGATTTATTTACATTTTTAATTTCCCCCAAACGTTTCTCATGAAGGACAAATCTCAGCAGCCTCCTGACAACATGCACGGTAATGTACACCAAAGCCAAAATTTACCAGACAATTTGTTGACGATGTTTTCCTTCCCCCCTCTCCAAAGTAAAAGCAATCAAAAAACCCTTTCACAAATATAGACTATTTGCCAATTCACAGGGTACTTTTAATTGCATCCCAAGAATGGACTTGAATTCACGGCTGGCCGAATGCTTAGATATGGGAAAACCTCAGATACCACAATAGCATTTGTGCACAGAATCACTCACGGCCTAGAAATACATTTAAAATTATGCAAACTTCTTCCAGAACTTCATCATAAATCATAAAAACATAGAATGATTTGGGTTGGAAGGAACCTTAAAGATAACCTCCCGGTATCCACCCAGCAGTCCCCAGGTACCAATTTCAGATAAAAGTAGTCTTTGTACTGATATGCACAGTGTGTTTTCAGAGTCACGGAGGAGAAAGGGAAGCCCTAACTTTGTTTCTGCGTTATTTCATCACAGCCAGGGAAGAACATTCAGCAAAGCAGCTGCTTGAGCTTCATGGGAAAAAAACGTAATCACAGCAAGGCAGGAACAGATAATATCATATTGACCTGTCTTCAGGGTCTGGCATTCACATTTTCATAAAGTGTCTCAGAAGATAAATCACTATACTAATAATATTTGTATTGATTATCTAAACTGAAGCAGCAATCGACTCCATTGTCTCACTTCCTCTTAAATTGCTCACAGATGGGATCCTATTTCTTATTCTGCATTTCTAATGGGAACACTTAAATCACAGCACAGAATTATATACACACACAAACTGTTAACAAAAACCCTTTTATGACTTGCATGAAAATAAAGATTTTTCACTTTGTAGCTCACTTTCCACTCCACACAGAAATTAAAAATGACAAATTATCAGCAGACCTCTAAATTACTTCTCCTTGTTATTTCTGGGTCCCTAATATTTACTGACAGACAGGCCTAGGTTTTCCAAACCCTGATCGGTGATTATGGAGACCTGAAGTTTGGACACAGAGCTAAAAGATGGTTTGTTTGGTTTTTTCCTCCATGAAAGTCAAGGCTCTCTAAGCTATCTCAAGGTCCAATAGTAGGGAAATAAAAAATCACTGTAGTGTCAGAGGAAGAATAAACAACTGCTGCTGCTGTTACTACAGGTACAAAACAGAGACCACTGCAGAAAGAGCTGAACTTCAGGTGTGAAGCTGGCCGCAGCGGGAGTTTGGAGTAGCAGGTATCAAAACCAAAAGTAAAGGAAATTGGCAACAAATACATCATTTGAAATAGGTTTGCCACGAATCCAAAAGCAAAAGGCTTGGATTTTTCTTCCCAAACTTCTCATCCCGCCTAAGCAGAGCTTTCCCCGACCCTGACACAGGCGCAGAACACGGCAGAACAAAAACTAAAAGTGTCTTAAATGTACAGATGGTTCGTGTAAGATGCTTACAGCGCATTTCAAATGGCTGCCGAACCTTTCAGAGTCGCCGGGAAGGTGAGGGCAGCCGAGGCTCCTCACTGCCCAGCGCAGCCCGGAGCTCCGGCCGCCTCGCGCGTGGTTCAACAAAGCAGCGAGCCGGCTCTCGCCCTTCAGTTCATCCCCGCGTCTGCTTTCCAAGGAAAACTTTGCCGCTGCCCCACTGCAGATGAGAAGCGGAGACATTTTAAGGGAAAAAAATAAAATATTAAAATTAAAAAAAAGCAATCAGGGGATGTTGAGCAAGAAGGGGGAAAAAAGACCAGAGCCACAACACAGCAGCTGGACGGCGAAGGCTTCTCCAGCTCAGGCCAGTCCCCAGGACCCATATGACTGTACAGCTGCCATGGTGAATGATCATCCCTTACGCTGAGGTCAGCTCTGCCCCTGGGCTAAGTAAGTGAAAATAAATGGTTTAGAAGATAAAAGGTCTTTTAAAAAAATTATTTGTCTTGTTGTCATGTCAAAACTGTAATGGGAAGAGACTAGAGGCAGCGATACATCGTTTAAATAGGAAACAGCCATCCTGATGGTTCAGCGGAATAAATTATAAAGCAAATCACAGTTCACGCGGGGTATCGGGCTGAGCTGCACCAGGACGGACAGCCCCTTTGCACATACCTGGTTCCTGGGAAGAAAAGCAGGTTTCTGAATGTCCAGCCTGTGGAAATACAGCTATATTTAACTAACCCCAATTGCTACTTGGGCTGCATCTCCCGTCTTTCTGGCAGGTTAATTCTGCACCTTCCAGCCGCAACGAGTTTAGTTTTTTCTTCCCAATCTTCCCAGGAGGGGGATCAACATTTATTTTAACTATTCTAGGAAGGGAAAGGGTTAATCAGGTTTCCCAAGGCAGCTTGCTGTTAAGGTGCCAGAAATACTGAGGGGAAAGAATGACTTGCTAAAGATGGGACAATGGCACTGGTATTTTGCATTTGTTTCCAGGCTTTGAGATAGAACAAATGGGAGTCATTAGTGAAATGAGTTTAGGGAGTTCTAAATTAGCTGTCAGGCTGCCAAACCCGAAGAAGTGCTATGTCAGCTCATTAATTCTGGAGAGCACAGGATTACCCAAACCTAGGAAGGAATCCTGCAAAATTTAGAGTCAATTAAAGGAGGCTATTTTGCTATAATAATATTTTCCACACATATTACACCTCCTCATGGAACAGAGCCCACTTCTACCACAAATGAAATCTCTGGCGGGATGGAGTGTGGCTGATGTCTAGACAGCTGTAATGTGCTCTCCGTGGGCTTGTCCACTGGCATCTCTGGGAAGCTCCAGCTAGAACAGAAGGCGGGGACTGCAAGCTGCAGAGCACATCGCCCAGGCTGGGGTGGCCCCAGGAAGGAGGAACACGTCTCCCCGGGCTCCTCGCTTTCCCCGAACCACCCAAAAACGCACATCTGTACAGGGCGTGACGTTCTGTACCGGGAACGCCCGTGACAGGCGGAGGTAATGCCTGGCATCGTGCACGCGCACCACCTCTTGAATTTGTTTTCCTCCCTGGTCCGCCTGACCCCAGATTTGTTGACACCCTGCTAGCAAACCCACGCTTTGTTAACCTCCCCAGACCTCCCGTCTCAGGGGCATCTCTTGAGTCCTGAGCTAAAACCCACTGAACTCAGGGGGAGTCTGCGAGAGGACGTCACTGGCTCAGGGTCCACCGCTCGGGGTGGCTGGGAACGCTGGCGGTGCTGGGACGCTGAGGAGGAGAGATGTCATACCTGTATGCTGCCCGTTGTGCAGGGTGTCCTCAAACAAAGCCTCCCGTGCTGTAGGCTAGAAGGTTTATAAACGAGAAGGTTTATAACCTTCTAGGGGACCCAAGAGGTTTTTTTTTTAAACTGTGATAGACTAGGTCAACGGCCAAAATACCCCTGGATATCAACCTGGAACGCACTGACTAATAATCTACCTACATATGCCGCAGCCCGGCCGCGTCAGGACACCCAAGCGCTCGCCACAAATAACAGTTACCTCCAGAGAGAGGGCAAGCCCGAAGAGCTCTCACACCCCCCTCGCCTCTCTCCTGATGGCTATCACCTCTCATCGCCCCGCAGGACAGCAGTAGCCCGGGACAAATTAAAACGAAAATCACATGGCTGTGAAATACAAATGAGGCAAAAAATGCCTTCACCCAACCAAGAGAGCTCTGTCTCCCCAACTGCGCCGGATACAAAGATCGTGAACAAACAGGATAGAATGTCTTCTGCCTTTTGTGAAATGAAAATAAATGAAAGGATCTAAGGTTTCAGGTCACTGATCCCTCTCTTCCCTATCTGTACCATTTATCGGAGGTAGAATATAAAGGTTCCAGGTCCTTTTCTTTTTTTTGTCAGCACTTTAATGGTTGTTTTTTCTCCTTCCCCCTTTCATTTTCCGAATGAAAGGACCACTTAGGAACCTGTAAAGTAATAATAAGCTTATAACAGGAATATTGTTTTTCTGGGCCAGTGCAAACTCCTTCTGAATAGGTTGAAGAGATTAAAGTAAAAATGCAATCTGTAAATAGATCAGTCTTTTAATTAGTTTATAGTCTGTTAAGAGATAATATTTTGCTCACATAGATCGTCTGTTATCTAAAGATCTCAGAGCACTTTAGGAACATCAATTAAGCCTTAAAAAAAAAACACAACCTTGGGAGATAGGTAAGTGTATTTAGATTAATTAGTGTTGCTGTGAGCAGCAGGCATTATTATTAGATTTAATTTAGTCCAATAATTGACTTATCTGTTAATGGATTCTAATTCATCTGAGAAGGGAACAGATCCATCTGATTAAAAGGATTACATCGACTCAATTAATTCTATTAACTGACTTAATTTGCCATTTAATAATTTGACACATGGGGCCAGATCTTGGCCCCGAAGAATGCATAAACCAAAAATTATATACCGGAGTTATTATGCCAGCAAAACTATGCATTGCAGAGCATGTATTTTTCCTTTCATGTGGCATTTGCAGACCCGTATAAAACATTCAAGGGGGCTTCCTCCAGCCAGATTCCCCCAGCCCTGCAGTATCTTCTCTCCCTGAACCAGGGCTGGCTGGTCATTTTGCTGTATTCACGGTGGCTGCCTGGAAAGGAGCAATTCGGTGCCTGAGATCTGCCACCTCCCCTCTTTTCTGGGCATTCTCTTCCACCAAGAGGTGAGAAGTTTTACAGAAGTCAATAAAAGCTTGCAATAAAACTAACCTCCCTTCAAAGGCAGGACAACTCTCCCACACCAGCCATTTGGAAGCTGTGTATGTGCAAGAAAAAAAAAAGGGGGGGGGGGGAAGCATCTCTTCACTTGGACATTGTTTTTTAACCAGTTTGTATGGGAGAAGAGGGGAAAGAGGTGCTAAAATGTTATCAGCTCCTCCATCGTCAAAACTGGCTAGTGCTAATTGCTGGTGATGAGCACTATGGACCTTAGCCACAGCCACACCACTCCACAGAGCTTCCCACATTAAGAGCCAGTCGGTGCTGCCCTTGCCTAATGTTACTTTCTCTTAATGGGACTGAGTTGTTGGGAGAATTCAGGGCTGGAGCCAGCTCACAGGCACCTCTTCCCACATCTCTTGCCTTTTCTCAGACATTGGCTCTTGCCCATCCTCCCAAGGCCCTCCCCACGCTGTAATCCTTTGGACATCAATCCACATCACCTCCACCATCACCTGCCCTGTCAGTGGGGACAGGGTTAAGACAGTGGAGAAGCTGTGGGAGTCGGCACCGTCTGCAAGGGTGACATAGCCAAGAGAGGAGCTGGGCACTCCCCCGTGCTCAGCCTGGCTCTGACTCACCGTGCCAGCCCGTAGAGGCAGTAAGAAAGGGAAGAAGAGAAAAAGGGCAGGAGGAAAAACAGCCATCTGCTGCACAAGAGGAAAGGTGTCCTCCTTCAGAGGCAGATCCGACCAGCAAGACGGGAGATGTGGATCAAAAGTTTGCAACTGTTGAGATCCCCAGACCTGGTTTAAGCCTCTCTCTGGTCTTGATCAAAGGTTACTCCATAATAATGGCTCGGGGGGAGGGGTTCCCGGCACATAATGAATCCTGTGTCATTGCCTTTGTATCCAGTTTTGGCTGTAACACAGATGGTTCTCACTTCAGTAACTCTGACATCTCTCCCCCCTTCATTATCACAGCTAGGAGCTCTGCGTGGTCACATCCTGGACCTCCATGTCCCACCTCACTGTCTCCCCGATTATCATGCTCTAAGTGTTCCCGCGCCAAGCAAGATGATGAACAGATTTCCATAACCTTTCAGCACGGCTAGGGATGGGAAGGCTTTGCAGCTTGACGCATCGAGGAGTTTTATTAGGAGGCGCGGGGGAGGGAGCAGATGGGGGGCTCAGCAAACGGCCTCCACGGCCAGAGCACTCCGGGTTGTTAGCAGGACGCCGGCAACCAGGAGCAGAAAGGATTTGGTGGCGAGCAGCGACACAGGCACCGGGGAGCTCCCCGGACGGGAAATCTCAGGCTCCGCAATTGTGCGGCATCGCCACCGGTCACGAGCACGCTCCTGCGCGAGGATTTGTTGTTCAGACACGATTGCATATGTATGAAGGGGACAAGATGGGCTTTGACACATAAATTAGCACTTGTCAGCTGCTCACGGGCACACTTCCCTGCTGCACCCCACTGTAAATGCTGCCTTCTTTTATGGAGAGGAAAACCACATCACGTTACCTGACAGTCACTGCAGGCAAGAGCGTTTCCTGGGAAGCCAGCAGCGAGCACGCAGCGACTAGTTTACATATCAAACCTTAAGAGGATGAATGCAATAAAATGACACAATAATTAGCAGCCAAGTGGCACTTTCCACTCCTGTTTTATCTGGGAATTTGGGAATGACAAAGGACAAGGTTGATGAGACCTCAGGCAGGGCTTTCTCTGAGAGATTGGGTGACTCTACGCAACAGCCGCGGGGGTTCATTTCACTCCAGCCACGTGCTTTCGAGCCGTCACCTCCCACGGCACAGCTCACCCTGCTCCTCTGCCCGCGTTGGCAGCAGCAGGAGCTGCCCTCCGCGCTAGGCACGGCGTGTACCTCATCCTGCCCGAAGCTCCCCGAGGGAACAACCGCTCCTGGATTTTGACCTCCCATCATCGTAGCCCACCACCACCTCACCAGGGCTGCACACGAAGGCAACCTCACATGAACGTGCATGCTAGCCAATGCATGCACGCACTTCTGCAGCCACACGTGAACACATGGGGCTCTACATCCGTAAGAGAAAAAGGACCGGTTCTCTGAACAGCCCTAAAATCCTTCCAGCAACCAACTTGAGCAAAAGTATCTCTGCCGCAACCATCTCAAAATGTACCAGAATTACAGAGTTTTTTCATAATTTAGCCTGCTAGCAGCATTTCTAGCGTGTTGCTTGTGTGCAAATCACAATGAGAATAGCTGAACATGCTGTTAGCCTGGGGGAAGTTCAATTATTTGCGTTCCTGCAGGATCCACGTGCCCCAAGATTCAATTTAAGCTCTGGGGTACTCTCAAAGCTCCAAAGTCTGCTTAGTTTCAGCTCAAGTCAAATATCTTCCCCTGCCCTCGCCTTGAAAGATGAGAGTGCTTCATTGAAGCGCTGGATTCACCCAAACTCAAGCCCATAGTTCCTGGAGAAAGAACATCCCCTATCACCAACCTGGGTATCATTTATGAATTACAGCAGACACACTGCGAGCTCATCCATTGGGCAGAAAAAGATTTTTCTCTTCAAGCACCATCATACACTAACAAATTGGGGCATGACACTACTGTGGGAACTGCCTGCAGCTGGGAGCCAGGCTGACAGCCTGCTCCAATACAACAAATCCCATGTTCTTAACCTGGAAAGGGTTTCTTTCCCCTTTTATCCTGTTTTTTTATTGCTGCTCTTATTTTTATCCCAAGAGGTTCTCAGCCCAACATGCAGGATTAAAGCCTTTGACCTGGAGTCTGGGGGATCCCAGTAAATATTCTTACCATATTTATCTCCATCTTCTCCTTTGGCACTGATCCTCCTGCCGAGCACTTGGATGTGTTTCCCACTTGTCCTGCTGTAGAGCTGATAGAGCCGAAGCTGCTTCCTGCTCACGTCGTCCCTCGCTCGCGTCTGGTTCTCCACATGTATCCGAAAATCTACATTCTCCTCGGCAGCAAACATCTGAGAGTGGATGGGGAGCGGGGAGAGAGAAGAGAACAGGCCATGAAACAAAAGAAGCATCTTGGACAGAAAGACTGCACACCAACCTGCCAACGGGCACGTGGCGCAAGAGGACTCGGATTTGGCTGCCCTTTACTTGACAGCTGCGGCCGCAGTATCAGGCACTCAACATGTAATTCTAGCCAGAGCTGGCTCTCAACAGTAAACCAAACCTGGGTTTTTACAATCAAACTCTGGGGGCTTTTTGAGTAAAAACTTCTGCTCGGTCCTGCTTTGATTTAATCCCGGTCAGCCATGCTGGCCATAAATCAGGCTCTCCTTTGCATATACGTAACCTCTACCAGGTTACACAGACATGTATGGGAAAAAGGGGATGGACGACTCCATTTTAGAGAATTCGTGCTTCACCTTCAGCAGCTGCATTGATTCCCTGGATTAACTGCAGGGAAGAAGTCAAGGGAAAAATCTATTTATGCTGACATTAGCAGACCGGACTCTAGCTTTGCACAGGCATAAAATCTACTACAATGAAAGTGTCATTTGTACACGGGCACTCTTCAGCCTAACTTTTTTGCCAGCTCTGCTTTTCAACGACGCCAGTTCATTGGTGGCCGTCTATGGATGCATCTCTGTCTGCCTCAACAGGGCCATGGCTTGGGGAGAGATCACGAGGGCCAGCGAGAGCCAAACCAGCACGTCCAGCTGCGAGGCCATTATCAGCAGGGGTCTGATCGCTAGAGCCACTTCATCTGTTTTTTTCTGGCCAATGGATTAAATTAACCGTAGTTCACTACAGCCTTAAAATATTACCAGAAACTTTCTTGGACACATCTGCCCTTCTCTGCAGATCTTGTTTCCTATCTTAACTGTTCCCAAGAAACACCAAAACAGGATTCCTGCTTTTGCGTCCAGAGTCACCCATGCCTTGCCCAAGGCCAGAGGACCAGACAACCCAGGCGTTCTCAAGATGCTCTCCCAAAGGGGAGCCTGGCAGCACGCGCCCAAAAGCACTTCACACCCAAACAATACAAAAGGCCAGAAATCGCTCCACGATCTGTCCCCAAGAGCATTTGCACCACAACATCCACGCTGCCCACTCCGAGCTGACAGATGGACAATATTTTGGTGGCAGGCTCCTCCCTTCACAGGACAATAAATCATTTGGAAACCAAAAGATTATCGAGTGGCACACATACAAAACCACTGCACAATTGGCAATTTTTAATTTGACCAAGACAAAGACCATTCAAAGTCTACTCATTGTTGGTGAGCTCTAATGCTGTGTACCACTTGCGTGTAAGAGACAAAATAAGAATCACATGGGAATTCAATGATGCCTAGGTTTGGGACTGTCAGAGGAACAACTATGCCTAGCAGAGTTACTACTTCTTCTAACACATTCCCACTACAGCATGCTTTTCCCCCTAGCCTGCAAGCAACAGTGTTCTGATATATTGATGTAGGGATGGAGCTGGGAATGCAAATGAAAAAGGGTCAATAAATCCTCATTCAGGTCAATTGCAGGCTAAAACACATAAGAGCAAGTGGCCACAGCACGCAAAACAGCCCCACTTCAGCCTCCTGCATATGTCGTCTCGTACCAGCAAATGTTTTGAAGCCAAATACTCCCTGAAAGTCAAAACCTCAAAAGAACTTTTTAGCATTTTGAATTATCAAGTAGACACACAGATCAGCAGCAGGAGGAAAACTTCGGGCCGGCAGTGCTGCTTAGCACCAGAGCTTCACTAAGCAACCCAAACAAAAACATTATATTCAGCACAGTGGCAACAGCAATGAGGTTCACAGGGATGTTGTGGGATCGCCTTTGCTGCCCTTATTAAATGCTGGGATTATGCTATTTGAATCCCAAGTCCTAGGAGAGAAAGCAATTTACCTCTCTTCTTTTACTGTCAGAAGTCAGGAGGAGACTGCAGGAGCTAACCGCACAGGCTGAGCAAAAGGAGACTCAGGGCAATGCTGGGTCTAAACAGACATTCAAGGTGATGACAGGGGTGACAGACAAGAATTACACAATTAATTGTAGCAATATTTCCCGCTCTCAGAAAACAGTGCAGCAAGAAGCCGTGACCCAAAGCTGAGGACGCGAGAGGAGAAGCAGCCGCGGCACCTGCCGGGAGGGTACCGCGGGATGCTGACGGAGCTCCTGGCTGTCACGGAGCCAGGCTCTGCTCACTCTCCTCTCCCAAGGCACCGCAGCTATGTCTGAGAACAGCAAGCAGGACTTGGCTTTTGGCACGAATACTATTAATTTCTTTTTTTCTTCCTATATCTCTTGTTGCTTTCAATTGATATGGTTGCGAAGCATGCTAAACGACTAAAAACAGAGATGTTCAAGTAATGTTGACAGTCTGCCTCGTACCCACAAAAGCAAGGCTATTTGCAGTTAAGATTCCGGCTCCATCATTTTAAGATTTAAAACAGATTTTAAATCAAGATGACGTCATTACATTGCTTTCACCACATGTTAATGAATTTCACATTTTTCTAGGAAAAAAAAACAAAACAGGTGGGATCTGAAGCGGGGGGAAGGGCAGGTTGCTTTGCCTTCTTGGAAACTTCAAACAGAAAAGGCAATCTGTTTTCCAAAACATGTTTTAATTCTCTCTCTTAATTGTCTCTTGAGCACTCACACCGCAGCAGCCCCAGCCCGTAGCCGCAGTGCCTGCGTGGACTCTGGAGCGCCCATGGAGCCATCCTGCGCCGTGGTCAGCTCCCAACATGCCACAAACCCTCCGGCGCATGTTCGTCACAGTTCTCCTGCCCAAGGTCAGCTAACGCAGCATCTCCTCCCGTCGCGAGACGGGCACGCTGCAGCCCCGGGGGATGACGTCTCTTCCTCCCCCAGCCAAGGGCCAGGCTGGCATCACCCACAAGCCCAACACCTTCTCCAAGCCCAGCAGCAGCCTGACACGGGGATCGGCAGGGGACACTGACTCCTGAAATAAAGTCAGCCCAAGCACGTATCACCCCATCACTTCCACAGTAACAGGTCCAGCTCTAACCCAGGGAAAGAAATCCTGGAGGAGGAACGTGCTCCAGGTTCTGCTTGCAGCTTACCTGTCCCCTGGTCAAGAAGCCGTGGTCCAGAGCAGCAGTGAAACCACCAGGATTTAGCTGCCTGCTCAAAGATAAGCACACCCTTAACCACTCTGTTGAAACAGGATGCTCTGCTGGAGCGTGGCCAAGGTGAATTAGCCGTGCCAGCCTGGGCTGCATCTGGCCCGCTGCAGAGAGTATCAATACTCCAAAATAAAATTTCATGCGGTGTCAATTTCATGAGATAAAACCTATTTGATCATTGCTGAAATCCATTCTCACAATATCCCTCCCCTAAAGAGTATAGTCCTTCAAGCAGATAACTTTACTGAGATAAGAAAGTCCATTTATATATACCATAAGAGAGACTCTCTTTCATAAATCTCAAAATAATTAGTAACATATGCCTCCTTCGGTAACTGATCGCCAACACTCACTCAGGAAGGTCACCTAAGACCAAGTCCATCCACCCCCAAATACATTTCCGTAACAATCACAACCACACAAAAATGAATGCAGAAACATCTTTAAGTTCCAGCCCCACTTGAAACCTTAAGGGCTTGACTTCTGTTCACCAAAGCAAAAGGAAATCTTTTTTTTTTTTTTTTTTTTTACTATGAATATGTTATTACCACATATAAAAATATCATACACAAAATGACCACCTTTTTTTTTTTTTTGCCTTTCAATCTGATCATCCACGCATCCATGCTGTAGGTAGTAAAAACTACAGACTCTGGATCCAGAGTTCAGCAGAACAGGTCCTCGAAATGAACGGCTGGTTGCACCTTCTAGCTCCTGACCAGCAATGTGCCCTGTGGGACACTCTTTAGGGACAGGAAAAGGATTTCCTGCATTACTTTATCTCCTCCAGCGTTTTCGTGAGATTTGGGGTTGCATTGTGGTCTATTTTGCAAACCTATTCACCTGGTATGGGCCGCTGTCTACGCAGGACAACTTCAGCAACTCAGGGTAGTGGGTTTCACATAACTCATCTCATTCTTTGCCAATGGTTTATAGTCTGCAAAATCACCGTCGTTAAAACAGAGCATCAAATCTGGTTTCATTTTTATTCTTCCCCTCTTTGTCTTTTCAATAAGTTCCTCATCCATTTATTATTTATTTATCACTACATCTTTCAGTGATGATATACAGCTACAAAGACATCCTAAAAATACAGTTGGCAACACAGAGCTTATGCAAGGTAATAACCACCATTCCTGTTAAAAACAACCATCACCTCAAGCAACTGATGCACCAGAAATGCCTCACTGAATGCATCAAAAATGGCTGACACCTGAAAAGAAGAAGTTCTCCCTCCTCTCTGTGGTACTTGCCCAATCATTCAAGGTAGGTGCATTTAGTCCTACCTCCTTTCCAAAGAGCCACAGAAACCAGAAACGATATCTGTCTTCAGAGTGCCCACACTGGGAGATTTTCAAGTGCTTTTTTTGCCAAATGATTCTCAAACAATGAGTGGATTTCATTTTAAATGGCTTTACAACAATCCTTCAGCTTAAAGAATGACTCTCCTATTTGTTAAATCCCAGATGGAGGGCGAGGGAAAGACCATTTTGCTGATGCAGCCTAAGGTTTCACCATTAAGTAATCCAAGAAACGCTCAAGAATGGCAAAAGCCTCTGACAGCAGCACTGCGATGTTAGTCCTACACAAGCTTGTGACACACGTCTGCGAACACCGATGCCTGGCTGTCAACGGAAAGCAATCGCAGCCCTGCCAAAGTCAATGAAACCCTCGCGGTGCCAAGCCATGTTTACGGGATTTGGTTTTCCATCCAACCAACCTCTACGCACTTCAAATTTTCTATTTTGAGCTTTCCAGTAAAAGGGGATGTTAATCTGTTATTGTTCATGTCATAAAGCGTTACAGCATGAGATGTCCAAGGCCCACAGCATGGCCAAGTTAGCTGGGAGCTGGACTTCAGAATTTCCTGGTTTTTTGCTTTTCATCCTACAGAGCCTCCAAGCCTCATTAGAGAGCAAATCATATGTCATTCCCAAAACTGAACTAGGAATACAAAATCCCTCTCCTTAAGGGCCGTACCAATTGCAAAAGATAAACAAATCAAGCTATTCAAAGTCCTTTCAAACCCCATCTGATAAGCAGGAAATACTTATTACCTTTCAGCCATCAAATCAACCGAATATTAATGATTTTCTCCATGACCTTCTAAACACATGAAAGTTAACTCAATAAGGTCAACAAGAGGATATCCAAGACAGATCTCTCTCAAGTCCACAAAGGCAAGTAACAAACCACTTTGCTTCCATGACTTTGGAAAAATTCCTCTATGCCAATTACAGCAGGATTTGCTAGCTCACCATGACAGCCATCCTCGACATACAGTGAAACACAATGCATTCGTTTGCTGCTTTTTCCTCCTCTTAACTGCAAAGTCAGTCCATCGCCAGGATATTGTTACCTTCGGGTTACAGAGCCTAGTTCAAAGCCAGACAGAAATGGATGTGCGCTGCTTTGACGCGTTCACTTCTTCGGGTTTAGAAGCACATCTGGAAATTCATCTAACACAAAGCGGCTCTATATTCAGATGCGCAGCAGGAACCCGGAGCGAAGGGAAAGGGTACTTTGGAGTGAATCTCTATGCATCCAACGGGAGAGAGGCTACGGCATGACAGCGTCAGAATTGCACAAATGTAACTGAGCCTTTCAAAAGAACAGAACTTAGACCTTTGTTGTGGTGTTTGTTTCTTCCTGCTCTCCACAGAAAAATATTTTTTCCTTGAAAAATAAATATCCGAAAACCTAAGTTGCACTCTCAGTCTTGGGAGATGTCACCTTGGATGATGACTGTGTACCCTCCAGGACTCACTGTGAGAAAAGGCAAGACAGTGCACCATGGAAGTGGTTGTTCAAAAAAGATGCAGACATGAGACTCCACAAAAGACTCCACCAATGGCATTTACAAAGTATTTCACTTCAAATGCTTTTTGATATTATATTTTGGTGGGAAAAAATATTTCATTGGACAAGCATGAATGTCCTATTTAAAACCCAAAATGCCAAAAGATCTCGCTCCACAAGAGCTGTACCACTCTATAGCCCATTCACAGATCAAGTCATGAGCCATCTTTTGTCTTTGCTTCCTTAGAAGGCTGTCTCAGAAACACTTCCCTAATGTTCTCTGCCTTAATTTTCTACCTCGTATATTTACATCCAGTTTACACCTGTTTATTTTGTACCAACAGCGTCCTTCAGCTTGAATAATACTTTTCCCCCTTGTGCTTCTCCTTGCGATGTGTTTGGACTATTCCGTGTCTCCCCTCTCTCCCCAACCTCCATTTCACCATGCTGGGAAAGGACGAAAGCCAAGCACCAGACCACCTCCACCTCCCCTTCCACACCCGCCCTCGTCGCAGAGGAGCTCCTGCCCGCACCGAGGATGGGTGCCAAAAGCTCTCCCTCAGCTTGGGCCCATGCAGGAGACATCAGCCCATCACAGGGAGAAACCCAGAGCTCTCCCCACTCCTGCGGAGATACGCTCTGAAATTGAGCCCCTCATTTCTTTGACTTGAGCACTTTCAAGTTGCTGCAGTACGTGAAATTCAAGCATGTTTGCTCTTTGTTTAATGCACTAAGTGAAGTGCATATAGGGATGGAGCTGGAAAGGAGAAGGAAATGGGGTGACGAGGGGGTCGAGCCTGCCCGTCCCTTTGGATTTCAGAAATGTTAAACAAGACCCAAAGAGACGATGTTTCCAGGGCTTGGAAGAGGGGACATACAGCTCAGCGAGGTGACACATACTTGGATCCAAAAACTGCTCTGCAAGCGGAGCCTCCTTTTCTCCAGAGAGCTGCCTGCTGCATTCAGAGAAGCCATACATTAAGTCTCCTTGGGCAGCGTCAGACCTTCGCTCTCTCTGAAACACACGGCCCCTGAGAAACAGGGCTCTTGCTCAGCCAAACTCCCCAGCATCTCCCCGAGATCCCGCCGGCTCTCCAAGCCATGTACCACTGCTATCCAGCTCCCCTAAAGCAACGTGTCCACCGACCCTCGGATGGCAGGCAGCACTGTTACTGAGCCTCGTATGAAAAACCATGAGGAAGGCAGGAGAGAGTGCCAAAAAACTGGAACCTGAGAGAGCTCGAGGAAACGAATGTTTTATGGCCCATCAGTCAGTATTTGGCCATTTTCTAGGGAAAGATGATGCCGCCTTTGAGAAAACCAAATTTCTCCTTTTGATGATGGAGTGAGCCTCAGCCAGAACTGTGAAAACGCACCATTTGTGAGATGGTGACATTTTAAACTTGTTCCACCCTGGGAAATGGTTCAGTCTGGGGAAGAGCAGAGTTTCAGCCTTGATTAATGACTTTTAAAACCCCAGCTGTACTCGCGTGCAACCAGAGGAGGGGAAGGTACCTCCAGCCAGCGCTGCCTGCCGGCGCAAAGCCCAGCACAAGAGTGTTGCCGAAGCGCTGCAACGCAGCCCTCTCAAACGGGCTCCAACACCCCGTCCTCCGCATCCCCAACTGCATCTGCCCATTCTCACCGATTCAGAACCAGGTCACTGGCTGCAGCCCCCAGGTCCCATTATTAATATCATTACCATGAGCAACAGCAGCTCAGCGGTCTGCAAGAGGGAGCCCACCCCTCCGGCGTCCACCTCCCCTCCCCGCAGGAGCCTGCGTCGTGCCGTGGTGCAGCAGCACCGAAGGGGACCAAGCCACCTCCCAGCACCAAAAGGCACCTCCTTCCCAGTGGGACAAGCTCCCGCTACCTGTGCTAACCAAAGGAAATCAGCCCCGTGCATCTTGGCTGCAGGGGTATCTGCAGGACACCGCCTCTCGCCACAAGCTCTTGACAGTTTTGATTCTCCAGAAATATAATTCAGACCTTAATTCTTTTTCTTACTTTTCTCCAGTTGCATGTATCTTTTTTTTAAATTCAGGGATGGTATTATTTTACTAGAGCTATCAATCAAGCAACGAGCAAGCAGGGCCTTTTCTTTCTTCCTTTCTTTCTTTGTCATTCTTTCTTTTTAATGCTTGTTATATCTCTGCTATATACTTCCTCTCCACACAGAAATATCCCTTCAAAGCTTGATATTATTGAGCAGCTTTCAACCATGCCCAGCAGAGCCATGTATTCTCTGCATTTGTCTGGCCTTTGTTTCTAGGAATGAAATACCAATGGCTGAACAGTGTGACTTCATTTCACGCCTTCATTCCAATACTTGTTCTATTTCTATCCCACTGGGTCAAACTCACCTATTGTGAGACCTCACCGATTTCAATTACATCAGGGATTAATTTGTTCCATTGCGTTGAAGCTGTTAATACAATCCTTGCTGGCTCTAGATTAGAAAAGGCACGGTGGAGACCTCCCTCGCAGGCAGTGTGTTTAACAGCGGTCTTGATCTTCATTTTTGTTCAGCGGTGGGTTTTTTTTTTTTCTTCCCTTTGTGCCCCTTTGCCCCTCTTTTCACAATCTTCCCCTTCCTTTCTAAATTGCCCTTATCAGAACTGGGTGGTCCACTGTGACTGGCAAAACGTCGCCTTCCAAAGCCGCTGCCCAGGGCTTGCGAGGGAGGTCGGCGCTGGAAGGAAGGTCTGGCCTGAAGCCACCCGACGCCACGCAGATGTGACCACTCCAGCTTTGGCACCTCATCTCCCCCCCCAGGACGATTTCGAAGGGTCACTGCAGGTCCCCACACACCCAAAGGGATCTGCAGGTGCTCAGTTCTGCAGCTCCGACCGTTGGCCGACCATCAGTCGACCGAGGTCTCGAGGGGAAAACTGAGATCCTCCATGCAGCAGATCGACCCGCTGCAACGCACATTTGACAGTAACTCTGGCTGTCCTTTCTGGGGTTCCCAAACTGGGACGCAAGATCAGGACAGAGCTTTAAGATGTCCAGCCCTGTGGTCTCATAGGATATCTGTGATACCAGTTTAAGGCGATCTCAGCAATCCTGACTCAAAGTCGTCATTTATCCATGTGATTTTGTCTCAGGAAGAGATACTGGACGCAGGAAGACTTAGGGCCCACGCAGGTGCAAAGCAGTTTTGCTTTGCTCGAGTGCTACGACTCTGTCCCACAAGATCCACTGCTTGTCCATTTTAAAAAATCCAACAAGATCTTAGTGAAACTATATTTTTAGGAAATAGTGTGATGATTCCAGAATAATAAGAAGGGGAGTTTCAGAAAGATAAGTAGGGGGAAAAAAACAGAGGATATTAAAATAAAACCAAACAAACAGCTCAAACAGATTCCTCCCTTGCTTACCAAAATACATTAAATTTCCATGGTGGTTTCATGCGGTCACTTCAGGCTTCCATGGGGCATCTCTGTGCAGCCTGGGCTGCAGGAAGTTGCAAGGGTTAATGCCGTAGCTGTCAAATTCGCCAGGCAGAAGTTGGACAGGCTCGGTTTCAGGGCTCCAGATTTCTTCCCATGTTCAGCACCCAGTTTTCCAAAATGTACAACAATCCCATTTACTACTGCACTAATTGTTGTTACTTTTATTACTGGAAGAAACCTAGGAATAAGCTGAACTAGTATCAGCCAACTGTTTATTTAGCTCTGCCACTCACCGTAGACCTTGGCGGAGCCATCCAGGGACAGGGTGAAGGCCCCACTGCCCCACCTGCCATCTCCCACTCCAGCCACCCACTCAGGTCTCATCCCCTCTGGTGCCAAATATTGCCTGAACGGCACTGCCTCATAACCACACGGCCTGGACCTGGGCAGCGTCTGATCACGGCAACCCAAACCTCGGTGCCAGCAGAAACCCTCGCACCTCCCAGGACCAAGACCTCACTGCACATACGTTGCTCTGGACACGTCCTACCACGCAGACCAAACCCACCCTGAGCCACACAGCCCACGGAGGGAAGACAGGATCGGCTCTGGAGGATGTGTTACACTGCAACAGCCTTCACAACAGTCCTGATCCGCAAAAATCACTGCTTCCACAAGCCTAAGCTTTCCAGAATATTCCCCTTTACAGCTGAAATCTCCTACCGTGGTTTCTCCCCAGATGGTTTTGCTGGGGAAGAGCTAAGCTCCCACCATCGCCACTTCACCACAGTTATTTCTGACACCGTCAAGTTCAGTGAGGGCAAAACAAAACCCAAAACAATTCCCCCCCTGCCCGCCATGCCTCCCAAGGGGTGCACTCTTTGCACGGCGGGGGGAAGTTTCAATATTCATTAATTCCCCACAACATCCTTCAGGCTTCGCACGGGCCACGCGTGACCCAGACTCCCTGCATGGCTCTGTGCTACTGCCACCGCTCCTCGCTGCTAGCACCAGGACGTAAATATCTTTCAGAAGTAGTTTCATGCTGCGTCCCTCCTCGTGGCACAGGTATCGCTGCAAAGAAAACTGCAACAAGGCTTTGCAGAACAGCCCCCAACCAACCCCTGTGAGAGCATGGATCCACAAAGCCAGCAGTTGGATTTGGGGAGCTTCGCATGCTACAACTGCCTTCACTACCTGAACAAAAGAAAGAGTTTCTTTTCTTTATGGAGAAAATACTCCTGCTGAAATAAACTGCCCTGATACACAGGAATTAAAACCCTTCAGCGATTCAAACTGTTGCAAGTAGTTGTCTATTAGTGTTTTTGAGCAGCTGAAACAGGCATTCAAGAAAGAAAACCTCGAGAGGAAACCGTAAAGTCTCTCCAGCCCAAAACACACTAAGAGCAAACCCGGTCTCCCACGAGGCAGCAGCGCAGTAACCCGTGCCTGAGCACGTATCACCCGCGCGGCGAGCTGCGGAGGAGGTCCCTTTTGAAGCAGACCCAGCAGCAGCAGCCAACTTGCCCCCGAACGACTTAAAAGCCTTTGTGCAAAGCACAGGGAGCTCCGCAAAGGCGAGAAATAAGGGTGAGGGGGCTGCCCCTCCCCTATCCCCGCTCGTCCCCGGGGTGCTGCCAGCTGAGCCCACGGTTTGTCCCCATCGCCCGCCGCTCCTCGCCCCACTTCACATGCAGCGGTGGAGGAGCCCAGCTTGGCCACACCGGCTGGGTTGCAGCAGAGACCGGGGCAGTCCTCCCAGTGGGGTGCTCCTGGGACAAAAGCTGCAGGCACCCCACTAAAAATACTTACCAGCAATTTGTTCGTCTCTTCAAACGAGACCTGAGCCCAATTACTGAAAAACCTGCCAGGTTCAAAGCACTCCCGACCTTTTCTCTCCTTCCCTCCATCAGCAGCAACTTCCTCCCAGGGCAGATGCTCCAGCTGCAAACCCGTTTGGCCACGGCAGTAGGGCAGAGCGGAATCCCCAAGCCCACTCCCCTGAAACCGCTCAGGGGTTTTCCAAATCCCGGAAAAAAGGCAGAGTCTTTCACCCCTAGGACTTACAAAGCCAGTTTAAAGCATGGGCCCATCAGGTCCAAGGTGACATCTCTGGCTCTTCTGCTCGATACTGGCCCAGCTGGGACCTCTATGAAAACAGGAGCAAAAGCACAAGACATATGAAACCCAAGCGATTCCCGGGAAAACACCACCATCAGAAGGAGACAAAAGGTCACCAGAGACCGCTCTCCCCATAAAAGAAAAACATTTGCAGTGGCAGCACTGCAGCAGTGAGCCGATATTTACCCCCGTAGCTCCTTTCATCCCGGTCCCCTGACATCGTCCAAGGAACACAGAGATCCCTGCTCCCACTGCAGAAAAGCAACTCCCTCTAGGGTAAAACATGGCAACTGCCGAGCAGCGTACATGAGTTCAGGGCAGGATTTCCAAAACACCTTTTTCCATTGCATTTGCAAAGAAAACAGAGACGTGGCTAACAACTATCTCCCTGGACGGTAGCTCCCAAGCACTGGTCTCACATGAAAGGTGCCTTCTCCAAAAGCACACAGCGGATTCAGCAGAGGTGCCTGGAGACCCTATCGAATTATCCCATGCCACTTTTCTTCTGTCGAGTTTCCTCTCTGGAAACCTTTTACTAAGCTCCAACTGGTCCCGCTCCTGCTTATTCTGGCAAGACAACACCTAGTGACCCTACACGGGAATGGTGCCGAGGGGAAAGGGACTTCCTCAGGTGTCACCGCTCACACATCCCATGATCACGCAGCCATGAGGCAGCCTCCACACAGTGCTGGGATATAAGAAAATGGTTGTGACCAGGGACAGGGAGGTTAATCCATCTAACAATAACTGGAGGCCAATCGGGGGATTTACTGAAATGGCAGGAGTCATTCTGCTGGGAATGCTTGTGCTGCTGATACCTCACTTCTGCCTCGCGTTCATTCCCACTCGCCTGCCTCCAGTTTTTTCATGCCTGCTTTTAGGACTGGCTGACATTAGCTGTTTGAGACCCCAAATCCCTCCGACAGCTTGCACCCTCCCCTCCTACATTTAAAGTTTGTCTTCTCCATCATTCAACTGAGCATCTTCTTTACTCCCACCATCTCCAACGGAACTGCTCTGAAGGGAGACGTTTGCAGATTCAGGGCAAGTTTCAAATCCATGTTATGGAAACTACCAAAACATCACTGGAAACTGGTAAATACACAACAGCCTCAATGGTTACATGTCTCCTGAATACCGGCCTGCTAATATCAGTTATTGAGGGGAAAAAGTCCTGTCTCTCTGGGCTGATCTCTCTTTCAGAGCCTAATTACAACACCTGACGGGGATGCCCAGCTCGGGGAACAGCCTCTCCGGGCTCTTCACCCTGGCCCAGTGAAATAAAGCCGGTGACAGCAGGGCTGGTGTTGCTGAACGTGGCTGACGCGTGGCAGCATTACGAGGGGTCACCGTGGACCCGCCCTTCCCCAAACACCAGGCTGAGCCGAAGCTTTGTGTCAAAACAGGAAAAGCAGTTGTATGTGAGGAAGATCTCTGCGAACTTTAAGCTGTGATTCACAGAGACGGTGACTTCTCCTCAGGTCTAAAAACCCAATAAAATACCAACCACCACTGGGCATTTCCTTTTCTTCTTCCAGTTCCCATGTATCAGTGATGCTAGCAATATGTAATGACATGTTCTCCGTCCTTGGACTTCACCCACCATATCCAAATAGTCAATCAGACGAGCCCTGACTTGGGGTACCGTTGGAAGAGCCAGGGGCACAACCCTTGCTCTTTAAAAAGCAAAGTACACAGCTATATCAAAAAACAAAATTCACAGAAAGGGGACAGAGGGGACATAAGATTCACGTGCCCTGTTCACGCAGGGGCCAGAGATGCTCAGCGCTGCTGTGCCACAGGAAGGCTTGGGTTGGGAAATGCCATTGGAGGCTCCTGAACAGGAGAGAGCAGGGAACTGGGACAACAGCACAGCACAATCCAGCAGGAGACCAGCTCCCAGGAAAAAGCCACTGCAGCCCTCTGAACCCACTGGGACTTGTTAAAGGCAAGGTCCGGGGGTAATAGTGTTGAGGAAGAGCGGTCAGGGTGAAAAGTGGAGTAGGCCAGCAAATTACCTAAAAATAAAGGGCAAATTGTGAAATCACAGCCATGGAGATGAGCACCCCCCCCTTGTCCTTCAAACAACTTTTCCGCATTTCAGTTGCACACTTTGCCAACACATTGCTGATGAGTTTCCTTCTCCTCTCCCCAAGTTACCATGACCAAGCACCTGCACTAGTAGAGCTGTTCCTGTGTAGTTCTCTTCCCATGTACATAAGAAACATCTTTATTTACAAAAGTCTTGCAAGCTATTTCTGGAACAGGGCTTTCAAGAGATGATTTTGATCAGGAATTCTCTTACTTGAAACATAAGATGCAAAATTTCCTTCGTCTCTGCAAGGGAGTTATTTTCTTTTGATCTCACTTTATGCTTTGCTTGCCTTGCAAAACCTATTTCATGAACTGTAAGGCAGGATGGAGCTCTCTGGATGTCCTCTGAACCCCCAATACATCACCATGGGAGCCCTGCTGATGCAGGAGGTGGACAGAACCAATTTCCATCTGAAAATGTGCTACTTTACATCTCTTCAAATCAACTTACCTGGGCAGACCCACTTCTATTTAGCAAAACTCAATTAAAATCATCATTAACAACAACCTTTTCCATTTCCCATCATCTCTCCAGGGTGGCCCTACCTGAAACCACACTCTAAGATGCCACAGAGTAAAATGCTGCAGAGCTTCCAGGACCCATCAGCAAAGCACAATTTCAGACCGAAACCATCCCCAACGTAAGACCAAGACGTTAAAAAATGCCTTAGAAGTTCACGTTTAGTGAACAAAACACACGGCCAGCTCCAAAAGCTTCAAGGGAAAACACAAGCGACAGGAACCACCTCTTTCTCGGTGTGAGCACCCAAGATGCTCCTCATCAAGCCCAGCGCTCTCGCAAGCCCGCGGAGAAGCTGCCAACCCAAAGGCGGTCAGCAAAACGAGGACTGAGAGGGAGGTGAGCCCCGAAGCTGGGCATCCCCCGGACCCTGCCCGAAGGCGTGTTTGAGGAGTTATATTCCTGCACCTCCCAGTTCACTGATGCCCTCCCCAAAACAATGCTCCTGTACCATCACCGCTGCTTTCAGCCTGCCGCATGCTGCCACGCGCGGTGGCAGAGTCCCCTCGGCTACACGCGGTGACACGCTGCAAGAACTGCCGGCACCATCCCGGAGATGGGAAAAATGGCTTTGGAGCAGTAACTCAGTGCTGCCAGTCACACCAGCTTGGTACCTGCTAACAAAAGAGTCGAGCATCTATTTGGCACTCCCGGTTTCCCTTTATAAAAACCCGGCTGCCACAGGGTCCCCTTTCTGGGGAAGCCGGAGGTGCTGCATCGCTGCCTGCTCCTGCTCGCAGGCACGTGTCTGATCAATTCTGCCTAAACAAGTTACCCCCAATGCAAACCCCAGCCTGCTCTCTTGGGCTAATGGGCTCCACGAGCACTTTCACTCTGACTTACGAACTCTGCTCCAGGTTGCTCCACGGAGCACCCACAAAATCCATCAGCCGTTAAGAGGGAGCAATAAAAAAATATCCCGGCTGGGTTAGTCTGTAAAGGCTCTTCATCCACCACAGCCAGCCATCACCCCATACCTGCCAACAGCCACGAAACTTCTCCTTCCCTAAAAGTTCTTTGAAATACATTCTCAAGCCCTATTATCTCTCCTGTTTATACCACATTATCGAGAAATCTCCAAGTAATTTATAAGCCCACAAGCTCCTGTGCTAACAGGGCAATAAATCACATTTATATACCCCGTCGCCTACTGTTCGGAGGGCTGCGGTGCCGAGCCTGCTGGCCGGTCGGTCGGCCGCGGGGCAGCAGCCACTGCCTTCCCCAAACCCTCCACCCTCCGCAGCACACGATTTGTTCACAGGAGACGGCAGTTTTGTTCCGCATCAGCCGGATGTTTATTTTTTAAGTACTGGGAGAGGATTCCAGCCTGCGTCCTACCTCACTGTGTTTCCCCCTTCCGACACCGATACAAGCACACAAAAGAGGGGTTTCTTTTTACAAAATCAAACCAAAGGAGGAGGATGGTTTTGGCTATTTTCCTCGAGGAAAGAGGTTGCCCATCTAATAATCCCTAAATGGGCAGTGGGTTGCTGGGCTTTCATGTGTGCCTCCGAGCCTCCCCTCGCCGTGCCAGGTCACTGGTTTTCTTTTCCACGGAGTTGCAAAACCCCTGAATAACAAGGTTTGTGCATGGAAGTGCTGACACAAACCTTAACTACAGCATCCTGAACATGATACCAGAATAAGGACGCTCCCTGTGTGGCCCAGCATATGGATAAATAAAGCATTTCAGCAGCCAGCGCCGACAGATCATAAACCTCCATGAGCATAAATACCAACAACAACCCAAAAAGATTAGAGGGCTTACGGGCGAGGCAGGCTGGGATGATTTAGAGTTGGGGTGGAAGGGTCATTATTGCTGAATAGGTGGGGGCGAGCGGGCCAAGGAAATCAATAAACCATTCTGCTCCCAGAGAAGGAAGGGGCCACACTAATTGTGCAAACAGACATTTTCCGTTTGACGCTGGAGATCTCCACCTCACCCAAAACGGATGAATGTAGGGAACTCACACCGTCTTGCTGAGAAACAAGGACTTCACCCAGAGACACGTGCCCCGGGAGCTCCATCACTCGGAGGAGAGCTCACTTAGGCACCTCACTGGATGCGACTCGCTGCCGGAGGCAACTTCAAATGAACGTAGACCCAGGCAATGCTCATCTCCAGCTCATTAATTTCATTTTTTATGAAGTTAATATATAGTTGGGATAAGGATCTCGGTTGCTTTCAGCATCACCACCAAGTCGGAGCTTTTCCAGTGTCTGGTTCTAGCACCATACAACCAACCGACAGGTCCTGCCAGCACTGGTTATCTTCAAGGGTCAAAGACAAGCTTTGGGATCAACTTCATCCCTGATAAAATAACCATGTTTGCGAGTTGCCACACTTGCATCGGAGGTGGAGGTGATCCCAAAATTAGCCACAACAGATCGCTGCATCCTACGGCGAGGATGGACACAAAGCTTTGCAGCCAGGTTTCCAGGCACAAAACTGCTGAGCCACAGAGTTCAAAGGCAGCAAGCAATTTCTCCTTTGCCTCTTCGCTCTTCTCCTTTGGTCCTCCCCATTCCCAGTTCTACCTTTTTTCCCCACTTTCTTTCTAGGGAACAGAGCAATGGCAAGAGACACCAGCTTCAGGGAGTGAAGACCCTTTATAAACAGAATAAATATATACTATACAAATAAATAACTATTTGTACCTAATGGGCCAATGTACCGAAAAGCCCATCTTTGGGACATACCGTAGGAGGTCGTTCAGGGAACCAGCGGACAGTGGCAATGCCCGTTATTCCCGTGAAGAAACCTGAGTTCACAAGCACATACAGGTGCAAACAGTGACGATCTTCATTCCCAGCTAACCAGAACTGTGAGCCGATGCTGGTGGTAAAAGTACAGGAACCTGCTCTGGTCCCTCTGCGTGAGCCAGTCTCCTCCTCTGCTGCCTTTCCAAAGATATTTAAAGAAAATGCTCTTTATATCAGTTAATGAAATAGCTCAAAACCTGCTCAGGTCATGTCAAGCTTATTGCCTGTAGTTAATGGCTTTCAACTTTACTTGGGATCTTGAGAGTTTTTAAAATCAGTAATTTCATCTTCCCTCCAGAAATAAATTCCTCAATGGTTTCACTGCAAAAATATTCCTAGGAATGGACAATTCTGCTGCTCGTGTACTAAAGACCGCACACACACAAAAAAAATCAGATTAATATTGAGCCTTATCAAAAGCATGGCATAAACCATGTGTTGAATTTAATCCAAACCAAACTGTCAATCTGCCTTCAGGATCAGATATAACAAACATGTGAGCCTAGGGCCAGAAATGAAAAGCACGGTTTGTTTTCTAATAGAAGATTTGTACTGATGTCTATTAGCTGCGCTCCTGTGTGGAAATCTTCACACTGCAAATGCCAGACAATTAGGATTTCTTATCTTTCTACTTTGCTGAGTTAGGGAAAAGTTTCATTTGGTTTTAATTAATTTAGATTGCAGGTTTCCCATTTTCAGGGAACAACTCTCAACAGTTTTGGAAAATAAATCCTTTTTTGAAACATTTTAAATAGGGGAAAAAAGAGGCGTTACAATCACTAAGGCACCTTCCGAGGTTTGGGCTGCTGCAGCTTGCAGGTACCAGGGAAAGCCCAACACGCTTTGCTGTATCCATCACCAGTCACCAGCAGTGGGGAAAAAATGCTGCCAGGGGGAAATTCAGGCCAGCCGTGGGCAAACACAGACAGGAGACCTTACGACATGAAGCTGGAGATTCCCCAACCACCCTTTCTTTGAACCACTGGCGTTCACACCTACAGCACCAAGATGCCGTAAAGCACCGTGCCTCGGTCCAGAGCCCCACGGGCACCCGGCACACAAACGGTGCCCATGAAACAGTACGACCAGTTCCCTGTTTGGTCTGGGAATGCCTAGAGCTCCCACCTGGTCTGGGAATGCCTGGAGCTCCCCACCTCCCCAGGCCCACCACCCGGCTAACAGAGCAGCTTTGCGAGCTCAGCCTTGCTGGCCCTGTGTCAGAGAGCTAGCACAGATTTTCTTTAGAGGTGAAACCCTGCAACTTAACCTAGTGCTGTTCAGCTTCTCGGCATGCACAGCAATGGTGCATGCAGGGGAAGTCAGGCTCCTGGAAAGAAGTGAAAACTGCACAAATAAATTCAATTTCTTCTTCACTAAATTCAAATGGCAATTAAATTCCTACTACCTACTCTTGCAACAGAAACAGCACAAAAGCAAGACCTCTCCCCCCTCTAGCAGACTATTCCCATTTATTTACTCCCTCTCCAAATTGGCGAACGCAGCCCGGCTGACCCAGGAGTGGGAGGCTCCGCTGCGACGCTCGTGCTCGCGGGGTCAGGAGCGAGGCTGATGCTCTTGGGGTGCTTCGGGGGCAGCCCAGTCCCGTCCCCCACCTTGCCAGTGCTTTGGTGGCTCAGCTGCTCCTGCGCAGGTTAGGGAGGCAACCCCAGCAAAACACTGGAGCAGGCACCTCATTCACCGCATCCACGTCTGCAGGCATCTGCACATCTCTTAAAAATTCAGCCCTGCAACCTAGCTATCCATTTTGCCACAAATCGGTCAGTTTGGCTTGCAGGCCAGAAGAGTTCTCTCGTAGGGGCTGAGATAATGCTATGTCAAATTCACAAAATAAATACACAATATAGCCGGGGGGGACCCTCCGTGCCCGCCCCGCAGACCACAGCTGGGGCTGGCCAGCGCTACCAGGCAGAGCTGCCCTCGCGCCTCCCTTCCAACCCGAGAGGTACCAGCTTTGCTGATCACTGAAAACCCCGATGTAGAAACACCGCACCGCAAAAGTTTCCGTCCCCAATTGCCCCGTGGTTAGGCTGGCTTGTTGCACAGCAGAACACCCAACACAGAGTTCCACATCTAATTTCAGGCAAAGTTTGTAGAAGAACCGCTTGTTCCCCGGGATAAAAATGCCATGTGTACACGGCATCAAACATTATTCCTGTAAAAGGCCCCAACAATCAGACCTGCTGGTTCTCCTATTGATTGCTGGGGGGCTGTTTGCTATTCTGATCTCAGCTGGTCGGAAGTCTCCCCAATCACCGCAAGGTCGCGACCACGGGGTCAGAAACCTGCACTACATGCATCATAATTTATTTTACAGATAATCAATACCACCCTGCACCATGCAATCTTACAGTACAGCCTCACATTGAGGGACTGATGCTACTCATACAGGACTGTAACCTTAGGGCCTGGCAGCTTAAGGGGGTCAAAATCAGCTTTCGTTTTGTAGTTGGAAATCATGGCTGGAAGTAGAGTACGCACCCCACTCGCTGTTAGCTCGTACATTCGTACAACTGAGTCAAATTCTGCCTACGGTTTTAATCCAACCTGGGAAAATAAACATTAGTACCTCTTGAGGTTCGTACCTGACAATTTGACAGAAGGAGCAGCACGGTTAGCGGCTTGCCCAGGGTTTGCAGGGAAGGAGGTGACCCCAGTCCCACCTGCAGGTGAGGGAACCCCTGCGACCGCAGTGCCAGCTTTGCAGACCACCCCTCTCTTCAAATGGATTAAGAGCAACAGAGAAGCAGCAAAATGTCCTTCTATCAATATCACCCTTCATCCCATTTTCTAATTTATATTCCCAGGGCCTCCTAACCTGCCAGCCGTGCCCACAGTCACCCAGCACGCACGCTGTCAGCCCAGTTATTTACCAGGCTCGCCACTGCTCCCTGCATTTTTCTGTTAATTCTGGATTTCTGCAGAAGAGGAGCTTGGGGTATTCCAAAAGATACAACAGCTTTTTAACAAGCTGTCCTTAAAAATGATGCCAAAGATAGTATTTTAGCAGGAAAGAAAGGGATTTGAAATATGCAGCAGGAGAACAAGGAACCGGGAGGAATAAGGAGTGCTGGAAATGCCTCGTAGGAAGAGCAATCCGTTAATTAGTTAATTGCTGCATTCTGGTATTTGTACCCATGCAATATGCAGCCCCCTGGGACCTTCACCAAGGTTTAGCATTCATCAATCTCAACGCGATTTGGATTATAAAACATTAATGGGGGAATCGCAGGGCACACCCAGCCCCTCGCCACTCTGCTGCCCCTCGGTGCCAGCCCCCCCGTTGTTTGCAGGATCCGGCCCCTCAGCCTGGCCATCGCTCGAGGCTCTGCCCCTGCCCCAACGAACCCAGGGAGAGCGCTGCCTCACCTTCCACCGCGGCCGGGCTCTGCCTCGTCTCCCATCATCACCAGCCACACAGCGCCGAGCGGGACCTGCCGGACTGTTCCCCACCGCCCGCTTTTTATCCCGTTTCAACCGCCCCCCCGAGGCAGGGGCTGCGCTCACCCAACGCCGCAGCCTCGGATCTTCCCCCTTTCCTCCCGGCTTGCCTCCAAAGCAAAGTTCACCTCAGCTGGCATCGCCAGCGGGCTGGAGGGGCACGCGCCCAGCTACAGCCACGAAGCAGGAGCCGCACCACGCTGAGACGGGAGCTAGAGGCAGGAGGATGCTGTCAGAGGCCGTTATTGCACTCCGAGGTCAGTATGTCAAAGGCATCGCGGATTTCCAGGCAGCACGACCCCTCTTCTGCTGGCTGCAGCGGAATAAAGCAGATAACCTCGTGAAAAAGCAAATGCGTGCAGGGAGCAGGGTGTAAGTGGAGTTTGGCAAAGGGCACGGCGCTGTGCCGGGGCAGGATGTGCTGTCGCTACGTGGAAAACGCTGCCCTGTGGTTTAGCTTGAAATCCAGCTGTTTGTGCGGGCAAAACAGGCAGGGAGGTGTCAAAGCGCTGCCCGGGGAGCCCAGCCCCGTGTCGAAGCGAGCCGGCGAGCCCGACGCCGGGGGCATGAACCCCACGGCCTGCCCCTGGCCAAGCGGGGAAGATTGGCACGTCGGCTCCCACCCACCGCAGCCCCCGCCACGGGAAGGGGCTCACACAAAGGGAAACACGCAGACCATGACAGGCTAAGCCTCCTCCTTCCTCTCTGTTCCCCTTTCTTTCTCTTCATGCTATGGCGAGGCTGCTGAATGCCAATAGGAAAATACTTTGGCAGAGCCAGACAGTCTTTTCTATTTTGGGTTGGTTTTTTGGGGTTTTTTTTGTTTCTTACTTTCCCTCCAGCTGCTTCACTGGATGCCTAATCCTCCATGGACATCTGGAGAGGTACCAGGACACAGAAGCGACATACCAGGTAGGCAGCGTAATGCACAGCTCTGCATAATTTCTGGTTGTACCTGCTGTTATGGCACAGCAGGTGATCAAAACACAAAAACCCAGGGAAGGAAAAAAAAAAAAAAAAGAAGTAAGGTTCGGACGTGTCAGGGCCGGAGATTCCCAGTGAAAGCCCCCCCGGTCTCAGCAGCACAGCACAGGACGGTCACGCTTTGCAGCGGAGCGTCTCTCTCGGAAGCATCCTGGGGGCTCCTGCCTGCCAGCCCCATCGGGGCCGTGTGCTGGGCTCACAGGCAGGAGGGAATTTAGGTGCTTCCCTGCGCCCAAGGCTTCCATCCCCCCCAGCACGCATGGCGTGACCTACCCCAGCCTTCCCAGGACCGGAGCAGTTTGCAGACACCCGAGGCAAAGGCCCCGGCAGCAGGTGTCCATCCTCACATACCCCTGCCCAGGCACCAAGAGCAGCCACTCCTTTTTTTCCTTTTTCAAATCACGCTGTTCCCTGAACACATTTTTCACCTGCTTTTATCACAACTGATATCTAAAGTGTCCCTATCTGGGGAAAATCAAAGCGAAAGCAGCTTTTGCGCAGCGAGGGTGGAGGGAAGAGACAAGAGAGCATGACAGGGGTTTTCCCAGCTCCTAAGGAAAGGAAGAGACCCATAAAACTACTCCCAAGGATCCAGGAAGTAGCTTTATAGATCCAAAAAAATTATTTTCAGCCCCAGGGGAGTCTTTCTCTTGAGCTCAGACTCCCACAGCAGAGGGAGATATCCACTTGCCCAGCTGACCAGCTTGGCACTATCAGCTTACAGCAAAATCAAATATTCTGAGTGGCCACCTGAGTCTCCTGAATGCTGTTCGTACTCCCTGAGCCCCCAGAAGCCCTCAGCAGCCACCCCACCTGCCCCTCACCAAAGGACCCGCCACTAGCTGCATCACCACATCCCAAATGCACCCGCAGGGCTTGGGAAGCGTCACCCTTTGCCCGTCCCACTCTTTTCTTTCCTGCCTCGGTACACTAGGGCCAGGCTGCTCTACAAGCAGAAAACAAGCGGGGTTTGAGCGGGCATCCCTCCTCCAAAACCCAGCACTGCTCTAAACCCAGCATCGCTCACCTCCGTCCAGTCTTGGACATGCCAGGTGCAATAAGGAAAGCAAAACAGAAATTAAATATAACAACCACAATGCACTCAGCTATCTCGAACAGGGGAAATCTGAACCCCGCACCTACTATACCCTTCTACGCGCTCTCCTCAACTCCCGAGTCCTTCTCTGTTTCTCTGAAGCATCTTGCACGTCTCTAGAGCTTTGAAAAGACAAACCGCAATACATGCGGGTGTGCGGACTGAACCCTCCCAGCAGCAGCTCTGCTTTGCTGCCCATTGCCACAACACACCCAGAAAACGCCAAGCCCCCAAATGCTGAAGGAGTTCACGTTTGTTTCTGCCTCACTGGGATAGCCACCTGGAAACCAGCTTTGTCCTTCCAAATCTTCCTGCTAAACATGTGTTTGAAGGGTCTTCTGGCAGAGGACCTTCCCCAGCACATCGAAGGGCTGGGGACCGTGGGAAGCAAAGGCAGCACGTGCCCAGGGTGGGCAGCCGACAGCCGCCAGGGTGGGGGAGCACGGGCTGCGTACCCCCATCTGTGTAGGAGCAAGACCCACACCTGCACTCAGCCCATCCTAATCTCAGTCTTGCTTTTCCCATGGGAGAACCGGAGCGTGCACCATCAGCACAAGCGCCGGGCCGCTGCCAGGCTTCCCCGCTCCAGCCCACGCTGCTGCTCCAACGTGTCTCCTCTTCCCCCCCAACCCTGAGCTCTCCAAAGGCCGGGAGGCAGAAGCAGGGCATGAGGGGCAGCTTCAGGACACACCACTTCATAGAACCAGAGCAATGAGTCAGCAGGGGGGAATAAAAATCCCTTGTGGCAAGCAGCATGGTCATTTCCCGGAGAGCAAGGGGGTTTTAAACAGGAAAAAATGGTTTAATACACAACCAAGCCCTGCCCCTGCAGGGCGCAGACTAGGGGAGCCACCCGAGCAGGCGCTGCCTCCGCTGCCGCGAGTCCAGCAGCAGCGCAGACCCAGAGTCGTGGACCATCTCATCAACTCCAGCCCGTGATGGGGTCATGCGCTTCATCAACATCGCTGAGCTCCTCCTCCTCTAATTAAATCAGGCTTTGCTTACGCAGTTTCTCTTGTCTTCTCACTGCCTAAAAATTAAGTCGGCTGCGATCAGAAAATCAACAGAAAACTTCCCAGCCTTTCCCAGACCACCTTTGCCATATTCTGTCCTTCACAGCATCACTTGTACAACCTGTGTGTCAGCAGCCCCACACGAGCGTGGGGTGGGCCAGCTCAGGCAGGTATTGCGGCACGGCAGGAACCACAGTGAGACGAGACTGGAAAGCAGAACTCCCTTCAGATGTTTCCACAGAGGAGTGCTACCTTCATCCAAGGGGGCTCAGACACCCTCGTGGAGCAGGAGGCAGGCGCCAGCTCGGGGACGCCGTGCCGAGGACTCGGTGGTCCCGGTCCAGGCTGAGCGGAGAGGGCGAGCGCAGGATCTCCCACCCTGGCTGCCGCAGGGCGCCGGGCCCCCGCCGAGTCTCGGCACGCAAGGGCTTTGCCGCAAGGAACGGAGCGGTACGCCGCAGCGAAGGAGCGCCTGCGCTACCCCATAGCGTGGGCTTCAAGAGCGACGCAGCGATGCCCGAGTCGCGGAGCCTCGATCCCTGGCAGCACACGCAGCCGCGGCCGCCATCTCTCGAGAGATGCTCGTGCCACCCGAGAAGGGCAAGGGCAGGGTGCGCAGGGACCTCGGCTCCGGCACCGCTTCGCACCCGCAGAAGGAGCGGCCGGGAACCCCACGGCGAGGCAAGCCGGGCGGGCTGTGACAAGGACCGCAACGGTGTCCCCGGCGCCGTTCGGTGGCACTCACGTCCGACCGCCCCCAGGGAGACCGGCTGCAGCAGAGCAGACGGGGAGAAGGGAAGGAGCCGCTCAGCAGGCTCACGCCTCCGACATGTGCTGCGCGTAGCTTCGCCAGACCGCAGGATCTGGCTCACTGAACGTGTGGAAGCAACACTTCTCTGTGTCTCACTTTACAAAGCCCCAAACAATAACTGTCTGTCGCTGCACAGGAGCTTAAGAGAAACATAAGTTGCTATTGGCATGGCGCGCAGCAGCCTTCCTCTTACACAACGCCAGCAGATGTGAAAATAGCCCGGTGCTGCCTTGTGCGCTCCTCTGACCTCCTGTTTGCTTCTGGATCAGATTCCAAAGCTGGATCTTAACCTACAAGAGCCATAAAAGCAAAGGATTTGGCCCTATCAGGGACCTCTTCGTAATCTAAGACAGATGCGCTTCATGTAGAAGAACACGCCGAGGTTTATCAGGGCAGGAAAGAGGCTGAGGCAGCATCAGCCTCCGCTCTACGGCATGGCCGGGGCAGCCCATGCAACCATCGCCCCATGCTCCGGCTGACAATGCGCTGGAGATGGCCCTGGGGCAGAAAAGCTGGAAACTCTTGCAAAGCAGGGCAGCACCCAAAACCTCGCATCCTGCTGCTCATTCTACACCGAAGCTGCCTCCAAGCCCCCATGTGCACTGGTGAAGGGGGACCTGTGAGCTCCTGAGGTCCCACAACCCCGACCCCGATGTCCTAAGGGCCACTGGGGCTGCCAGAGCCAGCACAGCATGGGAGATGCCCTCCATCCATGCAAGGTGCTCCTCGGGTTTCTCGCCCGCTTGAAGAGCAGGGAGTGACTCCAAAGCCAAACCCAACACCGCTCCAGGACATACAGAGGGGAAAAAGCACGTGGAGGACAAATTGCCTCTGCAAGTGTGAAAAGGCAGCGGGAGAATTAAACTGAAGGATGCTAAAGACAAGCAATAGAGGAAGAGTTTAGTAACTAGCGGTGAAAGGGCATCCCTAAGAACAACCTGCATAAATAAATTAGTCTCTCCAGTGTCCCCAAGGATATCCAGTGTCCCTGCTGCCTTCGGGACTGCGGCAACCCCAGGCAGCAGAGGAACTTCCCAAGATGCAAGAGAAGAAAACGAGACAGGGACATTGCTGCCACGGGGGAAGGGACCGGAGAACGAGCTGTCCTCCTCGCAGCCCTGCAAGGCACAGGGCTGCTCTCACGGCCGTGCCGGCGCGCAGCCGCCAGCACCCACGGCCCACAGTCCAGCAGTGCTCCCCTCTGACCCACCACGTGCTATTCCCCGGTGTCCCTCGGTGGAAATGTCACCCAACAGCAAAGCCCTGGAGGAGTCTGACTTGTCCGGGAGTCTAAATCCTGCTCCCGAAAACTCTGGTCCCTCTGACCTCCCCACGGTTCGGGCTGGGGAACGCCTCTCCGGCGCTGCCACAACCTGCCCACGGGTGATGCTACACCCGACCGGGTCACCTACGGGCGGCTGCAGAGGCGGGCGCGGGGTCTGCAAGAAAGCTTTTAGCCAGCAGCTGAGCTACCATACCACCGAACTGCAGGCAGCTCGCACGTCAACGCACCGCAGTCTTTGTACACGAGTAACTAACAGAAGATAGAAAATACCCGAGCCATGGTATTTTGGCCCAGAATACCTCCAGCCCCAACACACGCTGGAGGGATTTTTACCTTCACATGCGGAGCCACAGGGTAACAGTCAGCAGCAGAGGAGCGTAATTCTAAGACTAACACGCGGGACGACCCGCTGATCGTGGCTTGCAGGGGAGGGCAAAAGGCAGCCTTAGAATATAATCCATTTCAGGCGCTCTTAAATCTCCCCAATACAACACAGAGCCCTTTAAGCAAAACTAAACAACTTCCTTTAGCCTAAATAAATATTAAACCTAAGTGATGCATTAATTTACTCAAGTTCACCAAAGGCTAACTCCTACCCAAACTGATCATTATAAAAGAAATCCTATAATCCCTCGCTCCCATTCAGGCTCAAAACATGTAATCCCGTGAATAAATCCAGAAAGAAAGTGTAACAAAATGGGCAATAAAAACTTACAGCATTCACATCTTTTCATCTACCATTAATACTGTAAACACTCACTTGAAGGCCCTTGAGTATGACTAATCTAATGTTTTGGCTCCCAACGCTAATCGCCGAAAGAGCTCGCCTCTCGGTGTAACACCCAGCGAGATCCACCGCCCCTCCAGCCGCGGCCCAGGACACCTCCGCAGCACCCATCCGCGGCGAATCCCCGCCTCAAATCCCGCAAAATGCTGCAAAATCAGTACGAAATGGAGCAAGTATGGTTCTAATAGCACCAGAGCACAGAGCTTTTCTTTTGCTTTTTTTTTGCTTTTTTTTTTTTTTTTTTATTATTTTATTGCCTTGGAAGCCTGCAAGCTCCAACTGTATAAATGCCAATAACTTCCCAAGTTTTAAGGCTGCTGAAGTAAGAGATCAGATTTTAGCAAGTGCTTTCCAGGCAGCCAGCCAAACTTTTTCTGATTCACTAAAAGCACCGAAGGGAGGGGGAGAGGGAGGGGGCTGGAGGACTGATTAACTTCAGTTACCGCACAAGCGCAAAAAAATATCTCCCCGCTGCAAAGGGTGCCGTCGCTGCGAGCCCTCCGCAGCCTGTTATTCCTTGGGCTCAAAAAAAAAAAAAACCACCAAAAAAAAAACGCACCGGAGAAATACAGCAAACGCCTTCCAACCGCAGGGTAATTTACAGCTGTGGATCCTCTCCTGACGAGGAGGCTGCTCCGCCGAGGGGAGGCTCTGCTGGTGTTAGGTTCAAGCTGCAGTTTTCAGAGGGGATGAGAAAAAAAATGTGACCGGGGATTTTTTTGAGGGATGGGGGAGCAGGGGACGGGGCTGGTTTGGGGTTTTAGCTTGGCCAGAGGAACGGAGCCCCCTCCAAGGCCGCGGCTCTGCTCATCCAGGACCATCCCTCGCCGCCGTCGGGTATCTGCGAGAGGCTGAGCAGGTGCAGTTGCGGCCAAGGCACCGCGTGGGGCCGAGGGGGGGGCGCGAGCGGCCCCCAGCCCCAGCGGGACGGTGGGCCGGAGCCACTGGGGCAGCGGCACCTGCTCTGCCCGACCCCGCAGGTGGGTCCGCTCCGGGATGCCCGGCTAAAAATCCCCATCCCAGGGAGGTGCGCGGTGCCGGGGCTGTCGGGGGGCAGCGGGCGCCCCGGCACCCCCAGCCGCCGTCCCCGTCCCACGGGCGCCCGGGCTGCAGAGCCTCGCCGCTCAGGGTGTTCCTCCAACGGCTTCATTCCTGCCGAGGCAGGATCAAAGGCAGGATCTGACTTGGACGGCTTTCTACTGAATAATGGGGAGGGAGCACGCAGCCTCCTTCTCCTGGCTAGGGAAACTTGTGTTTTTCAAAGTATCAGTTTTTGGGAGTAAGTTCCCTAGGAAGGGAAAAAAAAGAAGGGGGGGGGAAATAAAAAAAGAAAAAAAAGAAAAAGGAGGGCGAGCAGGAGAGCGCCTGCTCTTCCAAGGCAAGTGCATCAATCAACATTGTGCAAGGAGGAGAGTCCAGCACTCCCTCTCACATCATTAGCCCCGCTAATGCACTCCAGAGGATCCCGCTACGGCAGGCTACCGGCGCACCCGCCTGCGCCCCAACCCGCACCGGGCGGCCGAGCACCCGCGGAGGCTGCGCCGGTGGGGCCTCGGCACAAGCGGTCATTGAAAAGGAGCTGAGCGAGAGGGGCAGCCCCATCGCAGGGCAAGTGACGCTCCAGCATCTGGCGCGGGGATCGGTTTAATACAGCTATAAAAACTAGAGGGGAAAAAAAGTGAAAGCCCTAGCCAAAACTGCCTGGCACTCCGAGGTCAGCACGCCGCCTTTGTTTCTATTTTACAACCAAAAGCGAAAGAGGACAGAAAGGACACGTACCTGTACCTGAAAGCACAGCAGCAGGAAATGTAAACATCTGGAGAGGAGAAAAAAAAAAAGCAACACAAGATCAAATGATGCGGTAAAATGGTTAAAGTTGATTTTTTTTTTTTTGCTTTGTTTTTGTTTGCGATTTTTTAAAGGGTGCAGAGCGGTGCTCTGCGTATAGAAAGGCTCGGGTCCCGATTACCACCTGATTGTGAGGAAAACGCAACCGGAGCCTCCAAAAGGAAAGTTTAAAAAAAAATTAAAAAATCATAAAACCGGTAAAAAAAAAAATTTCAAGCCACTAACAAAAATATTTCAAAATATGCCGTAATCCTTACAGGCAAGTGCAGGCTGAGAGCAGTGAATACATCGCTGGGCGAGGAGAGGGGGGAGGTCAGCGGCTTCTCGCTAGCGGAGTGCAGTCCCCCACCGCCGCCCTGACATGGGAGCGATCCGGCCGCCGAGCTCCGCTCCGCGCCGCGCCGCTCCGCGCCGTTCCGCGCCGCTCCGCGCCGCCGAGAAGTTGTGGTACCGCCCGCTTTGCCTCCTCCGAGTGACTCGCTTAGGCATCAGCTCTCCTCTCCCCCTGTCTCTCCTCCTCCTCCTCCTCTCCCTCTCTCTCTCTCTCTCCGCCTTTGGGGGGGATGAAGGTGCTTATTGTCAGTAACTTCCGATCATCGGCGAGTGCCCCCCCGCCGCCCCCCCCGGGCCA